>NC_069700.1:43135603-43438103 GCF_023699985.2 Odocoileus virginianus
AGCAAACCTGAAAATCCTGTGGTCTTCTAATGAGATGGCAAGAAAGGGAATTGCAAAAATATAAAAAATGTAGAAAAATGTAGGTAGCGTATTAAAAAGCAGAGACATTACTTTGTCAACAAAGGTCTGTCTAGTCAAGGCTATGGTTTTTCCAGTAGTCATGTATGGATATGAGAGTTGGACTATAAAGAAAGCTGAACGCGGAAGAATCTATGTTTTTTTAACTGTGGTGTTGGAGAAGACTCTTGAGAGTCCTTGGACAGCAAGGAGATAAAACCAGTCAATCCTAAAAGAAATCAGTCCTTAATATTCATTGAAAGGACTGATGCTGAAGCGGAAACTCCGACAATTTGGCCACCTGATGCAAAGAGCCGACTCATTGGAAGAGACCCTGATGCTGGGAAAGATTGAAGGCAGGAGCAGAAGGGGATAACAGAGAATGAGATGGTTGATGGCATCACCAACTCGATGGACATGAGTTTGAGCAAGGTCCGGGAGTTGGTGATGGATAGAGAAGCCTGGCATGCTGCAGTGCACATGGTCGCAAAGAGTCGGACACGATTGAGGACTGAACTGAACTGAAAAAGCATCACTGTTCTCACTACCATGTTTGTTTTGGGAAATAACTTATTTTTCATGTTAAATGCATGGGTTATTAATATTATTCTAAACAAGTTAATTAAAGATTTCGAACTTTATTATCTCTACCATGGAAAATGTCGACTGGACTCAGGCAGTGTGGCAAGGACCTCTCGGCGGCGTAGGAGGGGAGGCATTAGGGCAAAGTCCCAGGTGCCCGCCGAGGTCGAGCTCTGAGTCTCAGGGTCAAGGGCTGTGTCTGGGGCGGGGACGCTCCGTCTTGAGGTTTCTCGTCTCCTCGAGTTTCATTTCCTTTTCTTTCTTCTTCTTTTTTGAGTTTCATTTTCTGGTCTCAAAGAGTGTCGGGCCCTCCTGCCTGGACACTCATGACGCGACCCCAGTTCTCACTCCCATTGGGTGTCCGATTTCTACCTGCCAGTATTCGTCTCCGCAGTTCCGGGTTCCAGTATCTGTCCACCCGCCGCCGAGTCTCTTGCTCCCAGATCCCCGGAATGCCGGTCGTGGGTCTGAGAGCCCTACTGCTGCTCTCGGGGGCCCTGGTCCTGACCGAGACCTGGGCGGGTGAGTGCGGGGTCGGGAGGGAACGGCCTCTGCGGGGAGGGGCGAGGGGACCGCCCGAGGGTCGGGGTGGGGGGCCAGAACCCACAGGGAAGGAGTGACCCCCGCCGCCCCCACCAGACCCGGGGCCTCCGCCAGGTCCCGTCCTGTCCCTCCCTTGCTTCCCGTTCCCTCTTCTCTCCCCACAAGTCCTGGTCCTCCGACCTTTTCCGTCTCACGAGCTCCTCTCTCCCTCCCCTGCTCCCTGCCTGGTCACCTAGGACCCGGGACCTGAGCTGGGAGGAGGGTCAAGATCTCACCCCTCCCCGCCCCCAGGCTCCCACTCCCTGAGGTATTTCTACACCGCCGTGTCCCGGCCCGGCCTCGGGGAGCCCCGCTTCATCACCGTCGGCTACGTGGACGACACGCAGTTCGTGCGGTTCGACAGCGACGCCCCGGATCCGAGGATAGAACCGCGGGCGCTGTGGGTGGAGCAGGAGGGGCCCGAGTATTGGGATCAGGAGACTCAGAGAACCAGAGATACCGCACAGTTTTTCCGAATGAGCCTGAACACCCTGCGCGGCTACTACAACCAGAGCGAGGCCGGTGAGCGACGCGGGCCCGGGTCCAAGTCACGACCCCCATCCCCAGGGACGGCCCGGAGTAGCCCCGAGTCTCCGGGTCCTAGGGTCACCCCAACACTGCGGGATCCGCTCCGCCCCCCGATCCGGGAGGAGCTCACGGGGGCTTGACCCAGTTTCATTTTCAGTTTGGATTTAATGACCGCGTGTGGTCGGGGCGGGTCAGAGTCTCACACCCTCCAGGAGATGTATGGCTGCGACGTGGGGCCGGACGGGCGTCTCCTCCGCGGGTATGACCAGTTCGCCTACGACGGCAGAGATTACATCTCCCTGAATGAGGACCTGCGCTCCTGGACCGCGGCGGAGTCGGCGGCTCAGATCTCCAAGCACAATGCAGAGGCGGCCGGTGATGCGGCGCGTGTGAGGAACTATCTGGAGGGCAAGTGCGTGGAGTGGCTCCGCAGATACCTAGAGACAGGAAACGACACGCTGCTGCGCGCAGGTACGAGGGGCGCAGGGCCTCCCTGATCTCCCCTCGGGCTGGAGCTGCCTGGCTTCCCACGAGGAGAAGAAAATGGAGTCTCTGTGGGAACAGCGCCGCAACGTCAGGAAAGGGAGGAATCCGCCCAGGTTTTCATATTCTGTACAAGACGATGACTCGCCAGTGGCCCCACTGGTTATTTAGTCGCTCAGTCGTGTCTGACTCTTTGAGACCCCATAGACTGCAGGACGCCAGGCTTTCCTGTCCATCACTAACTCCGGTAGCTAAGCTCAAACTCATGTCCATTGTGTCTGGTGATGCCATCCAACATTTTCATTCTCTGTCATTCCCTTTTCCTCGTACCTTCAATCTTTCCCAGCCTCAGGATCTTTTCCAATAAGTCGACTCTTCACATCAGGTGGCCAAAATATTGGAGTTTCAGCTTCAGCATCAGTCTTTCCAATGAATATTCAGGGTTGATTTCATTTAGAATTGACTAGTTTGAACTCCTTGCTGTCCAAGGGACTCTCAAGGGTATTCTCCAACACCACAGATCAAAAGCATCAATTCTTCAGCACTCAGCCTTCTTTATGGTACCGTTGTCACATCCATACATGTCTACTAGAAAAAACATAGCTTTGACAATATGAACCTTTATCGGCAAAGTGATGTCCCTGCTTTTTTATATGCTGTCTAGGTTTGTCATAACTTTTCTTCCAAGGAGCAGATGTCTTTTAATTTGGTGGCTGCAGTCACTGTCCACAGTGATTTTTGGAATCTAAGGAAATAAAGTCTGTCACTGTTTACATTGTTTCCCCATCTATTTGCCATGAAGTGATGGGGCTGGATGTCATGATCTTAGTTCTCTGAAGGACAATTAAGGAATCCAGTGTCTTTGACTAAGAAGGAGTAAACCATCCCTGAAAAAGTTGGTCAGTGCTGCCCTTTGACCCTGGCCACCATCTTGTGAACCTTGACTTTGTCTCTCAAGGCTTGTTCTCACCCTGAGAACATCTTAGGAGCCCTGACTCCAGCTTTTCTAAGTCATTCAGCCTGCTCCCACATCAGGACCATTACTCTGAATTCTGCCTCTTACACGGAGCCTCCTCCCTTAGCTGTCACCCTGACTCCAGAACGTTCCAAGGACTAGGAGCTGTTCCCAGACCCTGGAGTCCAGGCTGATGTCTGGTGTTTGTGCTGCTTCTTTTCAAACCCACTCTCCTCAGGATGGTCATCTGATGCTGCTTCCAGTGGCCCATGGAGGTAACACAAAATATGAGTTTTCTGATTCTTCTTCCTCAGACCCTCCAAAGGCACATGTAAACCATCACCCCATCTCTGACCGTGAGGTCACCTTGAGGTGCTGGGCCCTGGGCTTCTATCCCGATGAGATCTCACTGACCTGGCAGCGTGACGGGGAGGACCAGACTCAGTACATGGAGCTTGTGGAGACCAGGCCTTCAGGGGATGGAAATTTCCAGAAGTGGGCAGCCCTGGTGGTGCCTTTGGGAGAGGAGCAGAGATACACGTGTCATGTGCAGCATGAGGGGCTTCAGGAGCCCCTCACCCTGAGATGGGGTAAGGAGGGGGTAGGAATGGAGATTCCTCTCAGATAAAGCAGGAACCCTTCTAGACACAATCAGCAAGGTCAGAACTGAAGCCTGAAGACTGAGTCCCTTCCTTTTCTTCCACAGAACCTCCTCAGCCCTCTGTCCTCATCATGGGCATCATTGTTGGCCTGGTTCTCATGGTCAATGGAGCTGTAGTGATTGGAGCTGTGATTTGGAGGAAGAAGCGCTCAGGTAGGGAAAGGAGGGAGGGATCTGAGTTTTCTTTTTTCTTTTTTTTGTGTAAAACGAGATCATTTTAATGTTGGCTTTTTTCTTTTTTAAAACAGAATAAATAGTTTTCTTTGACTGAAGACAACATGTAAGGTTGATTGGTAGTATTCAGAAATATCAGAGTAATGGTTTCCCGATTGGTGTGTAGTCTTCAGTAATTATAAGGAGTTACTTGTATGTAACTGCTGTCAAACCAGTAAGACTGCATTTATGCATCCATCATTTTCAGGATTATTGGTAACCTGGGCATATTTTCCCCAGATGACTTTGCCTCCTTGTGTTACAAGGCCCAACTCGCTCACGTTCACCTCAATGACGGTTCCTTTGGTAATAACACCCAAAGTTGTATACAGTGGGGATGAGGGATTCTTCTTTACACCAAGAATTGGCAAGCAAAAGGTGGCTTTCAGTTCAGGATGTGTTACATGAGCCTTCTTGAAACGTAATCCCATTGGCCTAATGAATCTTTCATACTTAGGTGGTTTTCGAGTAAAGCCATCTCCAACAAAGCAGACTTTAGTAACCATCCTCTTCCAGGCTTTCTTCTTTCTCTTTCCTGTTCGAATAACTTTTAATACTTCTGTTTCTCCCTGGGCACGAACTTTGGGCAGAGGGACCTCCCATTTTCCCGCTTTCTCTTTTCATTTCTGTTTAATCATATTGGAAAGTACTTTAGCTCGAGACTGTCCCTCTCGGTCCAGTAGATATGCAGGTACTGCTCCTTGTGGAGGCTTTTCATCATTCTTCTGTTTGGTGTTTCTCTTTTCATGCATCTTAATAGTCTTTTTCATTTGTATTTTCTCAGCATGGCGCTGTTTTTGGTAGAGCTTAGCTTTCAGACCAATCATCTTTTTTGCCTTCTTTGAACGTTCCTGAGCCTCTCGACCTTCCTTCTTTCTCTTTTTCTCATGGTAATCCAAAGGATATCCAGAGCGCTTACGGCTGCCGAGCCGCCGGGTGCAGTCTCCGCGGCACGAAGGTCTCAATTTTCAGATCTGAGTTTTCTTGTCTCACTGGGCGGGTTTCTGGCCCAGATGGAAGTTTGCCTGCCTTGTTACTGGAAAGTACCCTCCACACACTTGTGGAATCTGAGCTGATGCTAAGACTGACCCTTTTGTAAAGTACATGTGAAAATGAAAGACAAATTTTTCATCTTCATAACTTCCAGTTGGGGGCCTGTTTCTCAGCATTTGAAGGTCAGGAGGTAATGTCCCTCCTGAGGACAGACCTCCAGGAGGGCAGGTGGTCCAGTCCCCCCACGTCTCCTTCCTTCATGTTCCTGAGCCTATCCTGGGTTTTTGGTCACAGTTCTGAGAAGTTCTTGGTCATCCAGGACTAGGGAGTTCCTCTAGGGTCTCATGACTCAGTCTGCTCCCTGGTCTCTCATGTGATATTTTCTTCTCACAGGTGAAAAAGGACAGACCTACACCCAGGCTGCAAGTAAGTACAAAGGCGGTATGATTCCTGAGACCTTTGTGAGGGTGCAGAAAGGAGGCCGCGGGGGACTCACCCTCCTCAAAGTGCTTTCTCTAGTTTCTCCTCTGTGGGTTCTGACCATGTCCTGGTCTTGTTCTCCTCCAGGCAGTTGCAGTGACCAGGGCTCTGATGTGTCTCTCAAGGTTCCTAAAGGTGAGACCCTGGAGAGTCTAGATTGGGAGAGGAGTTGGAGCAGAGGGGACACATTGGGTGGCAGGGATCTTTGAGTGGGACATGTGAGCATGTGGGGGGCTGTGGAGAATGTGAGTGCTTACATGACCGACCTGAACTGGTTCCTGATTCTTTTCTCTCACAGTGTGAGAGCTGCTTTGTGGGGACTGAGTGATGCTCCGTCCAACTTTGTGACATCAGATCCCCAGACTCCTCTTTCTGAAGCTGCATCTGAATGTGTCTGTGCTATTAGCATAACATGAAGAGGTGGGTAGACTGCCAACATCTTCCAATGCAAACTCCTGGATTTATAAAGCAATGCCTAATTGTCACAGCAGGTTGGAATATGTGACCTGTCAGCCTCGGATCTTTTCTGAAGAGAAAATAGCGTATGTGTAGAGTGCAGACTGGTTGGTGTGGGAGGGAGGGGTGATCAGCTCTTGTGGGGAAAGTACAGGCTGCGTTGATGTCAGAGTGAACGCATGTTGTTCTGTAGCTGCAACGAGAGAGCAAGTGGCCTGAGTTCACATTAATAAAGATAGAATACAGAGGCTAGTACAGTGATCTTTCCTTAATCTGATATTTGTTGTGTGCCAGATGATGCTCTATTATTGCATCTGTGAAACCTCAGTAAACTAAAAACAGACAGACTCTGTTGGCCTCATGTCCTATGTTCTGGTCAGAGGGGGCAGAGTGAGCCTAATAAGTGAGGAAAGTGTCTGCCTAAGGATTGGCAAGTTCTTTGACGAAGGTGACCTAGAATATAACTGTGTGGGTACAGGGAATGTGGCTGTTTTACTAGAGTGGTCAGTGTAGGCCTCGTTGAGGAGATGATATCTGAGTAAAGATGTGAAGGACATGAGAGAATGTCCACTAGGATGTCTGGGGGAAGTTCTCTCCAGGCAGAGGAGCCTCCAGTGCAAATGCAGGAGGGCAGGAGAGTGTCTGTGATCAAGGAAGAGCCAGGAGGCAGGTGTGACTGGAGGAGCGAGGAATTGAGATGAGATCCAGTGTCTGGCCAGATCATGTGTGCCTCCAGCATATTGGAAGGTGTCTGATGTCTGTGAAAGATGTGGACTCATAAGATGGTTTGAATAGAAGATGACCTGGTGTGACTGCTCGCTAGGAGCGTCAGTCTAACTGCTGTGTAGAATTAGGAGGTGAAGGGTGAGCGATGCAGTAGAGGAGCCTGTAGGATTAGTGCGGGGCCCAGGGTGGAGATGCTGGTGTTCCCTGGACCCTCATTAAATCTAGACAGTCGTGAGTAGAGCCTGTTCTTGATAAGGTTGGTGCTGATGCTGCTGGTCTTGAGATCACACTTTTAGTAGCAAGAACAAATGTAGACCAGGATTCCCACATGCTGTGTATCAGCCTCACACACAGAGGTTGTTAAATAAGCAATCCCTTGGTCTTGTCCTAATACTCTGAGAAGGTGGTTCTGGGGAGAGGCTGAGCATTTTGTAAGAAGCCCCACAAGCAATTCTGATGATTAGCCAATTTGGGAACCCCTGAGGTATATGAGAGCGAGTGGCCAGAGAGGGGTCTTAAATGCATATTTAAAAGCGTATTTTTTCTTCAGAAAGAAAAGGGAATTTATACTGACAATTCATATTGTCAATTATGAGGTGTGATGTTGAGAAATAATTAGTTCTTATTCCACCTGAATAAGAATACAGGCAGTGGTTCACAGTTCAGTGTAATGAAATCCTTGCTCTCTGAAATTATTCTCCTCACTCATTCTTGGAGCTAACAATGGGATCCAAATTAAGTTAGACATAAAGTACTATATACATATGGCTCCATGGGAACAGGATCCACAGTGTCCACTCCAGGCCAGGTCCCACAAAGGAAGTTTCGTCCCCGCTGGGGCACAGTGTCACTGCTCACACAGTGAGCCCCTCGTGCTAGACGTGGACTCCGTGCTGAGGACGGCTATCACTGAGGCTCCTGACAACTGGGTGTGGTGTGACTCCCACTCTTGACACCCTTGTCAGATGCATCCTGCATAGTTCCAGCTTCTCTGTGTCACAACGGCCTGAGTAGAGTCTGACATGTGGTCACCTGAGTGATGGGACCTCAGCATCATGCTGTGTGCTCTGGCAAGAATATTTGGGAAAGTGGGTTTTCTTCTTTTATGGAGGAAGGTGGTCTCTGCCTCCTACCAAGACTCTTCAGTGTGGAATTCTCCTAATCTAGTAATGCTCCTAGTGAGGGGGATAGAGGGATGGACAAGAATGTCAAATTTCAATTGTTAGAGCAAAGATCTGGGACTGGAACTTGATCTGGTACAATGCAGGCACTTGGGTTTGGCTGAAAGAACACGTGACTAATAAATGACATCCAAGGTAGAGGTCTGCTTGCTTACTTGTTTGTTTTGTTTTCATTGGAGTGTAATTGATTTACAATGCTGTGTCACTTTCTGCTGTACAATAAAGTGAATCAGCTGTAAATATATCTAGTCTTTTAGATTCTTTTCCCATATACACCATTAGAGAGTGCTGAGTAAAATTCCCTCTGCTATGCAGTATCCACAGCACTTTAAAGTGCTGCCCAGGTGGTGGGGGGAGATCCCAGAAGGATGGCTCTACTCCAGATGCTGAAGAATCCAGACCAGGTGGGAGCATGTCAGAAGGGTCCAGGACAACATTTCCAAAAAAGGAAAAACTGATGGAATATCCAAAGTATCCACACTTCTTGGAAGAGTCATGCAAACAGAGCAATCATTAGAGCTGAATTCATGAGAGCTTCATAGAACACCATCAGGAAAAGCAAAGCCTCATCAAGAGGCTCTTTAGTTCTTCACTTTCTGCCATTAAAGTGGGATCATCTCCTTATCTGAGGTTGTTGATATTTATTTCTCCTGGCAATCTTGATTCCAACTTCTGATTCATCCAGCCCTGCATTTTGCTTGATGTATTCTGCACATGAGTTAAATAAGCAGGGTGACAATGTACAGCCTTATTATACTCCTTTCCCAATTTTAAACCAGTCTGTAGTTCTGTGTGTGGTTCTAACTGTGCTTCTTGACCTGCATACGGGTTTTCAGTAGACAAGTAAGATGGTCTGGTATTCCCATCTCTTTAAGACTATTCCACAGTCTGTCGTGATCCACACAGTCAAAGGCTTTAGCATAGTCAATGAAGCAGAAGTAGATGTTTTTCTGGTATTCCCTTGCTTTCTCTGTGATCCAAGAAATGCTGGCAATGTGATCTCTGGTTCCTCTACCTTTTCCTTTTCTAAACCCACTTTGTACATCTGGAAGCTCTCAGTTCACGTACTGCTGACGCCTAGCTTGAATTTTGAGCATGATTTTGCTAGCATGTGAAATGAATAGGATTGTACAGTAAATTGTACAGTAGTTTAAACATTCTTTGGCATTGCCTTTCTTAGGGATTGGAATGAAAACTGACCTTTTCCAGTCCTTTGGATAGCTTCACTTCCTCATATGTAGAAAAGCCTTAAGTCCTTTCACGGTGAGGTCAGCTCCTTGTGACTAGCAGAAAACCTTGAGAAGATAAGTACCTGATTGCACTGGATTCCCCCTTCACCAAAATCATATATACTGACCTCCCCTCCCTACCTATTTGGAGCTGTTTCTCAGAGCTATCTGAGGTGCTGTCTCCCAAGCTGCAGTCCTCATTTTGCCCCAAATAAAACTTAATTCACAAGTCTTAAGTTGAGCATTTTGTTAATTCACTAGTGTATTAGTCATGGAAAAGAAAAAGCTGAATGAACTAAGTATGATCAATATATAAATAACGTGGGAAACTGAAGGAATGGGAAGAGTGAAAGAAAGCAATGACTTAACTATTGCATCAGCCACCGTGTGGTGCGACAGACAGTGGCTGTGACAGAAAAATCAAGCAGCAGTTCTAGTAAGGCACTGTGTTTAGAGATTTGGAAATAAAAGCCAAAAGAATCAGCTAAAAATTATTGAAAGTGGTCGCCAATGGGAAAGCAGAAATTGAGAAGATTCAGGATTATAACAAGAGTCTGTATCATGAGAAATCATGCACAGATATTTGATTTCTTAATTTACAGACAATTTTGCCTTTGATTAATCACAGAAGAAAATGAATGAGAATGAAAGTTTATGGTTAATGAAAGCTGAGTACAACAAATTACACTTGGGAGTTTACCAAAATGCAAGAATACTCGAATGGAAACTTACATGCACAACTGCGTGAAAGATGTTAACTGTGAATAAAACCATGAAAGAATATATCATCCCATTTGGATAAACAGATATGGAATGAGTTCTCTATTCCCATTACCTTACTGTGCATCATGTGCATCATGTGCACCAGGCAGGGAGGAAACAGGATCTGATCTGGGAGAACCCTTCTTCACCCTCTTGCTTCCAGTCCGGTCCTGCTGCAGAAAGTGCTCCTGTCATCTGTCTCGGGTCTGTGGGAGGTGCCCCTTAGAACACGCTGCCACAAATGCTTTACCTGGGTGAGGTTAAGGTGGTCCTGACCAAGGAGAGCACCGCTCACCTGTGTGCCCCCGGACCAGAAGTCAGGAATGACTGAGGTCCGATGGAGAAGTCTCACCTCCCGTCTGCCCTGTGGAAATCAGTCTAAGCTCATGGAGGGAGATGCCGCTGCTTGATTGTTGCCTCCATGTTCTGGGCTCCTTTACTCTCTCGGTTCAGGACACTCATCCCCAGCAGTCACAGCTCCCTAGAAGCAGACTGACCCCTAGTCCTCCTAATCAGAAGCCCCCAAGCCCTGTCCTGTCCCCTCCCCCGACATCGCCCTTCAGCTCAGCTTCATCACAATAGGGTGACAACTGCTCAGGGGAGATTCCCCCCAGGGTCAGCCACTGAGCACTGGCCCCAGGGGTCCCACTGCATTATCCCCCAGCCCTTTATGCTGAACCTGTCAGACAATGGGAGCTGGGGGGAGAGAGAGGTGGGGGGTTATTAGAGCCTCCTCAAGGCTGAGATAAAACTCTCCTTTTCCCCAGAATCATACACACTGTCCCTTCCCAGCAAGGGAAACAAAATGTAATCCAGATGTGTATATTTAAAGAGCAATTAAAACTTTAAATATGAAGTTATACAGATGTTACAGGCATGAAGTAACATATATGCATATATGAGTGTGACAAGTGTGAAGGGAACCTTAGATTTCCAGAAATCTGCTAGTGGTCATCTCAGGAGTAGCCACAATAAGGAAACTGGCAGATAAAGCTTATTGGTAATAATTTATTGTCCATGTGCTCTATTATAAAAAGCAAAAGTAATATTAGTTACTAGTGTGGTGCAGCTGCAACCACCTCAAATATATCAACATTTTTAATCATCCCAATCACGACTGGAAAGAAACATGTTTTTTCATTCCATAGATGAGGAAATGGAGACCTCAAGAAGGAATGTGTTATATTTTACATCAACCAACTTCAAAAATAATAGTAATAAAAAATACATCTATATGGAATCTAGAAAAATGGTACTGATGAACCTATTTACAGGGCAGGAATAGAGATGCAGATGTGGAGAATGGCCTTGTGGACACAGTGAAGGAAGGCGAGGGTGGGATGAATTGAGAGAGTAACATTGAAACATATCCATTACCACGTGTAAAATAAAAGCTAGTGGGAAGTTTTGGTATAACATGGGAAGCTCAACCTGGTGCTCAGCGACCTAGAGGGGTGGGATGGGGAAGGTGGAGGGAAGGTACAGAGGGAGGAGATACATGTATACTTATGGCTGATTCACACTGCTGTGTGGCAGAAACCAATAAAACACTGTAATGCAAGTATTCTCCAATTAAAAATAAAATATAAAATAAAAATAATTTTAAAATAATAAGGTAAATAACAGAACACACATAAAAGAAAAAGTGCTGTTAAGACCAGAACTAGGAACTGAATTCAGGCCTCCTGGCTGCAAATTCTAAGCTTCCCCTGTTAGATTGATGGAGCCGGGATCTGACATGAGGACTGAAATTCTGGGTGTGTGAGGCCATTATTATCAGTTGGCTCCATCTGGAATTGATCCAGGTCTTGTAGACTAATAGGCTCTGGGGTAAAGGAAAAACCAACCAATAACTGACCAACTGGTTGCAGAATATTGTTTTTTATTCCCTCAGAGATTCTCTTTCAGTTGCTCCAAGGTCAGATTTGACCATCCTCTGAGGGAAGACACATCCGTTCTTTTTTGCCTCCTTTTCCCCAGCTCTTGTTGGACTCCTCCTCTGATTCCATGAACATCATCACCTGTCCCTGCTGCCACCACCGTCCACAACAGGGACAGGAGTCGACAGGAAGAAAGGAAAATATCCAGGAGTGAAAACTCAAGGCACTCGTGCCTTCAACGCAGACCCATCTCCTAATTGGTTTCCCCTTTCAGTTTAGTTCGGTCTCTCAGTCGTCTCTGATTCTTTGCAACCCCATGGACTGCAGCATGCCAGGCTTCCCTGTCCATCACCAACTCCCACAGCTTGCTCAAACTCATGTCCATCAAGTCGATGACGCTATCCAACCATGTCATCCTCTGTTGTCCCCTTCTCCTTCTGTCTTCAATCTTTCTCAGGATCAGAGCCTTTTCCAATGAGTCAGTTTTTTGCACCGGGTGGCCAAAGTACTGGAGCTTCAGCTTCAGCATCAGTCCTTCCAATGAATATTCAGGACTGATTTCCTTTACGATTGACTGCTTTGATCTCCTTGCAGTCAAAGGGACTCTTAAGAGTCTTCTACAACACCACAGTTTAACAGCATCAATTCTTCAGCACTCAGCTTTCTTTATAGTCTAACTCTCAGATCCATAATTACTGGAAGAACCGTAGCTTTGACTAGAGGGACCTCTGTCGGCAAAGTAATGTCTCTGCTTTTAATATGCTGTCTAGGTTGGTGATAGCTTTTCTTCCAAGGAGCAATTAATTTCATGGCTGCAGTCACAGTCTGCAGTGATTTTGGAGCCCCAAAAAGTAAAGCCTGTCACTGTTTCCATTGTTTCCCCATCTATTTGCCATGAAGTGATGGAACCAGATGCCATGATCTTAGTTTTTTAGAATGTTGAGTTTTAAGCCAACTTTTTCACTGTCCTCTTTCACTTTCATCAAGAGGCTCTTTTGTTCCTCTTTGCTTTCTGTGATAATAAGGGTGGTGTCATCTGCATATCTGAGGTTATTGATATTTCTCCCAGCAATCTTGATTCCAGCTTGTGCTTCATTCAGCCTGGGATTTTGCATAATGTACTCTGCATATTAGCTAAATAAGCAGGATGACAATATACGGTCTTGACGTACTCCTTTCCCAATTTGAAACCCGTCTCTTTTTCCATGTCTGGTTCTAACTGTTGCTTCTTGACCTGCATACAGATTTCTCAGGAGGCAGGTAAGGTGGTCTGGTATTCCCATCTCTTGGAGAATTTTCCACAGTTTGTTGTGATCCATAGTCAAAAACGTTGGCGTAATCCATAAAACAGAAGTAGATGTTTTTCTAGAATTTTCTTGCTTTTTCTATGATCCAACGAATGTTGGCAATTTGATCTCTGGTTCCTCTTCCTTTTCTAAATACAGCCTGAACATCTAGAAATCCACGGTTCACAAACTGTTGAAGCCTGGCCTGGAGAATTTTGAGCATTACTTTGCTAGCATATGAGATGAGTGCAATTGTGTGGTAGTTTGAAGATTCTTTGGCATTGCCCTTCCTCGGATTGGAATGAAACAGAACTTTTCCAGTGCTGTGGCCACTGCTGAGTTTTAGGAGAAACTAATACGGTTCCCTGATTCTGATTTCCTTAACTTGCTGTCAGCTCTGCCATGAGGAGTGGTCTACACTTGGGTACAGGATGTTTTGAAAAAGCACTGGATGTAGACTTTCAGACTTGGACTTTGCTTGAACTGTGTTAACTGGGCAAGTTATTCATCTCCCATGGTTCTGTTTATTTCCCCTAAATGGAGGGTTAGATTACGACCCTGTGAGTCTCTTCTGTACCAGTGGTCTCGGATCTGAGCATGCGCCTCTGAGCACGGAGTCACAGGGCGCAGCATTCACGTCGGAGGACACCCCGCTCAGCACACTCGTCCTCCAGATGCTGAGATACAGCCGCTCGACGTTAACAAGCGCCAAACTTGTGCTGAGAAAATTCCTGAATGAATTTCAGAATCAAATACAAGTGACTCTGGGGTTGCCCCAGCCTGGATTCAACACACCCTGCCTGGGCTCCAGAGTCTCCAGCTCCAGCTCCTAGACCAGCACTGACACACTCCCAGCATCACTGCGTGTCCCGCCCTCCTCTCACACTCTGACCCCTTAGAAGGTGGGTCTGTGCAGGTGTCTGGATGTGACCCCTGGAGAAACCTTGGTTGAATTCATGCTCCTGTAAGGCTCAACTGATAAGAGCTGAGCAGCCTCACCATTCAGCTTTGATTGAACCTCTTGTTTATGTCTTGACTTGGTTTCAAGGCTTTCCACATACTGTTTCAACAGAGCTGAACCCTCAAGAGACATTAACTAGAAATTATTAAACCACAACGTTATCTCTGAACCCACTGTGCCTGATTGCACCGCATACCTCCTTTTCTTTTTTTTTGGGGGGGGGGCGGGGTTTCCTGGGGGGGGGTTTCCTGCCACTTCTTTTTTTTTTTTTTTTTCTAGTTGGAGGCTAATTACTTTACAATATTGTAGTGGTTTTTGTCATACATTGACATGAATCAGCCATGGATATACATGTATTCCCCATCCCGACCCCCCCTCCCACCTCCCTCTCCACCCGATCCCTCTGGGTCCGCATACCTTCTTGTACACTAACTCCTGACTGCTTGCAATGTCTTTATTTTCTTTTCCTTTTTGTCTTTGATGATTATCCTACTCGTTCACATGGGTGAAGTTCTATCCAAAGTTCCACCTCATTCATTAAACTCTAACTACTGGGGTGTCTGGCCTATGAACTTTAGGAAACTATTCCTCTGCTTCACCTGTAGCCATTAATAGGAGGCTCCAGTCTGGGACATCTCTGCACGTGCATCAGAGTGTCCATAAGGAGTTCCCAGAAGTAGGGGGGTATCATCCACACAGTCGTTGTCAGCCCTCTAATGGCCAGCACTAGGTTTTAATCTGGTTCCCCATCTCCAGAGCCCCCAAATTATTTGCTCAGCATGCATCCATCAGCAGTGAGATTGCTGGATTAATAATTAATTAATGGCACACAGACCCCAGCCTTCATTCTCAGGTGATGACTTGTGCTCACTCACCTGCCTCACCTGATGCTACGGGAACCCCGTCCAGAGGGCCTCTCGCTCCTGAGGACTGGGGGGAGGTGGAGAGCACCGCTCCCCTGCTTTCCCTCAGGCTCCTGCCTGCTTTCATCAATGGGTGCTCTTTGTTCAGACCAGTCTCCAGCGTTTGGCTGTGATACCACTGCACATTTCTCAGATTTAGTGGGAAATCCTCACCTGACTCGTCAAGAGCTTGGTCTCATTGACAAAATAGTTTGGCTCCTCCATCAACCACACAAGATTCTACCCTCCCCGCCTCGCTGTTCTGGAGGATGAAAGTTCCTGATGAAAGTGTCCATCCTCAAACCAGAGACAGTAAGTGCAGGGACTCCTGGATCTGGTTCAGACACAGCCGTGCAGAAATACTGCAGAGCTTGATCCTGAGGTCAGAACCAGTGGATCGAAAGTAAACTCTACTATTTATGAGGAATGATCCCTTCCCAGTGTGTGAGAAATGTTGTGTTGTGTGTGTGAAACAGAGGGAGAGATTTATTTTCAAACTTGTCTCATGAGCCCAAGGGTCTTGTGCTTCCAAAGGTGCAGGGCTGGCAAGCAGGCTGGAGACTCAGGGAAGGATTGATGTTACAGAGTCCAAAGGTGGTCCGGACAAAAGTGTGGCTGGCCTGACTCTCTTCACTCTGAGATTTAGGGAAATCGTGAGTTTATCATTACCCTCATATTGCACAACTTTTATTTATTTTATTTTATTATTTTTTTCATTTATTTTTATTAGTTGGAGGCTAACTACTTTACAATATTGTAGTGGTTTTTGTCATACATTGACATGAATTAGCCATGGATTTACATGTATTCCCCATCCCGATCCCCCCTCCCACCTCCCTCTCCACCCGATCCCTCTGGGTCTTCCCAGTGCACCAGCCCTGAGCACTTGTCTCATGCATCCAACCTGGGCTGGTGATCTGTTTCACCCTTGATAATATACATGTTTTGATGCTGTTCTCTTGAAACATCCCACCCTCGCCTTCTCCCACAGAGTCCAAAAGTCTGTTCTGTACATCTGTTTCTCTTTTTCTGTTTTGCATATAGGGTTATTGTTACCATCTTTCTAAATTCCATATATGTGTGTTAGCATACTGTAATGGTCTTTATCTTTCTGGCTTACTTCACTCTGTATAATGGCCTCCAGTTTCATCCATCTCATTAGAACTGATTCAAATGAATTCTTTTTAACAGCTGAGTAATATTCCATGGTGTATATGTACCACAGCTTCCTTATCCATTCGTCTGCTGATGGGCATCTAGGTTGCTTCCATGTCCTGGCTATTATAAACAGTGCTGCAATGAACATTGGGGTGCACGTGTCTCCTTCAGATCTGGTTTCCTTGGTGTGTATGCCCAGGAGTGGGATTGCTGTGTCATATGGCAGTTCTATTTCCAGTTTTTTAAGAAATCTCCACACTGTTCTCCATAATGGCTGTACTAGTTTGCATTCCCACCAACAGTGTAAGAGGGTTCCCTTTTCTCCACACCCTCTCCAGCATTTATTGCTTGTAGACTTTTGGATAGCAGCCATCCTGACTGGTGTGTAATGGTACCTCATTGAGGTTTTGATTTGCATTTTTCTGATAATGAGTGATGTTGAGCATCTTTTCATGTGTTTTTTTGCCATCTGTATGTCTTCCTTGGAGAAATGTCTGTTTAGTTCTTTGGCCCATTTTTTGATTGGGTCATTTATTTTTCTGGAGTTGAGCTGGAGGAGTTGCTTGTATATTTTTGAGATTAATCCTTTGTCTGTTGCTTCGTTTGCTATTATTTTCTCCCAATCTGAGGGCTCTCTTTTCACCTTGCTTATAGTTTTCCTTTGTTGATATTGCACAACTTTTAAAAGGCCTGTGTGTTTGGCTTTTCCTTTGTTCTTATTGTTAGTATGCTGCTATTTTTGTGGAAAGAATAGTTGTGCAATGTTCTGACTTCTGTAAATTTATGAACTTACAATAGGGAGTTCCCTGAAGGTTCAATGGTTAAGACTGCACTTCCAATGCAGGGTTGCAGAACTAGAATCAGTCGAGGTGGGGGAACCTGGATCCCACAAGCTGAAGGGCATGGCCAAAAAAAAAATAAAACAGAAAAAAAAAATTTCAAAATAACCTACAATAGATTACTAAGAATAAATAAATTCTTAGTCACACTCGAAGAGAATGAAGATGGTACTATTATCATATTAGGTAGTGAGACTACGGGTGAATTTTGTGGTGTGCAATCAGAAAAAAATGAAAGAAAAGAACTGATTTTGGCTGTCATGATGCAAAAAAAAAGAAGAAAAGAAAACAAAAATGTACATGTACTATCCAATTTATTCCATTTATAACTCTGAAGTCAGACAGATATAATCACAGCTTAACTATCAAGTGTTTGGAATGAGACTCAGAAGTGCCCAGCCCAGGGTCACACAGCTTTGCGTGCCTGCGTGCTAAGTCACACAGTCATGTCCGACTCTTTGCAACCCCATCGACTGTAGCCCGCCAGGCTCCTCTGTCCCTGGGCTTCTCCAGGTGAGGTTACTGGAGTGAGTTGCCTTGCCCTCCTCCAGGGGATCTTCCCAATCCAGAGATCAAACCCACGTCTCTTAACGCCTCCTGCATTGGCCTGCGAGATCTTTACCACTAGCGCCACCTGGGAAGCCCAATGATGCTTTGAGGAAGTTTATTAATTCTTTTTTTTTTCTATTTATTTTTATTAGTTGGAGGCTAATTACTTTACAGTATTGTAGTGGTTTTTGCCACACAGTGATATGCATCAGCCATGGATTTACACATATTTCCCATCCCGATCCCCCCTCCCACCTCCCTCTCCACCCGATCCCTCTGGGTCTTCCCAGTGCACCAGCCCTGAGCACTTGTCTCATGCATCCAACCTGGGCTGGTGATCTGTTTCACCCTTGATAATATACATGTTTCAATGCTGTTCTCTCAAAACATCCCACCCTCGCCTTCTCCCACAGAGTCCAAAAGTCTGTTCTGTACATCTGTGTCTCTTTTTCTGTTTTGCATATAGGGTTATCATTACCATCTTTCTAAATTCCATATATATGTGTTAATATACTGTAATGGTCTTTATCTTTCTGGCTTACTTCGCTCTGTATAATGGCCTCCAGTTTCATCCATCTCATTAGTACTGATTCAAATGAATTCTTTTTAATGGCTGAGTAATATTTCATGGTGTATATGTACCACAGCTTCCTCATACATTCATCTGCTGATGGACATCTAGGTTGCTTCCACGTCCTGGCTATTATAAACAGTGCTGCGATGAACATTGGGGTGCTTCCTTAACTGAAATGATATTTATTTACCACATACTCTCTGCCAGGCCCTGGGGATGCATTAGGTGAAAGTGAAAGTCAATCAGTCATGTCTGACTCTTTGCAAACACATGGACTACAGTCCATGGAATTCTCCAGGACAGGATATTGAGTGGGTAGCCTTTCCCTTCTCCAGGGGATCTTCCCAACCCAGGGATCGAACCCAGGACTCCCGCATTGCAGGCAGATTCTTTACCAGCTGAGCCACAAAGGAAGCCCAAGAACATGCCCTGTGTGTTTCGATGCTAAATAGTCCAGCTGGAAAATAAGCATTTGGAATAGAGAGCAAGGGCACCACTCTAGTCCGGGAGCAGTTCAGAACGTCCTTCCTGAGGAGGGGACATTTGAAATCAGCCTTGAGATTGGACAGGAGTTGACAGGGCAGCTGTGGTCTGTATAAAGGGAAACCGCTGATAAGGAGTCGTGTGTGTATATTGGTCGGTGTGATGGTGTCACAGGACTGACCAAGTCCCTGGAGACTGGAGAGTAGGGGCTCCACCTGGGCAGTCTGGACCCCAGTATCCTCCCCCACCCTCTTAGCTGTGTTACTCCAAACAAGTTATTTTCCCCCTGTGCTCATCCGCATCTGCAAAATGGGTGATGTTTTAGGGATGTGGTGAGGGTTGCTTGAGTTGATATATGAAGTGCTCAGGACAGTGCCTGGCACAGACTGGATGCTCAAGCCTTGTTTGCTCTGCTGGCTGGAGGGAAACGTGGTGGGAGAGAGCTGGAGGCTGAGGATGGAGGCGCTGGGCCCTGGAAGCCCTCCTTGCCTGGTGGGATTTCATTAGTTTTCCATTTGCTGAGCCAAGATCCTATCAAAGATATATGATATAAATTAGGTTCTAATCATGTTCCCTTCAGGCTCTTCTGGCTCTGTCAGTCTCTCAGACTTCCCTTTTTGTTTGATGACCTGAATGTTTTTGAGAATTGCTCAGGCATAGTGTGGAATGTCTCTGTATTTGAGTTGGGTTTTTGGATAGAAGACCACAGAGATGAAGTGACATTCTCCACACATCAAGGGTTTATACTGTCCACTGGAATATCACTAATAAAATCACTTCAGCACCCACCTAAGATATATTTCCTAGGTTTCTCCTTGTGAAGTTCTATTTTTACTTCCTCACTGTCCACACTACAGTCTTTGGAAGGAAGTCACCATGTGCAGTCCACACTTGAGGGAGGGGCACTCTGATATAAACTCTGGTGTGCAGGGGTTTGTGCAAATATAAGTTTTCCCATGGGATGGAGAAGTGCTAGATTGATGAGCAGACTGGATGGAGAGTCTCTGTGTAGCTTCATAAGAAACTGCTGACTCTCATTTCTAGCAGCTGTGCTGCTTCCTATTCCTGCCCCAGTGAGCGAGGGTTTCTGCTGCTCCGTGTCCTGGTCAGCACTTGGCATCACCGGTTCTTGGATTCTAGCTACTCTACTAGGTGTGTGAGGATGTACCATTGCTGTTTTTATTTGCGTGTCTTAATAACGTGTGACACTGAGCATATTTTGTGTGTATTTCCATATCATCTTGAAGAGGTGTCTGTTAGACTTTTCCTTCATTAAATTGCTGTTTATTTATATATTGTTGAATGTAATGGTTCTATTTATATTCTAAAGCAAGTTCTTCTTCATATATGTGAATTTGCACATAATTTGTTCCTCTCTGTGCCCTGAGCTCTTTCTCTGAAATAACAGTGTTCATTAATGTCTAGATGTACATTTCTGAGATGAGAAATAAGGAATTCCTAACTCCAATGGTTTCTAAGTAGAGGTCTTGTGTGACTGGGGAATGCAGAGAGAACATCAATTAGTTATTTTGTCTATTCTGGAGTATCTTATCAATCCTCTTGTGTGGAGTTAAATAATGCTTTCAAAAAATGAGCTGAAAGTACCTTGCCCTTCTAAAACCCTTGACCGATCACCTTCAGGTCAAGTGTTAGGATGCACATTCTCTGCTCCAGGACCCATCATATGTCGACTGAACTGTTCTGCCATAGAAATGCCACCACTGGAAAAGATGGGCTGATATGTACGGACAATTCTTCCCACAGCAAATAGCTGAAAATGCCATGGAAAATACAAAAACTGTCTTCAAAGCATCAAAGAGGTGACAAAGTGCTAATAGATGACCACACCTCTCAAAAGAAGGCTAAGATTCTGCTTGGCCTCCACAGGGAACCCGGGCCTGAGAAGCGAAGAAAAGACCGTGTGAGTCACTGCCCAGAGCCCAGACACGGAGCCCAGGATGTCCAGCCTCATGTCCCCAGCTCTCCACTTGCCTCCCACCTGCCTTCTTTCTTAAAAATTTAAAGAAGCTTTATAATTCTGATTATGATGTATGTGTATAACACATGATATAATAAAGATTCACTGTAAAATAAGTTACAAAGGGTTGAAAGTGATAAAGGACAAAAGAACTGTAATCCTCACACAGGAGATATTTGGTTGCATTTACTTACTAGTTTACTTTCATCTTCCGGCTGCTGCCCAGGTGCTGGAACTGTCTCTGTCTAAGCTGTTGAGCTCAGACCTCAGTGGCCCCCACCCTGCACTCTCCAGAAGCTACTTGCTGAGTCAGCTCACTTCCTCCTCCCTCCTCAGTCCCCTCTACTACATCCTTCCCCACTCTTTATTCTTTTTTTTTTTTTAACATGTATTTGTTTGGCTGATTTGGGTCTTAGTTGCAGCATGAGGGAGCTTCCTTGCTCCTTTGCTGTACATGGATTGTGGCACATGGGCTCCAGAGCAGGTGAACCTCAATAGTTGTAGCATGCTAGCTTAGTTGCTCTGTGTCCTCTGGGATCTTAGTTCCCTGACCGAGGATTGAAGGTGTGGACCTTGCGTTGGCAGGCGAATTCTTAACCATGGCAGCTGGGAAATCCTGTCAAAATTGTTTATGTGTCTTTGAGTTTGAATAGGTGCATGTGTTTGTATCCTTGTGAGTGTTTGAGTAACACAGAGAAGATTGATGGATTTTTATGATTTTTCATCTTTGGTCATACAACTCTTCATTTCCCAAGTGTAAAATATTCATATATATTTTTATCTAGGAGACAAGAGTCCAAGGGTGAATGAAAAAAGAATTACTTGAATTTGAGAAGAAAGTGTAGAAGGAGAAGAATACCATAGAACTAGTTCTTTCCAGCTAGAGTAACCCCTGAAACGAGAAGCTGTGTGCCATAACTAGAGAGTAGTCCCCACTCGCCACAACTAGAGAAAAGCCCACAGAGCAATGAAGACCCAGCACAGCCAAAAATAAACAAAGAAAATTATTTTTTTTAAAATAATTTTAAGGTGGTGGATTCTTAGGTTACAGCTTCTGCTTCATAATTTTACAAGTATGTACAAGTCCTACAAGGTAATTGATTTATGTTGTGTTCAACAAATACTTTCTCTTGGGTTGAGTGGACACTTCTGTGTCTACTTATGCTTACCAGGTTAAGGAAAACACCAAGAGCTCAGTATAATAGAGACAAGAATTAGCTCCAGTGATGGGCACTTTTGAACACTTATAACCTGAAGGTGATATACCATGGTCTGCTTAATGTCTGCTTAACATTCTAGTTGCTAAAATACATATTAATGAAACTTTCTGTGCATGCTACATTTTAAGGCTGTACCTTAAATAGACAAACCCACCATATTCACATAAAGTGAAAGTGAAGTCGCTCAGTCGTGTCCGACTCTTTGCGACCCCATGGACTGTAGCCCACCAGGCTCCTTGGTCCATGGGATTTTCCAGGCATGAATGCTGGAGTGGGTTGCCATTTCCTTCTCCAGGGGAATTTCCTAACCCAGGGGTTGAATCCAGGTCTCCCTCATTGTAGGCAGATGCTTTACCGTCTGAGCTACCAAAGAATGTATGTTAACATGCATCAATCTATGAGTCACACAATAACTTTTGGGAGGAAGAGAGTGAAAGTTAAGGACATTCTAGACATGCACTGTCTGATATGCTGGCGACTAGTCATATATGGCTATTTGAATTAAATAAAATTAAAATAGACACCGACTCACAGATACAGAGAACAGACTTGTTGTTGCCAAGAGGGAAGGGGCTGGGGGAGGGGGCTGGGGAAAGTAATGCCTGGGGGTTGAGGGTTCGTTAGATGTAAACTATTACATAAAGAATGGATGAACAGGGGACTTCCTTGGTGATCCAGTGGTTAAGAATCCATCTCGCAATGCAGGGCAAAAGGGTTCAATCTCTGGGCAGGGCACTAAGATTTCACATGCCTTGGAGCAACTGAACCGGCATACCAGGATGAAAAAGATCCATCATGATGCAGTGAACATCCTGTGAATTGCAACTAAGACCCAATACAGCCAAGTAAATAAATAAGTAAGTATTTTTAAAAAAAATAGAATGGATAAACAATGATAGCACAGGTAATCTTATTCAACATCCTGGAATAAATCATAATGGAAAAGGATATAAAGAAGAACCTATAAATGTGTGTAACTGAGTCACTTTGCTATACAGCAGAAACTAACACAACATTGTAAATCAACTAGACTTCAACAAAATAAATAAAAATATTTGAACAATTAATTCATTAAATAAAATAAAAAGTACTCATCACAACAGTCATGTTTGAGGTGCTGAAATAGCCACATGTAGCCAGTGTCTCCCTGACTAGACAGCACAGATATAGAACAATTCCTTCATCACAGAACATTCTGTTGGACAGGCCTGCCCTTCATGCTTTGTGGACCTAAGTCAGATGCATCTACGTCAGATGCATTAGACCATGGGAGGTGAAAGAGTTACTATCATTTCTCTTGGACACTATGTCAGATTTCTGTCCAGGATATGAAGACATATCAAGCTGGTGTGTAACAAAACCAAACCAGGTCATAAGTGTGTGCAGTGCCTTTAGGAACAAACTGTCCCCAGTTCCAAAGGGGAAACACCTGTCCCCCGATGCCCTTTCTCAGACCTAGGATACTCTCTGGTATCAGTTGCTAGGGGGTCAGTTCTCTTGGAGAGGAGCCCAGAAGAAGGCCTTCCACTAAGATTAAGGAGGCAGGGAGTCCAGTTCAAGGAGAAGATCTCTAAAACAAAGAGGAGGGACAGGGATCAGTTGGGAGACAACCTGGTTTACTCAGAACCGCAGTTCTCAGAGTGTGGTCTCTGGAACCCCTGAGGTCACTGACATACTTTGACTGGTCACTACATGGACATTTGCTTTGAGGTAAAACTTAGCAATAATGGAGATTACAGCAGCAAACTTCACTAGTAATTATTTTCAGTACAATATACTTGCAGGAAAAAAAGGCAAGTTTTCTTTAAAACGTCCTGGTTGACATATTAAAAATTCTTATCCTTCCTTCATAAACCATAATGGAAAAGAATATGAAATATATATATAACTCAGTCAAAATTTGTTTTGTGGTACAAAACAAATTAACACAACAATGTAAATCCACCATACTTCAGTAAAATAAATTTTAAAAATAAATGAATAAAAGTCTTTTCCCTCCTGAATTCATCATCCTTAAATCCATGTTTTAAAGTATCTTCTGTAACTGCTGAGCTGCTGGAAGCCCCCCACCCTGAGGAAACGGAAGTTGGAGACTGAATGGTTCCCCAACTTTGTGATACTGACTGTGTGGGAGCAGCACAAATGTGTGGTGAAAGCATTATTCTTTGAATAGTCTAGAGACACCCCCAGAGGACACCTGGAGTCCACCCCCAAACCTGTGCTGGGGACAAGTATGGGCCCTTTGAGCCCCTCCTGCTTCTCGGATTCCCAGGTGTTTTGGACGTTAATCCCCATCTGCCTCCATCAGCAGAAGGAGCCAGAACCTGGAGAAGCGCCTGTGGGGAGTAGGGATGGGCCAGGTCTGAAAGGACGCACACCAGGTCCTCTCCTGCTCCATTAGCAGCAACATGGTCCCGTGACCACAGAGAGGCTGGGAAGTCCCCTCCCAAGAGGGGAGAACAGCTGAAGTTATCAGCAACAGTGAGTGCTCATTTCAATTTATTTCGTTTTCAAATATTTATTGACTCTGTACCACATGCCAAGCTCTGTGCGAACAGCAGCCTGAGACTTGACTGAGCAGCATCTTGGTCTGGGAGAAACTCTGAATCCACAGCACAGAAGACCTGTTGGGAAGTGCCTGCCATCCCAGGAGAAAGGATGAAGAAAACGTCTTCTGGAAGTTCATAGAGTGATTCTAGATTGGAAGGTGCCTGGAGATGATCGGATTGGGACTCTACTTGCAGAGAAGAACAGGATACCAGTGGGGGAAGCTGGAACTGGAGCTTAGAAGCAGGGCCTATAAGTACAAGGTGGCATAAGGAATACTATGATATTAAATTCATTAAATCCATACATTCTAAAGTTATAAATGGATGGAATAATTACTCATTATATGAAGTGAAAAAGATATCAGGAAGATGAATTCATCCCATATTTTGGAAAGATATATGAATTTAGATGAAATCACACAGATATGTTGAGTGAAAGCTTTCTAATTTTCAAACTGTTTTATTGCTAACATAAAGAGAAAAGTGCCACAAACTGCTCTGCTTGGATAGACTGACTTCTCCACAACAGACACTCAGAGCTGGGGTGTAGACAAGTGAACCCAGCATGTCCCCAACCTCTCCCTGCAGGTCCCCTGAGGCAGCGACCTCTTCTCTAGTCTCCCTTGGGGACCCAGCGCCTGACTCAGGGGCTCAGTCAACATTCCCTGAAATACTACACTAGGGAAGTGGCCTCTTGTGTCCTAGTCAAGATAGTGATTTCCTCTAGAAGGCACCGCCAAAACACTGAATCTCACAGAATTGGGTTTGCTCTAACAGCAGGACTGTGACGGTGGCGAGTGTGAGCGTTGGCTCTTTCACTGACAAAGCCAAGAAGCCCTGCAGCACTCATGCTATTTCTCACAAGGCCACCAGAGGGCGGTGTGCAGCTGCTTATGACAAACCAGCCCCATTCAAACATCCTTTCCAAGTTAGCCTTGTCAGAACATGTCAGAACATGTTTCACAAAGTTCGAGAATTTCTTTAAAGTACATTGATTTGCTTTCTGTCTTTAATCTCATTGGACGCTAGTGGAAGTCCACTGTAAGTAACAAATATAAGGTGAGCCCCTGACAGAAGTTAACCCTGTGATACATAGACGTGTGTCCAACCCCCCATATGTCCACCTCTGTCCAGTACTCTCTCCCTCTCTTCAGTTCAGTTCAGTCGCTCAGTCGTGTCCGACTTTTTGCGACCGCATGAACTACTGCACGCCAGGCCTCCCTATCTATCACCAACTCCTGGAGTTTACCCAAACTCGAGTCCATTGAGTTTGGTGATGCCATCCAACCATGACTACTGGAAAAACCACAGCCTTGCCTAAGCATATGTTTGTTGGCAAAGTAATGTCTCTCTTTTTAATATGCTGTCTAGATTGGTCATAACTCTTCTTCCAAGGAGCAAGTGTCTTTTAATTTCATGGCTGCAGTCACCATTTCCAGTGATTTTGGAGCCCCCCAAAATAAAGTCTGATACTGTTTCCACTGTTTCCCCATCTTTTTGCCATGAAGTGATGGGACTGGATGCCATGATCTTCGTTTTCTGAATGTTGACCTTTAAGCCAACCTTTTCACTCTCCTCCTTCACTTTCATCAAGAGGCTCTTTAGTTCTTCTTCACTTTCTGCCATAAAGGTGGTGTCATTTGCATATCTGAGGTTATTGATATTTCTCCCAGCATTCTTGATTCCAGCTTTTGATTCATCCAGCCCAGTGTTTCTCATGATGTACTCTGCATATAAGTTAAATAAGCAGGGTGACAATATAGAGCCTTTTTGTGCTCCTTTTCCTATTTGGAACCATTCTGTTGTTCCATGTCCAGTTCTAACTGTTGCTTCCTGACCTGCATACAGGATTCTCAAGAGGCAGATCAGGTGGTCTGGTGTTCCCATCTCTCTCCTGACTTGCAAAAAGTCGGACACAACAGTGCAACTGAATAGAACTGAATTGAGTCTGAAGACTGTCTTTGCCACTGAACCACCAGGAAAGCCTAATCTATAGGTCTATGGACTATTAATTCCTTGCCTCATCTGTTATTTCCTTTACTTTCTTGAAAGATTTTGTTGAAGAAATCAGCTTGTTAGTACCACTATCTGAATTTTACTCATTCAAGCCTCATGATACACTTTAGCACTTCTCTGTATTTTGCTCTTGTTAAACAAGAGGCTTGGTAAGATTCGGATCACATTAGGTTTTTAAAAATTACTCTAGCACAAGTGCATAATATTAATAGCAGTTTATAGAACAATCATACCATTTCGTACTGCTTCATAACATGGTCATTTACTTTTGTTCTCTTGCAGGGTATCAGGTCTTTTTGATCATCATTAGAGAAAGGGTGACATTCACCAAGCATGCTCACTTCAGAGAAAACACATATGTTTATGTCATCAAGATTAACATTCATCGATCAAGGAAAACAGCACCATTAAGATCAGTTCAGTCATTCAGTTGCTCAGTCATGTCCGACTCTTTGCGACCCCATGGACTGCAGCATGCCATGTCTCCCTGTCCATCACCAATTCCCGGAGGTGGTCAAACTCATGTCCATCAAGTTGGTGATGCCATCCAACCATCTTATCCTCTGTCGTTCCCTTCTCCTCCTGCCTTTCTTTCTCAGCATCAGGGTCTTTCCTAATGAGTTAGTTCTTCACATCAGGTGGCCAAAGGATTGGAGTTTCAACTTTGGCATCAGTCCTTCCAATGAATATTCAGGACTGATTTCCTTTAGGATAGACTGGCTGGATCTCCTTGCAGTCCAAGGGACTCTCAAGAGTCTTCTCCAACACCACAGCGCAAAAGCATCAATTCTTCACCGCTCAGCTTTCCTTATGGTCCAACTCTCACATCCATACATGAATCCTGGAGAAACCATAGCTTTGACTAGACAGACCTTTGTTGGCAATGCTATGTCTCTGCTTTTTAATATGCTGTCTAGGTTGTTCAATAGCTTTTCTTCCAAGGAGCAAGCGTCTTTTAATTTCATGGCTGCAGGCACGATCTGCAGTGACTTTGGAGCCAAAGGAAATAAAGTCTGTCACTGTTTCCATTGTTTCCCATCTATTTGCCATGAAGTGATGGGACCAGATGCCATGATCTTAGTTTTTTGAATGTTGAGTTTTAAGCCAGCTAGTCATCAGACTAGCTTGATACATTTGTGAATGGAAGCCCTGAAAATAAGAGTAACCTCAGGGAAAGTGACTTTGAAGGTCACTGGGATTTAATTACAGGACTTGTATAGGACTGGGGAAACAGAGTCTTGCAGAGGGCACAAACAAAACTTTGTGTGCACCAGGACCCAGGAGAAAGGAGCAGTGTCCCCCCTAGAGACTGAGCCAGACTTGCCTGTGAGTGTAGGGAGTCTTGGGTGGAGGCATGGGTCAGCAGTGGCCTGCCTTGGGGTTAGGGGCACTTGACTGCAACAGTCCTGGGAGGCATGGTGTGCTGGCATAAGTCCTTTTGGAGGAGGTCGCTGTTATCCCTACCATAGTTTGGCTTCAGGTCTAACTACAGGAAGAGAACACGGGCTCACCCATCAGCAGAAAACTGGATTAAAGACTTACTGAGCATGGCCTTGCCCACAAGCACAAGATGGGCAAAACTTTTCCCCACAGCCAGTCAAATCCTTCCTCACAGCCAGTCCCTCGCATCAGGAAACTTGCACAAGCCTCTTATTCTCATCCATGAGAGGGCAGACAGAATGAAAACCACAATCACAGAAAACTAACCCAACTGATCACATGGACGACAATCTAATTTCATTCTAACTCAGTGAAACTATGAGCCATGCCATGTAGGGCCATCCAAGATGGACAGGTCATGGTGGAGAGTTCTGACAAAACGTGGCCCACTGGAGGACAGAATGGCAAACCACTTCATTATTCTTGCCTTGAGAACCCCATGAACAGTATGAAAAAGCAAAAATATATAACACAGAAAGGTGAACCTCTAGGTTGGTAGGTGTCCAATATGCTACTGGAGAAGAGTGGAGAAATAGCTCCAGAAGGAATGAAGAGGCAGACCCCAAGTGGAACAATGCCCAGTTGTGGCTGGTGGTGAAAATAAAGTCCGATGCTGTCAAGAATGATCTTGCATAGAAACCTGGATTGTTAGGTCCATGAATCAAGGTAAATTGGGAGTGATCAAACAGGAGATGGCAAGAGTGAACATCGACATTTTAGGAATCAGTGAACTAATCAGAACTGGAATGGGCGAATTTAATTCAGATACCATTATATCTACTACTGTGGGTGAGAATCTCTTAGAAAAATGGAGCAACACACATCGTCAACAAAACATTCCAAAATGCAGAACTTGGGTGCAATCTCAAAAATGACAGAATGATCTCCATTCATTTCCAAGGGAAACCATTCAATAACACAGTTATCCGAGTCTATGCCCCAAACACTAATGCCAAAAAAGCTGAAGTTGAACAGCTCTAAGAAGACCTACAAGATCCTCTAGAACTAATGCCAAAAGAAGGGTGTCCTTTTCATCATAGGTTACTGGAATGCAAAAGTAAGAAGTCAAGACATACCTTGAGTAACAGGCAAGTTTGGCCCCGAAGTACAAAATGAAGCAGGGTAAAGGCGAACAGAGTTTTGCCAAGAGAACATACTGGTCACAGAATACTCCATCTACCAACAACACAAGAAATGACCCTACACATGGACATCACCAGATGATAGATAGTGAAATCAGATTGATTACATTCTTTGCAGCCAAAGATGGAGAAGCTCTATACAGTCAGCAAAAACAAGACCGGAGCTGACTGTGGCTCAGATCATGAACTCCTTATTGCCAAGTTCAAACTTAAATTGAAGAAAGTAGGGCAAACCACTAGGCCATTCAGGTATGACCTAAATCAAATCCCTTATGTTTATACAGTGGAAGTGACAAATAGATTCAAGGGAGTAGATATGACAGACAGAGTGCCTGAAAAACTATGAACAGAGTTTCGTGACATTGTACAGGAGGTGCTGATCAAAACCATCCTGCAGAAAAAGAAATGCAAAAAGGCAAAATGGTTGTCTGACAAGGCCTGACAAATAGCTGAGAAAAGAAGAGAAGTAAAAGGCAAAGGAGAAAACGAAAGATATACCATCTTGGAGTAGAGTTCCAAAGAATAGCAAGGAGAGATAAGAAAGCCTTGCTAAATGATCAGTGCAAAGAAATAGAGGAAAACAATAGAATGGGAAAGACCAGAAATCTCTACAAGAAAATTAGGGATACCAAGGGAACACTTCATGCAAAGATGGGCACAATAAAAGACAGAAACAGTATGGGCCTAACAGAAGCAGAAGATATTAAGAAGAGGTGGCAAGAATACTTCCAGAAGAACTATACAGAGATGATCTTAATGAACTGGATAACCACAATGGTGTGATCACTCACATAGAGCCAGACATCCTGGAATGTGAAGTCAAGTGGGTCTTAGGAAGCATCACTATGAACAAAGCCAGTGGAGGTGATGGGATTCCAGTTGAGCTATTTCAAATCGTAAAATATGATGCTGTAAAAGTGCTTCAGTCACTATGTCAGCAAATTTGGAAAACTCAGCAGTGGCCACAGGACTGGAAAGGTCAGTTTTCATTCTGATCCCAAAGAAAAGCAATGCCAAAGAATCTTCAAACTACCACACAATTGCTCTCATTTCACAGGCTAGCAAGATTACGCTCCAAATCCTTCAAGGTATGCTTTAGCAGTATGTGAACTGAGAACTTTCAGCTGTTCAAGCTGGATTTAGACAAGGCAGAGGAGCCAGAGATCAAATTGCCAACATCTGTTGGATCATCGAGAAAGCAAGAGAATTCCAGAAGAACATCTACTTCTGCTTTATCGACTATGCCAGAGACTTTGACTATGTGGATTAGAACAAACTGTGGGAAATTCTTAAAGAGATGCGAATACCAGACCATTTGACCTGCCTCCTGCCAAACCTGTATGCAGGTCAAGAAGGAACAGTTAGAACCAGACATGGAACAACTGACTGGTTCCAAATTGGGAAAAGAGTACGTCAAGGCTGTATATTGTGACTCTGTTTATTTAACTTATGTACAGAACACCTCATGTGAAATGCCTGACTAGATAAAGCACAAGCTGCAATCAAGATTGCTGAGAGAAACCTCAGATAGGCAGATGACACCACCCTAAAGGCAGAAAGCAAAGAGGAACTAAAGAGCGTCTTGAGGAAGGTGAAAAAGTAGAGTGAAGAAGCTGGCTTAATACTCAACATTCAAAAACTAAGATCATGTCATCCGGTTCTATCACTTCATGGCAAATAGATGGGAAAACAATGGAAACAGTCAGAGACTTTATTTTGGGGGGCTTCAAAATCACTTCAGATGGTGACTGCAACCATGAAAGTAAAAATCACTTGCTCCATGGAAGAAAAGCTATGAACAACCTAGACAGCATATTAAAAAGCAGAGACACTACATTGCCAACAATGGGCCATCTAGTCAAAGCTACAGTTTATCCAGGATCCATGTATGGATGTGAGAATTGGACTATAAAGAAAGCTGAGTGCCAAAGAATTGATGCTTTTGAACTGTGGTGTTGGAGAAGACTCTTGAGAGTCCTTGGACTGCAAGGAGATCCAACCAGCCAGTCTTAAAGGAAATCAACCCCGAATTTTTACTGGAAGGACTGATGTTGAAGGTGAAGCTTCAATACTTTGACCACTTGATTTGAAGAATGAACTCATTGGAAAAGACCCTGCTGCTGGGTAAGATTGAAGGCAGGAGTTGAAGAGGGATGACAGAGGATGAGATGGTTGGGTGGCATCACCGACTCAATGGACATGAGTTTGAACAAACTTCAGGAAATATGAAGGACAGGGAAGCCTGGCGTGCTGCAGTCCATGAGGTAACAAAGAGTCGGACAACAACAACAAGAGGGCTATGGATTATCACCAATAAACTAGGCCTATGATTTTGGCCATGTCATTGGATTCATATCATTTGTGAATAAAGAGATACAACTAGATATTTTTATTGTGATTGTCATGATCAGTATTGAATATTTATAGTAGGTTGAAAGGTAGATGAAGACTATGACAAGTAGATCGATAGGTAGATAAACAGATGTATAGCAGTGGCAAATGTTGGAACTGAACTCAGATTTGTCTGACATTGTGATGAAACCAGTAGAACATCTCTTAATGATACTTATAAACTGAAGTTAGCTGTGATTCAAGACAGAAAGGGCAATTTGTTGCTTGCAGTCTGCATTGTAAAGGTATTCCAGCTGCCACCAGTATTCACAAACACGTTCAGTTTAGATTTAAACATTTCTCCCAGGAAACTGTCAAAGAAGATCATATTAGAGTATTTTGTCCATTTAGTATAAATATATAATAGCTTCAAGGTGATAGGTCAGAAATGAAAGAGGATGATCAATGTTTAATCATTACAAACTTAAGTCATTGCCCTTTAAACTTCCAGTCACGCAGACCAAGTAAAGCAGAGGACTCCTACAGTTTTGGATCTGGTGCTTTCTCTTTATTCATGTTTATCCTAACTGTACAACATTTTATGTGGAATTATTGAAATGAAATCTTATTGTGACATTTCTGAGTAGTTGTGCACATTTTCCTGGGGAGAAAATGAATAATAGAACAAAATGAAGAAAAAACACAAATGAAAGGTGATAAAAGTAGCAACAGTAAACTGTCTTTTTAGGGACCTTTAGAAGTCTGGACATCATCTGAGAACAATAATTACTCTCAGTGTATCTTCAAACTTCCAAATTTCTTTGTTCTTCTGAAAGGAACTTATTTCACATTATTTTTGTTGTTCAGTTGCTCAGTCGTGTCCCACTCTGCGATGCCATGCACTGCAGCTCGCCACGCGTCCCTGTCCTTCACCATCTCCAGGAGCTTGCTCAAACTCATGTCAATTGAATCAGTTTTGCCATCCAATCATCTCATCCCCTGTTGTCCCCTTCTCCCCCTGCCTTCGATCTTTCCCAGCAGCAGAGTCTTTTCTAATGAGTTGGCTCTTTTTCTAATGAGTTGGCTCTTTTCTAATGAGGTGGCCAAAGAATTGGAACTTCAGTTTAGGGCATCAGTTCTTCCAATGAATATTCAGGACTGATTTCCTTTAGGATGGACTGGTTGGATCTTGTAATTCAAGGGACTCTCAAGAGTCTTCTGCATCACCACAGTTCAAAATCGTCATTCCTTTGTTGTTCAGCTTTGTTTATAGTCCAACTCTCACATCCATACATGACTACTGGAAAAACCAGGTTTGACTAGATGGACCTTTGTTGGCAAAGTAATGTTTCTGCATTTAATATGCTGTCTAGGTTGGTCATAGGTTTTCTTCCAAGGAGCAAGCATCTGTTAATTTCATGGCTTCAGTCACCATCTGCAGTGTTTTTGGAGCATAAGAAAATAAAGTCTCTGACTGTTTCCATTGTTTCCCCCTCTATTTGCCTTGAAGTGATGGGACCAGACACCATGATTTTAGTTTTCTGAATGTTGAGCTTTAAGCCAATTTATTCACTCTCCTTTTTCACCTTCCTCAAAAGGATTTTTAGTTCTTTGATTTCTGCCATAATGGTGGTGTCATCTGTGTGTCTGAGGTTATTGATATTTCTCCCGGCAATCTTGATTCCAGCTTGTGCTTCATCAAGCCTGGCATTTCCCATGATGTACTCTGCACAGAAGTTAAATAAGCAGGGTGACAGTATACAGCCTTGACGTACTATTTTACCAATTTGGAACCAGTCTGTTGTTCCATGTCCAGTTCTAACTGTTGCTTCCTCACCTGCATACAGGTTTTGCAGGAGGTAGGTAAGGTGGTCTGGTATTTCCATCTCTTGAAGAATATTTCACAGTTTGTTGTGATCTACACAGTTAGCAAAAACAAGACCGGGAGTGAACTGTGGCTCAGATCATGAACTCCTGATTTCCAAATTCAGACTTAAATTGAAGAAAGTGGGGAAAACCACCAGGCCATTCAGGTATGACCTAAATCAAATCCCTTATGACTATACAGTGGAAGTGAGAAATAGATTTAAGGGACTAGATCTGATAGACAGAGTGCCTGATGGAGGTTCGTCACATTGTACAGGAGACAGGGATCAAGACCATCCCCAAGAAAAAGAAATGCAAAACAGCAAAATGGCTGTCTGAGGAGGCTGAGCTTGGAGAATTTTGAGCATAATCTTGATAGTGTGTCAAATGAGTGCAATTGTGCAGTAGTTTGAAGACTGTTCAAACTAGGGCATAGCCCTTCTTTGGGACTGGAATCAAATGGGCTTTTTCCAGTCCTATGGCCACTGCTGAGTTTCCAAGTTTGCCAGTATATTGAGTGTACCACTTTAACAGCATCATCTTTTAAGATTTGAAATAGCTCAGCTGGAATTCCATCACCTCCACTAGTTTTGTTTGTAGTGGTGCTTCCTGAGGCCCACTTGACTTCACCCTCCAGGATGTCTGGCTCTAGGTCAGTGATCACACCATCATGGTTATATGGGTCTTTAAGATCTGTTTTGTAGAGTTCTTCAGTATATTCCTGACACTTCTTCTTAATAATCTTGTCATTAAAGTTATTAATGAGATTTAATATTAATGAATCTTATGCTCCTTTCTAGAATTCTTTTGTGTCAATCTGAATGTCAGCTTCCTCATTTGAGATATAACATTTTAATGGCATATATGCTTTAACTGTTTTTAATGCTTCCTTCAGAAATGTTGTATTTGCAATTCTTTCCCTTAGAACAATCTTTCTGGATTACCTGGTATCTAGTGTCTTACCATCATTTGAGACTTTATTGACTGCTAATACTTAATACAGGTTGCTCTCCTGTTTCCCTGGTTTGCTATTTCATAGTATTAAAAACTATCAATACTTATGCACACAAAAATGGTGTGAATATTGGCCTCAGGTTTTTCATGCTGAAGCAAAACTCAGGAAATGGTGTTCTAATCTTAAAATATGCCTTGCACAAAATTGTTCTGTTGTTTCCCTACTGTAAAAATGAGCTGCTTCTTTTAGGAAAATAATAGGCTTGCGGTCGTATCTCAAAATGCTAATAAATGGTTATTTTTCTTAAAAAGAACTATTTTCTATGATGACACGGGAAGTATACATTAACCATTTCTACTACATTCCAAAGCCCCATGTCCCAAGGAAAATCATTTGTATGAGCTGAACTACCCTCTTTTTCATGGAATACAATTTTTATCTGAAAGAAGGAATGACACTGGAAGATCTATAAAACATAGTGAAACAATGAATTACTTTTTAAAAATCTTGCATTAGTACAAGTGACATCCAGTGTGCAAAATAGGCTTATGAATTTTAATATAACAGAATAGGAAATAGTGATATTGTTTCAGGTCCACTGAGAAAATAACTTTTAAGAAACTATCACTTGCGTAGTTTTAGTTTTGTATCAAAGATAAACATCCACAAATAACAGGAAAGGTTATTAAAAATATTACTCCTACATATGTATGGTCCTTTTTATTTTCATAGATTTCAATCAAAATAACGGATTCAGTGCAAAAGCAAACATAAAATCCAGTGAAACAGACAAGGAAAAGACTTGCAAAAATATAAAAATGAAAAAACTTCCACTGTTCCCACTATAGAGTTTATTTGGAGAAATAGTTATTTTTCATATAAAAATCATGGGTTATTAACATTATTCTAAATAAATTAGTTAAAAAATTTTAAACTGTTATTTCTACTATGGAAAATATCGACAGAAGTAACCACATAAACAAAATTATCCTTGGGGTCCTCACTAATTTGTAGGACTGTATAAATATCCTGACCAAAATGTTCTGAAACTATCTGACTGCACAGTCGCTGGGCCAGGACTCGGGGACAGTGTGACTGCAGAGTTCTCGGTGCAGGAGAGGAGAGATCAGGGCAAAGTCCCAGGTACTAGGTGTAGTTCTCACGTTCTCAGCGTCTCAGAGTCAAGGGCCTTGTTTGGGGCGGGGGCTGTCTGTGTTAGGATCCCTAGTCTCCTCGAGTTTCACTTTCTCTTCGCAAACTGTGTTGTGCCTTTCTGCCCAGACGCTCGTGTCACTCACACTGGGTGTCTTGTTTCTAGAAACCAACCAGCGGCCCCGCGGTTCCAGGTTATAAAGTCTCCACCGGTACCCCCCCACCCCACCCCCCACCCCCACCCTCCGCCGGGACTCGGCTTCTCCCCAGACCCAGAGGATACGGGTCCTGGGGCCGCGACCCCTCCTCCTGCTCCTCTAGGGGTTCCTAGTCCTCACGGAGACTTGGGCCGGTGAGTGCGGGGTCGGGAGGGAACGGCCTCTGCGCGGAGGGGCAAGGGGACAGCCCGGGGATCGGGGGTGGGGGGGAGACCCCCAGGGAAGGAGCCGCCCCGCGCCCCTCGCTCAGACCCGTCCTGTCCCACCTGGTCCCGTCCTGTCCCTCCCCTGCTTCCCGCCCCCTTTTCTCTCCCCCAAGAAGTCCCGGTCCTTCTCCGACCTTGTCGGTCTCACGTGCCCCTAGCCCCCCCCTCCCACTCCCGGCCCCATCACCTCTGACCCGGGACCCGCGCCAGGAGGAATGCCGGGCCGGGTCTCACCCCTCCCCGCCCCCAGGCTCCCACTCCCTGAACTATTTCTGCACCAGCGTGTCCCGGCCCGGCCTCGGGGAGCCCCGTTTCTTTGCCGTCGGCTACGTGAACTACACGCAGTTCGCGCGGTTCGACAGCGACGCCCCGAATCCGAGGATGGAGCCGCGGGCGTCGTGGATGGAGCAGGAGGGGCCGGAATACTGGGAAGAGATTACAGGAGATGCCAAGAAAGCTCAACAGAGATTGCGATCAGGCTTGAACACCCTGCCCGGTTTCTACAACCAGAGCTGAGGCCGGTGAGCGACGCGGACCCGGGTCCAGGTCACGACCCCCATCCCCAGGGACTGGCTGGGGTCGCCCCGAATCTCTGGGTCCGAGGGTCACCCCGACATTGCGGGACCCTCACCGCCCCCCCCCCCCATTCGGGAGTAGGCGGGGGCGGGGCGGGGACTTGACCCGGTTTCATCTTCAGTTTGGGTTTAATCACCGCGGGTGGTCGGGGCGGGTCAGGGTCTCACACCCTCCAGTGGGTGTTTGGCTGCGACGTGGGGCCGGACGGGCGCCTCCTCCGTGGGATCTGGCAGAACGCATATGATGGTGCGGATTACCTCGCCCTGAACGAAGACCTGCGCTCCTGGACCGCGGCGGACACGGTGGCTCAGATCACCAAGCGCAAGTGGGAAATCTCCGGTGAGGCTGTTCCAACGGAACTTGACCAACGGAGGTCAAGTGCGTGCAGTGGCTCCGCAGACACCTGGAGAACGGGAAGGACACGCTGCTGCGCGCAGGTACGAGGGGCACGGGGCCTCCCTGATCTCCTCTCAGGCTGGAGCCAGCTTTCCACGAGGAGAGGAAAATGGGGTCCTTCTGGGAACACCGCCCCAACTTCTTGTCTGGAGAGGGGGGAGTCTCCCCATGTTTTCATATTCTGTAGAAGACAGTGACACACCAGTGGCCCCACTTCTGAAGGACAGTTAAAGCATCAGTGTTTCTGGAGAATCAGAAAAACATCCCTGAAATAACTGGTCAGCGGTGCCCTTTGACCCTGACTGCCATCTTGTGAACCATGACTTTCTCTCTCAAGGCCTGTTCTCGCCCTGAGACCATCTTAGGAGGCCAGACTCCAGCTTTTCTGAGACATTCAGCCTCCACCCAAATCAGGACCATTACTCTGTATTTTCCTCTTACATGGAGTCTCCTACCTTGGCACTCACCTTGACTCCAGAACTTTCCAAGAACTAGGAGTTTTGCCCAGACCACAGATTCCAGGCTGGTGTCTGGTGTCTGTGCTGCTTCTTTTCAAACCCAGTATCTCACCTGTTCTCAGTATGGTCACGTGGTTCTGTTTCAGTGGCCCATGGAGTGTGAATTTTCTGATTCTTCCTCTTCAGACCCTCCAAAGACACGTGTGACTCATCACCCCATCTCTGACCGTGAGGTCACCTTGAGGTGCTGGGCCCTGGGCTTCTACCCTGAGGAGATCTCACTGACCTGGCAGCATGACGGGGAGGACCAGACTCAGGACATGGAGCTTGTGGAGACCAGGCCTTCAGGGGATGGAACCTTCCAGAAGTGGGCAGCCCTGGTGGTACCTTCTGGAGAGGAGCTGAGATACACGTGCCATGTACAGCATGAGGGGTTTCAGGAGCCCCTCACCCTGAGATGGGGTAAGGAGGGGGTAGGAATAGAGCTTCCTCTCAGATAAAGCAGGAACCCTTCTGGACACCATCAGCAAGGTCAGAACTGAAGCCTGAAGTCTGGGCCCTTCCTTTTCTTCCATAGAACCTCCTCAGCCCTCTGTCCTCATCATGGGCATCATTGTTGGCCTGGTTCTCATGGTCAATGGAGCTGTGGTGACTGGAGCTGTGATTTGGAGGAAGAAGCGCTCAGGTAGAGAAAGGAGGGAGGGATCTGAGTTTTCTTGTCTCACTGGGTGGGTTTCTGGCCCGATGGAAGTTTGTCTGCCTCCTTTCTGGAAAGTACCCTCCACACACTTGTGGAATCTGAGGTGATGCTAAGACTGGCCCTTTTGTAAAATACATGTGAAAATGAAAGACAAATTTTTCATCTTCATAATTCCATTTGGGAGCCTGTTTCTCAGCATTTGAAGGTCAGAAGGGAATGTGCCTGCTGAGGACAGACCTCCAGGAAGGCAGGTGGTCCAGTCCCCTCACGTCTCCTTCCTTCATGTTCCTGAGCCTATCCTGGATTTTTGGTCACAGTTCTGAAAAGTTCTTTGTCGTCCAGACTAGGGAGTTCCTCTAGATCTCATGACTCAGTCTGCTCCATGGTCTCTCACGTGATACTTTCTTCTCACAGGTGAAAACGGAGGGGGCTACACCCAGACTGCAAGTAAGTACAGAGGGAGTGTTATTCCTGAAACCCTGTGACGGTCTACACAGGAGGCCATGGGGGGCTCACTCTCCTCAAAGTGCCTTCTCTAGTTTCTCTCCTGTGGGTTCTGACCACATCCTGGTCTTGTTCTTCCCCAGGTAGTGACGGTGCCCAGGGTTCTGATGTGTCTCTCACAGTTCCTAAAGGTGAGACCCTCAAGAGTCTAGGTTGGGAGAGGAGTTGGAGCAGAGGGGACACACTGGGTGGCGGGGATCTTTGAGTGGGACATGTGAGCATGTGGGGGGCTGTGGAGAATGTGAGCCCTTACATGACTGACCTGAACTGGTTCCTGATTCTTTTCTCTCACAGTGTGAGACAGCTGCCTTGTGGGGACTGAGTGATGCTCTGTCCCACTTTGTGACGTCAGATCCCCGGACTCCTCTTTCTGAAGCTGCATCTGAATGTGTCTGTGCTCCTATTAGCATAAGATGAAGAGGTGGGGAGACTGCCAACCTCTTCCAATCCAAACTCTGGGATTTAAAAAGCGGTACCTAATAGTCACAGCCTCGATTCTTTTCTGAAGAGAAAATATCATTATGTGTAGAGTGCAGACTGGTGGATGTGAGAGGGAGGGGTGATCAGATCTTGTGGGGGAAGTACAGGCAGCACGGATGTCAGTGTGAATGGATAATGTACTGTAGCTGCCGTGAGAGAGCAAGTGGCCTGAGTTCACATTAATAAATATAGAATACAGAGGCATCTACACTCATCATTCCTTCATCTGATATTTGTTGTGTGCCAAATAGATGACGCTCTATATTTGCATCTGGGAAACCTCAGTGAACTAACAACAGACACACTTTGTTGGCCTCGTGCCCTATGTTCTGGTGAGATGGGGCAGAGTGAGCCTATAAGTGAGGAAAGTGTCTGCCTAGAGACTGGCAAGTGCTCTGAGGAAGGTTACCGAGAGTAGAAGTGTGTGGGTACAGGGAATGTGGCTGTTTTACTAAGTTGGTCAGTGTAGGCCTCGTTGAGGAGATGATATCGGAGTAAAGATGTGAAGGACGTTAGAGAATGTCCACTAGGATGTCTGGGGGAAGTTCTCTCCAGGCAGAGGAGACGCCAGTGCAAATGCAGGAGGGCAGGAGAGTGTCTGTGATCAAGGAAGAGCCAGGAGGCAGGTGTGGGTGGAGGAACGAGGAATTGAGATGAGATCCAGTGTCTGGCCAGATCATGTGTGCCTCCAGCATATTGGAAGGTGTCTGGTGTCTGTGAAAGATGTGGACTCATAAGATGGTTTGAATAGAAGATGACCTGGTGTGACTGCTCGCTAGGAGCGTCAGTCTAACTGCTGTGCAAAATCAGGAGGTGAAGGGTGAGCGATGCAGTAGAGGAGCCTGTAGGATTAGTGCGGGGTCCAGGGTGGGGATGCTGGTGCTCCCTGGACCCTCATTAAATCTAGACAGTCGGAGTAGAGCCTGAGAATCTGTATTTGTAATAAGGTTGGTGCTGATGCTGCTGGTCTTCAGATCACACTTTTAGTAGCAAGAAAGTACGTAGACCAGGATTCCCACATGCTGTGTATCAGCCTCACACACAGAGGTTGTTAAATAAGCAATCCCTTGGTCTTATCCTAATACTCTGAGAAGGTGGTTCTGGGGAGAGACAGAGCATTTCGGAAAAGCCCCACAAGCAATTCTGACGATCAGCCAATTTGGGAACCCCTGAGGTATATGAGAGCGAGTGGCCAGAGAGGGGTGTTAAATCCACATTTAAAAGCGGTTTTTTTCTTCAGAAAGAAAAGGGAATTTATATTGACAGTTCATATTGTCAATTATGAGGTGTGATGTTGAGAAATAATGTTGTTCTTATTCCACCTGAAGACTTAGGCAGTGGTTCAGAGTTCAGTGTAATGAAATCCTTGCTCTCTGAAATTATTCTCCAGGTTGAGTTCTCCTCACTCATTCTTGGAGCTAACAATGGGATCCAAATTAAGTTAGACATACAGTACTATATATATATGGCTCCATGGGAACAGGATCCACAGTGTCCACTCCAGGCCAGGTCCCACAATGGAACTTTCGCTCCTGCTGGGGCACAGTGTCACTGCTCACACAGTGAGCCCCTCATGCTGGACGTGGACCCCGCGCTGAGGACAGCTATCACTGAGGCTCCTGACAACTGGATGTGGTGCGACTGCCACTCTCGACACCCTTGTCAGATGCATCCTGCATAGTTTCAGCTTCTCTCTGTCACAACGGCCTGAGTAGAGTCTGACATGTGGTCACCTGAGTGGTGAGATCTCAGCATCATGCTGTGTGCTTTGGCAAGAATATTTGGGAAAGTGGGTTTTCTTCTTTAATGGAGGAAGGTGGTCTCTGCCTCCTACCAAGATTCAGTGTGGAATTTTCCTAATCTGGAAATGCTCCTAATCAGGTGAGGGGGAGAGAGGGATGGACAAGAATGTCAAATTTCAATTGTTAGAGCAAAGATCTGGAACTGGAACTTGATCTGGTACAATGTAGGCACTCGGGTTTGACTGAAAGAACAAGTGACTAATAAAAGACATCCAGGGTAGAGATCTGCTTGCTTACTTGTTTGTTTTGTTTTGTTTTCATTGGAGTGTAATTGATTTACAATGCTGTGTCACTTTCTGCTGGACAGTACAGTGAATCACATATAAATATATTCAGGCTTTTTTAGATTCTTTCCCCATATACACCATTAGAGAGTGCTGGGTAAATTTCCCTGTACTATGCAGTATCCACAGCACTTTAAAGTGCTGCCCAGGTGGTGGTGGAGGGAGATCCTAGGAGGATGGCTCTGCTCCAGATGCAGAAGAATCCAGACCAGGTGGGAGCATGTCAGAAGGGTCCAGGACAACATTTCCAAAAAAGGAAAAACTGATGGAATATCCAAAGTATCCATACTTCTTGAAAGAGGCATGCAAACAGTGCAGTCATTAGAGCTGAATTCATGAGAGCTTCATAGAACATAATCAGCAAAAACAAATCCTCATCAAGAGGCTCTTTAGTTCTTCTTCATTTCTGCCATTAAGGTGGGATCATCTCCTTATCTGAGGTTGTTGATATTTATTTCTCCTGGCACTTTTGATTCCAACTTGTGATTCATCCAGCCTGGGGTTTTGCCTGATGTATTCTACATATAGTTAAATAAGCAAGGTGACAATGTAGAGCCTTATTATACTCCTTTCCCAATTTTAAACCAGTCCTCAGTTCTGTGTCTGGTTCTACCTGTTGCTTCTTGACCTGCAGACAGGTTTTCAGTAGACAAGTAAGATGGTCTGGTATTCCCATCTCTTTAAGACTATTCCACAGTTTGTTGTGATCCACACAGTCAAAGGCTTTAGCATAGTCAATGAAGCAGAAGTAGATGTTTTTGTGGAATTCCCTTGCTTTCTCTGTGATCCAACAAATGTTGGCAATTTAATCTCTGGTTCCTCTGCCTTCTCTAAACCCAGCTTGTACATCTGGAAGTTCTCAGTTCACATACTGCTGACTCCTAGCTTGAAGAATTTTGAGCATAATTTTGCTAGCATGTGAAATGAGTACAACTGTACAGTAGTTTAAATATTCTTTAGCATTGCCCTTCTTAGGGATTGGAATGAAAACTGACCTTTTCCAGTCCTTTGGATTGCTTCATTTTCTCATATGTAGAAAAGCATTAAACCCTTTCATGGTGAGATCAGCTCCTTGTGACTAGCAGAAAACCTTGGGAAGATATGTACTTGATTGCACTGAACTCCCCCTTTAGCAAAATCATATATACTGACCTCCCCTCCCTACCTCTTTGGAGCTGTTTCTCAGAGCTATCTGAGGTGCCATCTCCCAGGCTGCAGTCCTCATTTTGCCCCAAATACAACTTAACTCACAAGTCTTAAGTTGAGCATCTTTTTAGTTGACCAGTGTATTAGTCATGGAAAAGAAAAAGCTGAATGAACTAAGTATGATCAATATATAAATAAAGTGGGAAACTGAAGGAATGGGAAGAGTGAAAGAAAGCAATGACTGTTAACTATTGCATCAGCCCCTGTGTGATGTGACAGACAGTGGCTGTGACAGAAAAATCAAGCAGCAGTTCTAATAAGGCATCATGTTTAGAGATTTGGAAATAAAAGCCAAAAGAATCAGCTAAACATTGTTCAAAGTGGTCTGCTTTCCTATGGGAAAGCAGAAATTGAGAAGAATCAGGATTATAATAAGAGTCTGTATCATGAGAAATCATGCACAGATATTTGACTTCTTAATTTACAGCTAGTGGTGCCTTTGATGAAATAATCACACAAGAAAATGAATGAGGATGAAAGTTTATGCTTAATGAAAGCTGAGTACAGCAAATGACACTTGAGAGTTTACTAAAATGCAAGAATACTCGAATGGAAACATGCATGCACAACTGCGTGAATGACATTAACCTTGAATAAAACCATGAAAGAATATATCATCCCATTTGGATAAACAGATATGGAATGAGTTCTCTATTCCCATTACCTTACTGTGCATCGTGTGCACCAGGCAGGGAGGGAACGGGCCCTGACTAGGAGAACCCTTCGTCACCCTCTTGCTTCCAGTCCGGTCCTGCTGCAGAAAGTGCTCCTGTCATCTGTCTCGGGTCTGTGGGAGGTGCCCCTTAGAACACGCTGCCACAAATGCTTTACCTGGGTGAGGCTAAGGTGGTCCTGACCAAGGAGAGCACCGCTTACCTGTGTGCCCCCGGACCAGAAGTCAGGAACGACTGAGGTCCGATGGAGAAGTCTCACCTCCCATCTGCCCTGTGGAAATCAGCCTGAGCTCATGGAGGGAGATGCTGCCCAGCCCTCCACGTTCTGGGCTCCTTTATTCTCTCAGCTCAGGACACTCATCCTCAACAGTAACCACATCAAATATATTATCGGTTTTAATCATCCCAACCATAACAAAATAAACACTAGTTTTCTCATTTCATAGATGAAAAAATGGAGACCTCAAGAAGGAATGTGTTCTACTATAAATCAACTACCTTCAAAAATAATAATAATAAAACAAAAAATGCATCTATATGGAATCTAGAAAAGTGGTACTGATGAACTATTTACAGAGCAGGAATAGAGACCCAGACGTGGAGAACGGACTTGTGAGGGAAGGAGAGGGTGGGATGAATTGAGAGTAGCATTGAAACATACACATCACCGCGTGTAAAAAGCTACTGGGATAAACAGATATGGAATGAGTTCTCTATTCCCATTAGCTTACTGTGCATCGTGTGCACCAGCAGGGAGGGAACAGGACCTGACTGGGTACTCAGCCTGGTGCTCAGTGACCTAGAGGGGTGAGATGGGGAGGGTGGGAGGGAAGTTCCAGAGGGAGGAGATACATGTAGACTTAGGGCTGATTCACAGTGCTGTTTGGCAGAAACCGATACATTATAATGCAGGTATTCTCCAGTTAAAAATAAAATATAAAATAAAAATAATTTTAAAATAATAAAATTAATAACACACATTAAAAAAAAAAAGTGCTATTAAGACCAGAACGCAGAACTGAATTCAGGCCTCCTGGCTGCAGATTCTAAGCTTCCCCTGTTAAACTGAGGAGCTGAGTCTGACACGAGGACTGAAATTCTGGGTGTGTGAGGCCATTATGATCAGTTGGCTCCGTCTGGAATTGATCCCGGTCTTGTAGGCTAATAGGCTCTGGGGAAAAGAAAAAGAAATAAATAACTGACCAACTGGTTGCAGAATAATGCTTTTCATTCCCTCAGAGATTCTCCTTCAGTTGCTTCAAAGTCAGATTCTGCCTTCCTCTGAGGGAAGAACACACCTGTTCTTTTTTTGCGTTCTTTTCCCCAGCTCTTGCTGAACTCCTCCCCTGACTCCATCAGCGTCATCACCTGTCCCTGCTGCCACCACCGTCCACAACAGGGACAGAAGTCGCAGGAACGAAGGACAAGATCCAGGAGTGAAAACCCAAGGCCCTTCCGCCTTGAACCCAGATCCATTCTCTAACGCAATGCGAGGCTCCCTCACAGACAGGACCCAGCTCCATGTTCCTCCAGCCCGGGAGTGTACACACACACAGCTCCTTTCTCTCCTCAGTTCTCGGCCTCCTCACCTGCACAAGCACCTGCTCCACCGCCTGGTTCCACCTCAACCCTGACCTCCACCTCCTGCAGCCCCCCTCCCCCTCGCCCCCAGCCCTGAGCCAGCAGCTCCGAACTGGAAAGCCCATCTGGAGGCCCAGGGGACAGCAGCCCCGACTACAAACACTGGGCTGCCCCGGACTCTCCCCCTGACTGGACCCTGGAGCACCCCTGTCCTCGCCTCAACCCTCACTCTCTGCCCAGGCTCCTAGGCTGCACTTGGCCTTTCCTGCTCCTTCCTGGGAATCCCAGCTCCACTCCAAGTGCTGGGCTGGGCTGAGGCAGAGCAGGCCCTCCTGCCTTGCTCAGCCAGGGAGTCAACCAGGACCCGCCCTCACTACCTGCAGGGGATCTGCTTTTCAATGTGGATTGGGGTTCTGGAGAACTTCCCCAGAATGAGGCTGTACCTGGCCCCCTCTGCACCCTGGGACTGCCATCCCACCCTCCACCTCCCAGCGGGAGCACCCCATTTGAATTCCTGTTTCATTTAATATGCATGGAAATCCTATTAAGGTCTGCCACCTGAAATCATAAACAATTTTGTTGAACACTAAAAACTTCAAAAGTGATTTTGAGAAATTAGCACATGATTTTCACAGTTTTCCCGGCAAATGCCCCAATACATACAAGACAACCATTTATGCCCCAGAGGAACCAGAGTTGATGTTCCCCAGATAAGAGCAGGAGAAAGTACAGATCTGCTGGGTCCCTGCTCTGGGTGCTACACGGACAGAGTCTGCTGCTGTGAGAACTAACCACCCCTGTATGCCCAGGCCGAGGGCCGACTGATACGGGAATTAGGTTTGGGGATAAGAAACCAAGCCCCCAACAAGACAACTGACACAGAAGAGGTGGCCTCGACAGGAGCCGAGTCTCTGCCACCTTTTTCCTGTTCCACGTTCTGCCTTTGCGCTTTGCCACACACAAAGCTCTGCTTCTCTTTCCCTCTCCACTCAACCCACTCAATGATGGGGAAATCAAAGTGATCATCCCTTCCTCAAAATCGACAAGGCAGTGACCTCCATGAGCAAGGGAACTGACTCAGGGGGGCAGGTGAGGCCACGGAGCGCAGACCGAGTGCCCTGCTCTAAAGAGCCCTTGGACTGTGTCCCAAGGGGCGAGGTAGGAAAAACCTGGAGATAGGATAAAATCAGTGACCCCAGTTGCCTGAGGACTGACTGGTCTCCTCTCCTCAAATGGTCAAGGGATATCTACCAGTCCTCCATATTATGGGGAAGGAGAGCCCAGCTAGCATGGGGGCACTTGATGGGAAGCTGAGAAAGGTGCAGGCTGGGAGTGATCCAGCAGACACTCAGCTCAGAAGACAGCTCATGGAGGACGGATTTGAGAGGCTGCCAGACATCTCTAAGTGGGGCCTGGCAAGGGGACATCACATGCAGGGCTCTGACCATCCACCGACCCCGAGTTTGAGCCTTATGAGTCTTTCACTTGGATTCTTAAGAATGACTGAAAATCCGGGGGGAGAAATGCAGACAGGCACTTAGGTCATCACGTTTCCTCTGAATTCCTCTTCAGGTTTTTATCCCCTCCTCACCAGGTACAGACACTTTACTAAAGGTTCTCTCTGGTTCCTGGATCACCTAGACCCTCCCAACCAGCACATCATCCAACACATGGTCCCCAGACAAGCCCCGGTGAGCCTGACAGAAAACAAGGAGAGCTGAGAACAGAGCAAGGAGCTGAAATCCTCATTGCTGCCGAGTCTCACGCAGAGCACCCCCTGCCCAGATTTCTCACCTGGCCTCCCTGTAGCTGACACTGTCTTCCTCTTCTTAATATAACAAGAGACACAAAATCCGATGATAAAAACAACAGCAACAGGAATGCTCACAATCCACCGTGATCTCTGGTGCACCAGGGTCTTTCCTGAAACAGGACCTTATTATATACAACCCGGGCACCCCAGAGCCACAACCTGCTCTCCTCTCCCTGACCCTGGCCTCTGACCCCCCAGGGTCACAACCATCTCCAGGCTCACCCGCGTCTCACCCATGGGTGTGAGGTGTGTACTGTGATTCCCGTTGTGTTCCACAAGGCACTTGACCCGCTGCTCCTCTCCTTGGGGAATTATTATGGTTTTCCAGGTATAGTAGGTCCCGTTCCCATCAGGCAGGATACCCCCAGACTCCAGGGCATCCCGGCTCATGGGTTCCTCATCCCGAAACCAGGCCACTGAGATATTCCGGGGAAAGAAGCCAAAAGCCCTGCATGTGAGGTGGACCATGCCCTCCGAGTCCTGGCTGCGGGTCACATTCACGGCTGGCGGCACTGTGGGGAGAAAGCACAGAGCCAGTGAGGCCCGTGGCCAAGCCCTGCTCCCTTGAAGGAGGACGGGGTGCACAGGGCTGCTCCTTCTCACTGTCACCTCTGGCTGAGCCCTCATCCCCCCAGGCCTGCTCCAAGTCTGTTCTGCACCCTGGGGCCCAAGTCCTCTGGTGGGGAAGGGGAGGGGTGGGATGGGCCTCACTCTCTTGGATCCACTGTTGATGCTGGGGAGGGGGCTGTGAAGGGTGGGCTCCTGGGGACTAGAGGGAATTTTCTGGATCAGGCAGGCTGGGAGCCAGGGGCCCAGCCCCATCTAAGGGCCTCCTCTGCTGCCTGACATCCACCTCCCCTCGTACAGTTTCTGTGAGAGGACCCGCTGCTCCCCTGGACAACTGTCACAGGAGCATTTTATTTCCCCCCGCCGCCACCCATCTTTCTACAGTGGATTGAACAGAACAGGAAAGAAACCCAGGACACCATGCCAACAGACCACATGCATACCAGAGGGCAGGGAGGGTCTCCGTGGGCAAGTCGGGATGGGTGGCTTTGAGATTGGGGCAGAGGAAGGGCCTGGCCCAGGGTCAGTACCTGTCCTCTCCATGAAGCCCGTCCAGGATTCCAGGTAGACCCGTAATCCTCTACAAAGTTCTCCCTGCATGTGGGCCCGGTGATGCTTGCTTAGAAAGCCGTTTGTGTCCCAGGACTTCTCCATTTCCATGGCCAAGGTCCGAGCCGAGGACTGGGGCATGGCACATCCGTGGGCCTCCGGGTAACAGGAGAGGAGGAGCTCCCCATCGAAGTGGAGAAGCCGGAAGCCCCGGGCATGGCTGTCTTCACGGATCTCACAGCCCACAGTCTCCTGGAGGGAATGTAAGCCTGCCCCATCCCCACCCCCCAAGCAGTGACTCCTCTGGTCCCCAGGGCCTCTGTTCTCCCACCCAAATGATAAAGTCCAGATAGAGGATTCCCCCCCTGCTCCCCTCCATGTCTTCCCTGTGCTGCTGAACTCACAGACCCCAATTCCTCACCCCCATCCCCAAATTCAGAGGAAAGAGGCCCATGCTCTGGGCTGCAGACCCTCCTGGAAAATGGCCCACAGCACTCTTGCCCCCTCTGCACTCTCACCTCTTTTCTCCTTCTGCAGGGACAGGATTTCTGCTAGAAGTTTTCTGAGCTCCTTACAGGTCTCGTTCAAGTCCTTGGACACTGTCTCCCACGTCTCTGCTCCCAGCCTTTCAGCCCACTGTCCCCGGAGCTCTGCCCTGCCTTTCTTGTGATCATAGTTCAGGAAGGTCTGACCATCCAGGTATCCCCCAGCAAAAAACCTGGGCTGCACAAAGCCATGCCAGGACAGCACTGTCGTGTTGTAAGAAAGACTGTGGGATCCTGGGGAAGGAGGAACCACAGATGAAACTGCTTTCTGGAAACAAGTGCATATCATATTTAACAGACAAGTTCTGTGTCCTGACCTGCTCCAGGTGCTGAGGATGGAGAACATGCATGTGTACAAGGACCAGAATGAGGATTTCCATACAGGAAAAATGGGAAAGAGAAGGAGGGAGAGGGGAATGGAGGAGTGGAGGGAGAGGGTGGAGATGGACACACATGTAGGACAAGTGCCAGGACAGGGAGGCGTCGGCTCCCTAAGGGTCCAGGTAGGAGGGCAAGGGGAGAGGCAGGAAGAGGGAGAGGGGAGGTGGAGTCGGAGGGAGGGAAGGGCAGTGTCAGACCCAGGACCAGAGAGATCCCTGGTCAGAGGGGGGGTCAGGAGATGGAGATCAAGGGCTGCCGCCCCTGGTGCAGGCTCATCATGGACAAAGCGGGCTCCAGGGAGGCTGAGGCAGGAGGCAGAGGGGCCTGAGGGGCTGGGCTGTGACCCAAGAGAGATGAAGGTGGCCAGTAACCTGGGGGAGGTGAAGGAGTGGGTCTGGGCCCAGAGTGCAAAGAGGCCTGGTGAGGTCCCGGGTGGGGAGGTGGCTGACCTGCCAGTGTCCCCTGGGAGGAGTCAGTCTATGCACACAAGGGTCATGGGGAATTAGGAGTAGGGTGGCAAGAGAAGACAGAATTTAAAGCCAAGGTGCACAATGGGAAGCACCTATGTGGTGGGAGGGGTTGCAGGGAGTGACGTCACACCTCCATGAGGGTCAGGGTCAGGCATCCAGCAAGCTGGAGGTGGGGGCCTGGGAGAAGACTCCATGTAGCAAAGGCCTGTGACAAAGTGGCATAAATAAGGATTTTGGATACAAGACTGAGATAGTGAGAGCCCACTGGGGTCGTGGAACCAAAGAGAGGGTGATGAAAGCTAAGGAGGTGGGTAGTGGACAAAGGGCAGTATTCCTACTGTGGGAGAAGGGAAGAGACTGCAAAGGAGATGTGGTGAGGGCCTGGGATTGAGGGGCAAGGGATGAGCATAGCTCACGGGTGAGCCCACCTTGGGTTAAGGTATAGAGAGAAGAGAAGGGACGCCCTGGGTGAGGGAGAGTGAGGGTAAGGTGGAGATTCTGGGCACCAGGGGGCCTGTGATTGATGAGAACTTGGTGAGGGCCCAAGGCACCCGGACAAGGCTGGGAGCAGGGCAGGTGCCATGGGGGTAGCTGCGGAGGGACCGGGGCAAGTGGAGTCCAGCACCTGTGGCCTGGAGAGTGGAGGAATCCAGAGGGTGAGGTTTAGGATGCAGGAGTGGGGGAGGGGCCGTGTTGGGGGAAAGGCCCCCCTTGGACAAGGGCCAAGAGCAGGTGCTTGCACGGGGGCAGAGGTAGGAAGATGGGTGTCAAGTGGGGGACAGGTCCTCCCCCAAGGGCTGGGCGCTGTGCTCAAGGCCCAGGGATCATTGGCAGGAGAGCTCCTCCTGGTGATGATAATAGGGCATCACCTATTTGGAGGGGACAATCCATGGGTGAAAGTAATCCCAGGAAAAGTAAGGTCAGTGAAAGCTGAGGGAAGGTAGAAGCCTTGCAGGTGACCGATCCTCGCAGGAAAAGACTCATGAGGGGAGGGGAGGGACCTGTAGCGGGGAAAGGGATGAGGGTGGGGACGCCCTAGGAAGAGCTCAGAGAACGGTAGAGAGGAGGGGGCAGCACGGAGTGGGAAGGGCAAATCCCGAGGGGGCTCGAGGGCCAGCAAGGGAGGTAGTAAGGAGAGATTCAGTTGTGGGACCACAGGCACAGCGGAAAATTAGAGCTCACGTTAGTGGGGGAGAGGGGGAGTAAGGGGGGAGGGGAGACAACGGAAATCGCAGGAAGAATCCTTTGGTCCCAAAGCCCGCAGACCTAACATCAGTCAGTGATTCAGGAGCTGCCACAGTGCCCATAGCAGTAGGAAGAGTATGGGTCGAGTTTGCCCCTTCCCAGAGGCCCGGGTTACTAGAAGAAGGGCCCTAACTCTAGGGGCTGAGGACCCTTAACGCCGCCTGCCTGGAAACTCCTTGTTTCCAGCGGCCAGAAATAAGAGACAGCAGAGCTAAGAATAGGAGAGGACAACTTTCAGGGGCCGAAGAGGGAGCCCCACAGACGGCTAAGAAGTGATCGCCTGAGCCTGGGACCTGGAAGAAACTTCGGCGCCATTCAGGAGAGCAGCGGGGCGGGGGCGGGGGGATGAGGCGGGGGGGGGGGGCGGGAGGAGGGACAAGGAGCGGGGTGGGGACCAGGCTGCCTTGTCAATCAGGGGAATCTGAGGACATGTGATGAGGAGGAAACCCGGGGAGGACAAGTGGGGCAGGGAGAGCAGAGGCTAGGAACTGGAAAGAGACTGAAAAGCGGGATGCAGTGCTCACCGCACGCCGTGTGAAGTTCCCGGCCGCTCCTTGACCTTACAGTCCCCTCCCCCGCCCCTCACCTTCCTCCCACCCCACCCCCAACTCCTCTATTCTCCCAATCCCCGCCGCAATTGAGACGGTCCCCGCGACGCTCACCGAATCCCATCGAATACTAACCACACGGACCCCTGAAACCACCCCGGGCCTGTCCGGACTAAGACCTCAATGAACCCCACTCACCGGCGGCGGTACCCAGGAGCACAAAAAAGGCAGCGCCGGCTAGAAACGGCCAGACAAGAGAGAGTCCCATGGCCCAGATCATGTCTCCCTGCCAGAGGCTCCGGGACCGCACGAAAGCTGGCGGACCCGAGGAACCGCGGCGGGAAACTGAGCTGTGGTGAAGTCGGGCCGGCAAATCCTTTCACCTGTCCTGGCCGGGGCAGCCCGCCGGCGGTCCTGCCACGGCCCCGCCCCGCCCCGCCCCGGCCCCGCCCCCGCCCCGGGCGTCTCCTTGGTTAGCCGGTCTCCTTCCGCTTCTCAGTTCGGTTCAGTGGTTCAGTCATGTCTGACTTTGCGACCCCAAGGACGGCAGCACGCCAAGCCTCCCTGTCCATCACCAACTCCCAGAGTTTACCCAAACTCATGTCCATTGAGTAGTGATGCCATTCAACCATCTCAGCCTCTGTCGTCCCCTTCTCCTCCTGCCTTCAATATTTCCCAGCATCAGGGTCTTTTCAAATGAGTCAGCTCTCCGATTCAGGTCGCCAAAGTATTGGAGTTTCAGCTTCAATATCAGTCCTTCCAACCCAGGACTGGTGTCCTTTAGGATGGACTGGTTGGATCTCCTTGCAGTCCAAGGGACTCTCAAGAGTCTTCTCTAACACCACGGTTGAAAAACATCAATTCTTCTGGGCTCAGTTTTCTTTATAGTCCAACTCTCACATCCATACATGACTACTGGAAAAATCATAGCCTTGACTAGAAGGACCTTTGTTGGCAAAGTAATGTCTCTGCTTTTTAATATGCTATCTACGTTGGTCATAACTTTCCTTCCAAGGAGTAAGCGTCTTTCAATTTCATGGCTGCAGTCACCATCTGCAGTGATTTTAAAAGCCTGAAGGCTAGAAAAGCCAGGGAGGTGAGACAGAGGGTGAGCTTTACAGACACCTCAATGTTTCCAGACATTTGGGGCTCTTCCTTTAGATACAGCTTCTCTTTCAACCCAACCCACCTCCACCACCCTCCACCTCCCACAGCAGAGTTACTGGCAACAGTTTACTGAGACCAGCCAGGGTCTTCCCTGGTGGTCCAGTGGTTAAGAATCCACCTACCAAAACAAGGGACACAGGATCCATACCTGGTCTGGGAAGATCCCACATGCCTCGGGGCAACTAAGCCAGCGCACAGCAACTCAATCCTTGAGCCGCAACCACTGAAGCCAGAGTGCCCTAGAACTCCTGCTCCACAAGGCAAAGGCACCTTAAATGAGAAGCCCGTTCAGCCCAACTAGAGAGTAGCCCTCACCCTCTGCAAGGAAAGAAAGTCCAAGCCAAGCAAGGAACAGACCAGGCGCCACAAGGAAGAATCACTGCCGCTGAGAAAACAGTCTACTGAGAGCAGATTTGCAGATTTCAGCAACTCTGCCTCTCAGAAGTCACTACCCTGGATGAATGACTCAGAGTCCAAACCCTTCTCTCTCTCTTCTGTCATTTTTTTAAAAATTTATTTTTAATCAGAGGACACCTGCTTTACAATGGTTGGTTTCTGCTGTACAACAACATGAATCAGACATAAATATACAAATATCCCCTCCCTCTAATCTCCTTCTCCTCCTCCAACTAACTGCTACATGTCTTCTGGTGGCCTCATCCTATAAGTATCCGCATTCTCCCAAGGAGACTCTTGGTTCAGACCCTGGGGAATCACAGGTTCAGTGAGATGATTCCCCATGATCCACTCCAACACTAGCCTCTCCAGATTCCCTTTCCAACCTGCCTCAGGATGTCTGCACCTCTGGGCCCATCCTCCCCTCAAACCCAACAGGTCTAAAAGCAAACTCCGCACACCAGCCTCTCCTAGTTCTCTTTAAGCACCACCATCTTGGTCCCTTCTGATCCCCTTCCCCCTGCCTCTCATGGATTCACAGTCAGCTCCTCCAACCCCTTTTCAATCCCACAGCGGCTACCTTAGTCCAAGTTTTCATCTACCTCAACCTAGAGAACTGCAAAGGCTTCCTAAACACAGGTCTGTCCCCATTTATAACTATAAGGCCACAAGCCATCCACAGCTGTCCCATCTGCAGAATTAACACACAATGTCTCTACTCCATCGTTAAGTGGCAGCTGCCACAACCAGCTAGGTGGCACCATTTTCCATTTCTCTGTGACATCAGGATGCCACCACTTACACATCACTCTCCTATGGGTCACTCTCCTCTGCCTTCCAGCTCATCAGAACAACAGATCCTAAAAGAGCATCCCAATTAGATGGTGGTAAGGGTGGCACAACCTTGGGATTATACTAAAAACTACTTAACTGTTTGCTTTAAAAGGTGAATTAAGTGATATATGAACTATATTTCAAAAATACCAATAATGCCATCCTGAAAGTCTTCTTCTACTGAAAGCTGTGCTTTGTCCCCAAAGCACATCTTTTGGTCTTTGGAACATGTCCACCATGGTCCTCAAACTTGACTGCTTATAGAACCACCTGGAGAGTTTTTACTGTCCGTATCTCTAGGCCATGGCCAAAACCAATTGAATTTGAATCCCTTGGGTTGGACTTAGGCTTCCTATCCTTTAAAGCCCCCTCAGTGATTCCAGTTTTAGAATAACTGGTCTAGCCCTTGCTGAAACCCTGATGGAACCAAGTATGCCCTGCCTTGAACCCCATCTGACCATTTTATACACCCCCCCATTAGACAATGAGTCACTTTGGGATCAGGAACTGTGTTCATTTCATGTTTGTGTCCCTGCAAATGCTTTTAAAAAGTTGTACTCTGCCTCTCATTACTAACCATTCCACTAAGATCCTTATGCAATACTTTTGCTGTGGACGCAAATGTCATGCCTCAGAAAGCTTTAACACATCTTAGATTTCACATCAGTTTTGTTAATTACTTTGACCATCATAATTTATTTAGCAGGTCAGAGATTGGATCCTGTCCCATCCCAGAGAGATCCTTTTCACTGCTAAAGCTCACAAGTGAAAGTGGACCTCCGCCCCCCCAGTTTCCCCAAAGGGGAAACACCTGGCCCCCAATGCCCTTTCCCAGACGGAGGATAGTCTCTGGTATCAGTTCCTAGGGGGGCAATTCTCTTGGAGGAGAGCCCAGAAGAAGGCCTTCCACTAAGATTAAGGAGGCAGGGAGTCCAGTTCAAGGAGAAGATCTCCAAAACAAAGAGGAGGGAAAGACAGGGATCAGTTGGGAGACAACCTGGTTTACTCAGAACTGCAGTTCTCAGAGTGTGGTCTCTGGAACCCCTGAGGTCACTGAGGTACTTTGACTGTTCACTACATGGACATTTGCTTTGAGGTAAAACTTAGCAATAATGGAGATTACGGCAGCAAACTTCACAAGTAATTATTTTCAGTACAATATACTTGCAGGAAAAACAGGCAAGTTTTCTTTACAATGTCCTGGTTGATCCCCTTTCTCTCTCTCTTGTTCCCCCTGCTCCCTCTTGTGCCCACCTTGTACTCTGCCATGCCCTGCTCTCAAGAGGCACAAGTCGTCTCCCCCAGCAAGCGGGCCAGGCCAAGGAGGCGGGTGATATGTGGCCCCGCTTTGCCTGGCTCTCGGAGTATGCCTCAGCCCCCACCAAGGGGTCCGCGCTCGCCGCGGGCTACGACCTGTACAGTGCCTATGATTACATAGTACCACCGATGGAGAAAGTGCTTGGGAAAACTGACATTCAGATAGCCCTTCCTTCTGGGTGCTATGGAAGAGTGGCTCCTCGTTCTGGCTTGGCAGCAAAACACTTCATAGATGTAGGAGCTGGTGTCACAGATGAAGATTCTAGAGGAAATGTTGGTGTTGTCCTGTTTAATTTTGGCAAAGAGACGTTTGAAGTCAAAAAGGGTGATCGAATTGCACAGCTCATTTGCGAACGGATATTTTACCCAGAAATAGAGGAAGTTCAAGTTTACATGACACTGAAAGGCGTTCAGGAGGGTTTGGTTCCACTGGAAGTTAATTAAAACTTCTGCCAAGAACAGAAAATGAGAATGTACTTTTGTCTTGAAAATAAAGGCTTAGCTTTAAAAAAAAAATGTCCTGGTTGACGTGTCAAAAATTCTTATCTTTTCTTCGTAACCATAATGGAAAAGAATGTGAAAAAAAACAAACAAAAAAAAATATATATATATATAACTGAGTCACACTGCAGTACAGCACAAATTAACACAACAATGTAAATCGACCATACTTCAATAAAATAAAATTTTAAAATAAATGAATAAAAGTCTTATCTCTCCTGAATTCATCATCCTTAAATCCACGTTTTAAAGTATCTTCTGTAACTACTGAGCTGCTGGAGCTGCTGGAAGCCCCCCACCCTGAGGAAAGGGAAGCTGGAGACTGAATGGTTCCCCCTCTGTGACACTCCCTGTGGGGAGCAGCACAAAGACGATGGTGAAAGTATTATTCTTTGAATAGTCTAGAGACGCCCCCAGAGGACACCTGGAGTCCACCCCCAAACCTGTGCTGGGGACAAGCATGCGCCCTTTGAGCCCCTCCTGCCTCTCAGATTCCCAGGTGTTTTGGACGTTAATCCCCATCTGCCTCCATCAGCAGAAGGAGCAAGAAAGTGGAGAAATGCCTGTGGGGAGTAGGGATGGGCCAGGTCTGAAAGGACGCACACCAGGTCCTCTCCTGCTCCATTAGCAGCAACATGGTCCCGTGACCACAGAGAGGCTGGGAAGTCCCCTCCCAAGAGGGGAGAACAGCTGAAGTTATCAGCAACAGTGAGTGCTCATTTCAATTTATTTCATTTTCAAATATTTATTGACTCTGTACCACATGTCAAGCTCTGTGCATGAGACAGCAGCCTGAGACTTGACTGAGCAGCATCTTGGTCTGGGAGAAACTCTGAATCCACAGCACAGAAGACCTGTTGGGAAGTGCCTGCCATCCCAGGAGAAGGGATGAAGGAAACATCTTCTGGAAGTTCACAGAGTGATTCTAGATTGGAAGGTGCCTGGAGATGATCGGATTCGGACTCCACTTGCAGAGAAGAACAGGATACCAGTGGAGGATGCTGGAACTGGACCTTAGAAGCAGGGCCTATAAGTACAAGGTGTCATAAGGAATACTGTGATATTGAATTCATTAAATCCATACATCCTAAAGTTATAAATGGATGGAATAATTACTCATTATATGAAGTGAAAAAGATATCAGGAAGATGAATTCACCCCATATTTTGGAAAGATATATGAATTTAGATGAAATCACACAGATATGTTGAGTGAAAGTTTTCTAATTTTCAAACTGTTTTATTGTTAATATAAAGAGTAAAGCGCCACAAACTGCTCTGCATGGATAGACTGACTTCTCCACAACAGACACTCAGAGCTGGGGTGTAGACAAGTGAACCCAGCATGTCCCCAGCCTCTCCCTGCAGGTCCCCTGAGGCAGCGACCTCTTCTCTAGTCTCCCTTGGGGAACCAGCGCCTGACTCAGGGGCTCAGTCAACACTCCCTGAAATACTACACTAGGGAAGTGGCCTCTTGTGTCCTAGTCAAGTTAGTGATTTCCTCTAGAAGGCACCACCAGAGCAGGGAGCCGAAATCCTCATCGCTGCCGAATCTCACCCAGAACACCCCCTGCCCAGATTTCTCACCTGGCCTCCCTGTAGCTGACACTGTCTTCCTCTTAGTACAACAAAAGATACAAAAACCGATGATAGCAATAACAGCAAGAGCACCAAGAGCAACAAGAGCAGTGCTCACAATGATCCACCGTGATCTCTGGTGCACCAGGGTCTTTCCTGAAAAAGGACCTTATTATATACAACCCGGGCACCCCAGAGCCACAACCTGCTCTCCTCTCCCTGACCCTGGCCTCTGACCCTCCCAGGGTCACAACCCCCTCCAGGCTCACCCCAGTCTCACCCAAGGGTGCGAGGTGTGTACTGTGATTCCCGCTGTGTTCCACAAGGCACTTGACCCGCTGCTCCTCTCCTTGGGGAATTATTATGGTTTCCCAGGTATAGTAGGTCCCGTTCCCATCAGGCAGGATACCCCCAGACTCCAGGGCATCCCGGCTCATGGGTTCCTCGTCCCAAAACCAGGCCACTGAGATATTCCGGGGAAAGAAGCCAAAAGCCCTGCATGTGAGGTGGACCATGCCCTCTGAGTCCTGGCTGCGGGTCACATTCACGGCTGGCGGCACTGTGGGGAGAAAGCACAGAGCCAGTAGGCCTGCGGCCGAGCCCTGCTCCCTTGAAGGAGGACGGGGTCCACAGGGCTGCTCCTCCTCACTGTCACCTCTGGCTGAGCCCTCATCCCCCCAGGCCTGCTCCAAGTCTGTTCTGCACCCTGGGGCCCAAGTCCTCTGGTGGGGAAGGGGATGGGTGGGATGGGCCTCACTCTCTTGGATCCACTGTTGATGCTGGGGAGGGGGCTGTGAAGGGTGGGCTCCTGGGGACTAGAGGGAATTTTCTGGATCAGGCAGGCTGGGAGCCAGGGGCCCAGCCCCATCTAAGGGCCTCCTCTGCTGCCTGACACCCACCTCCCCTCGTACAGTTTCTGTCAGAGGACCCGCTGCTCCCCTGGACGATTGTCACAGAAGCAGTTCATTCTCCACCCACATCCATCTTTCTACAGTGCATTTAATAGAACAGGAAAGAAACCCCACGATACTATGCCAACAGAGCACACATGCGCCCAGGGGACAGGAAGGGTCCATGGGCAAGTTGGGTGGGAGGCTTTGAGATCGGGGCAGAGGAAGGGCCTGGCCCAGGGTCAGTACCTGTCCTCTCCATGAAGCCCGTCCAGGATTCCAGGTAGACCCGCAGTCTTCCACAAAGTTCTCCCTGCACGTGGGCCTGGTAATGCTTGCTTAGAAAGCCGTCTGTGTCCCAGGACTTCTCCATTTCCATGGCCAAGGTCCGAGCCAAGGACTGGGGCAGGGCACATCCGTGGGCCTCCGGGTAACAGGAGAGGAGGAGCTCCCCATCGAAGTGGAGAAGCCTGAAGCCCCGGGCGCGGCTGTCTTCACGGATCTCACAGCCCACAGTCTCCTGGAGGGAATGTAAGCCTGCCCCATCCCCACCCCCCAAGCAGTGACTCCTCTGGTCCCGAGGGCCTCTGTTCTCCCACCCAAGTGAGAAAGTCCAGAGAGAGGGCTCCCCCCTGCTCCCCTCCATGTCTTCCCTGTGCTGCTGAACTCACAGACCCCAATACCTCACCCTCACCCCCAAATTCAGAGGAAAGAGGCCTGTGCTCTGGGCTGCAGTCCCTCCTGGAATATGTCCCACACCACTCTCCCCGCCTCTGTACTCTCACCTCTTTTCTCTTCCTGCAGGGACAGGATTTCTGCTAGAAGTGTTCTGAGCTCCTTACAGGTCTCGTTCAAGTCCTTGGACTCTGTCTCCCACGTCTCTGCTCCCAGCCTTTCAGCCCACCATCCCTGTGGCTCTGCCCTCCACTTCGTGTCATCAAAGTGCAGGAAGGCCTGACCATCCAAGTGTCCCTCAGCAAAAAACCTGGACTGCACAAAGCCATCCCAGGATAGCACCGTCGTGTTGTAAGAAAGACTGTGGGATCCTAGGGAAGGAGGAACCGCAGATGAAGCTGCTTTCTGGAAACAAGTGCACATCAGATGTTTAACAGACAAGTTCTGTATCCTGACCTACTCCAGGTGCTGAGGATGCAGAACATGCATGTGTTCAAGGGGCCAGAATGAGGATTTCCATACAGGAAAAATGGGAAAGAGAAGGAGGGAGAGGGGAATGGAGGAGTGGAGCGAGAGGGTGGAGATGGACACACATTTAGGACAAGTGCCAGGGCAGGGAGGCGTCGGCTCCCTAAGGGTCCAGGCAGGAGGGCAAGGGGAGAGGCAGGAAGAGGGAGAGGGGAGGTGGAGTCAGAGGGAGGGAAGGGCAGTGTCAGACCTAGGACCAGAGGGATCCCTGGTCAGAGGAAGTCAGGTGAGATGGAGATCTGCCGCCCCTGGTGCAGGCTCATCACGGACAAGGCGGGCTCCAGGGAGGGTGAGGCAGGAGGCAGAGGGGCCTGAGGGGCTGGGCTGTGGCCCCAAGAGCGATGAAGGTGGCCAGTAACCTGGGGGAGGTGAAGGAGTGGGTCTGGGCCCAGAGTGCACAGAGGCCTGGTGAGGACCCTGGTGGGGGGTGTCCCCTGGGAGGAGTCAGTCTATGCGCACAAGGGTCATGGGGAATTAGGAGTAGGGTGGCAAGAGAAGATAGAACTTAAAGCCAAGGTGCACACTGGGAAGCACCTACGTGGTGGGAGGGGTTGGAGGGAGTGACGTCACACCTCCACGGAGGGTCAGGGTCAGGCATCCAGCAAGCAGGAGGTGGGGGCCTGGGAGAAGACTCCCTGTAGGAAAGGCCTGTGACAAAGTGGCATAAACAAGGATTTTGGATACAAGACCTGAGATAGTGAGAGCCCACTGGGGTCGAGGAACCAAAGAGAGGGTGATGAAGGCTAAGGAGGTGGGCAGTGGACCAAGGGCAGTATTCCTACTGTGGGAAGGGAAGAGACTGCAAAGGAGATGTGGTGAGGGCCTGGGATTGAGGGGCAAGGGATGAGCATGGCTCAGGGGTGACCCCGCCCCCCACCTTGGGTTAAGGTAAAGACAGAAGAGGAGGGACGCCCTGGGTGAGGGAGAGTGAGGGTAAGGTGGAGATTCTGGGCACCAGGGGCCCTGTGATTGATGAGAACTTGGTGAGGGCCCAAGGCACTCGGACAAGGCTGGGAGCAGGGCAGGTGCCATGGGGGGAGCTGCAGAGGGACCGGGGCAAGTGGAGTCCAGCACCTGTGGCCTGGAGAGTGGAGGAATCCAGAGGGTGAGGTTTAGGATGCAGGAGTAGGGGAGGGGCCGTGTTGGGCGAAAGGCCCCCCCTTGGCTGAGGGCCAATAGCAGGTGCTCGCAAGGGGGCAGAGGTAGGAAGATGGGTGTCAAGTGGGGGACAGGTCCTCCCCCAGGGGCTGGGCACTGTGCTCAAGGCCCAGGGATCATTGGCGGGAGAGCTCCCTCCTGGTGATGATAATAGGGCATCACCTATTTGGAGCGGAAATCCATGGGTAAAAGTCATCCCAGGAAAAGTAAGGATAGTGAAAGCTGAGGGGATGTAGAAGCCTTGCAGGTGACCGATCCTCGCAGGAAAAGACCCATGAGGGGACGGGGCGGGGGGGGGGGGGGGAGCCGGGGGACCTGTAGCAGGAAAAGGGATGAGGGTGGGGACGCCCTAGGAAGAGCTCAGAGAACGATAGAGGGGAGGGGGCAGCACGGAGGGGGAGGGCAAATCCCGAGGGGGCTCGAGGGCCAGCAAGGGAGGAGGTAGGAAGAGATTCAGTTGTGGGACCACAGGCACAGCGGAAAATTAGAGTTCACGTTAGTGGGGGAGGGGGAAGTAAGGGGGGAGGGGAGGGGAGACCACGGAAACCGCAGGAAGAATCCTTTGGTCCCAAAGCCTTCAAACCTAACCTCCGTCAGTGATTCAGGAGACGCCACAGTGCCCATAGCAGTAGGAAGAGTGTGGATCGAGCTTGCCCCTTCCCAGAGGCCCGGGTCACTAGAAGATGGGCCCTAACTCTCGGGGTTGAGGACCCTTAACGCCGCCTGCCTGGAAACTCCTTGTTTCCGGCGGCCAGAAATAAGAGACAGCAGAGCTAAGAATAGGAGAGGGCAGCTTTCAGGGGCCGAAGAGGGCGCCCCACAGACGGCTAAGAAGTGATCGCCTGAGCCTGGGACCTGGAAGAACTTGGGCGCCATTCAAGAGAGCAGCGGGGCAGGGCGGGGACGGGGAGGGGGGGGGGGAGCTGCAGGGAGGGGGTGGGGACCAGGCTGCCTTGCCAGTCGGGGGAATCTGAGGACTAAGACGTGATGAGGAAACCGGGGAGGGCAGGTGGGGCAGGGAGAGCAGAGGCTAGGAACTGGAAAGAGACTGAAAAGCGGGATGCAGTGCTCGCCACACGCCGTGTGAAGTTCCCGGCCGCTCCTTGACCTTACACCCCCCCCCCCCCCCACCTTCCTCCCACCCCCCCCCCCCAACTCCTCTATTCGCCCAACCCCCGCCGCAATTGAGACGGTCCCCGCAACGCTCACCGAATCCCATCGAATACTAACCACACGGACCCCTGAAACCACCCCAGGCCTGTCCGGACTAAGACCTCAATGAACCCCACTCACCGGCGGCGGTACCCAGGAGCACAAAAAAGGCAGCGCCGGCTAGAAACGGCCAGACAAGAGAGAGTCCCATGGCCCAGATCATGTCTCCCTGCCAGAGGCTCCGGGACCGCACAAAAGCTGGCGGACCCGAGAAATCGCGGTGGAGAACAGAGCTGGAAGTAGGGCTGACAAATCCATTCCTGCCCCTGGCCCCGCCCCGGCCCCGCCGCCGGTCTGCCCCCTGTCCAATATAGCAGTTTCCTCCGCTCCTCCTTGGCGAATCCCATGGAGGGAGGAGCCTGGTAGGCTACAGTCCACTCGGTCGCAAAGAGTCGGAGACGACTGAGCTACTTCACTTCACTTCACTTCCGCTCCTCAGTTGTACTCTGCCTCTCATTACTAACCATTCCACTAAGATCCTTACGCAATACTTTTGTTGTGGGCCCAAATATCATGCCTCAGGAAGTTTTAACATTTCTTAGATTTCGCATCATTTTTGTTAATTACTTTGACCATCATAATTTACTTAGCAGGTCAGAGATTGGGTCCGTTCCCATCCCAGAGAGATTCTTTTTCACTGCTAAAGCTCACAAGTGATAGGAGGCATAGAGTGGATGGAGTCTGCCTCCCAGTGCAGGGAACATGGTTCCATCCTTGCTCTGGGAAGACTCCACGTGCCCGGGAGCAGCTGAGCCCCTGTACCAACTGGGCTTCCCTGGTGGCTCAGACGGTAAAGCGTCTGCTCTAATGCAGGAGACCTGGGTTCGACCCCTGGGTCGGGAAGATCCCCTGGAGAAGGAAATGGCAACCCACTCCAGTACTCTTGCCTGGAAAATTCCATGGATGGAGGGGCCTGGTAGGCTACAGTCCACGGGCTCCCAAAGAGTCGGACACGACTGAGCAACTTCACTGGTTCACCACAACTACGGAACACCCCCTCCCCGCTCTAGACCGACTCCCAGCAACTAGAGAAGCCCGCCGTGCAGCAACAAAGACTCAGAGCAGCCAAAAATAAATAAATAAATGAGTAGTGAAGGTATAGACAGGCAGATGGAAGCCAGCTCTCCTGACAGCTAGACAAGCCCTTTCCTCCAAGTCAGTCTTCTTTCCAAGACTTGCTGGGTGTGGCTGCTCCAGCAAGCTGGTTCACTTAGGTGAACCCTCTCCCTCTCCCCCCAAAGACTTTTAATACTAACGTTAACATGCTGTTTGTTTCCCAGCTCGGGATGATTGTAATGAGAGATAATGCCAACTACTCTGTGTGGGAAGCAGGAGTCCAGATTGGGGGTGGGGGGCTCCTCCCCCAGCACACGTCGCAGCTAGTCCGGGGTACCAAGTGCTTTTCCTCCGCCCACCCGGCCTCCAGACTCCCCTGCTTTTCTCTATAAACTACTTTATCTCCATTCTTTCTTTTGTACCCCTGGACTCACCGGCACACGGCCCTCTTTCTCTCCGCAGACCTCTGGTACCACTACAAGGTCCGAAAAGGAAACAGAAAACGACCCGAGTGTTGGGAGCTTACATAACCCAGGGCGGGGCTCGACAAACCCTCAGAAGATCGCCCCTCCCCTCTAAGTCTGGCTTAAAGGGAAGAAATGCTGTTCGTGGATTAAAAAAAAAAAAAAAAAAAGCAGAATGAAGGAATTTATGGGCAGGTTGGGAGAGGAGTGAGCTGCATTTAGGTTTCTGGTTCTCAAGCTGCTCAACAATTAACATCTGCAGGCTGCAGGCTGTGAAAACGCAGATCTGCCCGGGTCCACGGAAATTCCCACTTGTAGGTCCGAAGGGAGATTCCGGAACCCGACTTATTTCAAGCACTCTCTGGGTCGATTCTGAAGAGGTTTTTTCCGAGCCCCCGAGCCCACGGGGCCGCTCTTGAATTCTAGGATCCAAGTACATTCCCCACCGCCTCGCGTCGCCCCGGGAAGGAAAGAGTCCGCGGCGGAGCTGGCCTTCGAATCCCGTCCCGCCCACCTCAGAGGAAAGCAGAAACGAGGATCCAGGAAAACACACACACCGAGGTTCTGTCAACGTTAGGGAGGAAACTAGACCCAGAGTGACTTTCTTCAAAGACCGGGGTGACTTTCTGAAACAATACAATAGCTGCAGAGCCGTGCGGTGCTTCAGCCTTTGCAAAATGCCAGAGTGAGCTCTGACTTGGGCTTTGGTCGTTGACCGGCCCCGGATGAGTGACGTGTGCTTGAAAGCGAGGGGATAAACTGTATAAGTGAGAGTGGAAAAGGAAGGAGGGAAGGGGAAAGGGTTGAAGAAAGAAAAAAATAAGAGAAAGGGAGAAAAAAGCTACAGGGGAGATGAATTTTTAACTGTAATTTTATGATTTCCAGCATCTTTATTCTTCATCTAGATCTGTCTTTTGTTCAAGTTTGCTGCAACTGTTTGTTTGCTCTCTGAATGCATACGTAGACGGCTGTTTTTGTTGCTGCCCAACCACTGGGGAGTAAATGGCCCAGTCTCTCCCTCCAGATGTGCAAGGCATAGCTCTCAGCAAAAAGACAAGGTGTCTTGTTTCTTTTGTTTACCTAACCAAAAGACTCATTCCAAAGAGATTTATATTTTAAAAATCAACTTTGAAAGTACATACTTTACATAAAACACCTATTTGAAACACATAGCTGGTTGAGTTTTGGCAATTTACATGCCCATGTCACCACGATGAAGATGTAGAACTATTGTTTAGTCGCTAAGTTGTGTGGAGCTCTTTGCGACCCCATGGACTGTAGCCTGCCAGGTTCCTCTGTTCATGAGATTTTCCAGACAAGAATACTGGAGTGGGTTGCCATTTCCTTCTCCAGGGGATCTTCCCAAACCATGGGTCGATCCTGGGTCCCTTGCATTGGTGAGTGGGTTCTTCACCACTGAGCCACCAGACAAGCCCCAGAGTCACCTAGGGTGGAATCAAATTCCCTCAAAGAAATATCATTAAGAGAAAATCGTTGTGACACTTCTAAGCCCACACAAATGCTCAAACAGAACCAACACCAGAAAACCAAAATGCTAGTTCAGATGAGATCTCTGAAGCTGGCTGTAATTCTTTGTGGGACGTGTTAGGTAGAAACGATAACTCTATTTAGGGCTATAGCTCAGTAGCCCTTACATCCCTGGAGCCTCAGAAAGGACCCTGGATCTTCAGTTGCCCACAGTGAGGTCATTCCTGGGGCAAAAGTAGAATCTTCTTGAATTCCTGAGGATTTTACATTTACTCAGTGCCACTGTGGATGTTGATTTCTTTGTTGAACATTCTGGAATTAATTTTCTTTGACTAAATAAGAACCGCAAACAGGAAGCCAGGAACTGATCTTGAACCATTGCCTCATGATGATGACTCATGCAAACATGACTCATGCAAAACTCCTGAGAGTTTTTGAGCTATGAAATCCATAGTTAGATAAACAGTAAATTCTCCTTTTCAACACGTTTCAGATATCCCAGCTTGCCTAGTAATGTTCTAACTTGAACCCCAGGCTTAACATTTAAAATTTATATTTTTATTGGCACTGATTTTTATTTTTTTTTTTTTTTAAATGTTTATTTATTTATTCTTGGCTGTGCTGGGTCTTTATTGCTGCATGGGCTTTTCTCGAGTTGTGATGAGTGGGGGCTACTTTCTAGTGGCAGTTCACAAGCCTCTCATTGCTGTAGATTTTCTTGCTACAGAGCACAGGTTCTAGGGAACACAGGCTTCAATATTTGCCGGCACATGGGCTCAGTAGTTGAGGCTCCTAGGCTCCAGAGCACAGGCTCAATAGTTGTGGTGCATGGGCCTGTTTCCCTGTGGCATGTGGGATCTTCCCAGATCTGGGATCAAACCCTTACCTCCTGCATTGGAAGGCTGATTCCTTACCACTGAGCCACCAGGGAAGCCCTGATTTTTAAATAATTCCTGTATTTTACAATGAGTTTGTTGCAGTAAGCTGTTGCAGCCTGACAGAGCAGAAACCAGAACCTGCACCATGACTCAAGGATACGGCAAACTGTGCCCTCATGATTGTCCTAGTAAGCATGCCAATGGCGGGACTGTGCTCTCTGCTCCCCTTCACTGCCTACCCCTGCATCTGTCCCCATGGAAACAAAACAAGATGTTCCTGGTCAACTGCACAGCCTTAACTTGACTCTTTATGGTGCACTAATCAAACTCCCCAGTAGAGCTATTCCCTAATGATCTGATGTGACTTCTGCCAATAAAAGTGCAGGCTGAAAGGAGCCACTTTGTCTTCCTGCCATGGAGAGGAGGGCCCCCTGACTCCCCGTGGTTGTGAGATTATATGTGTCTGTCTTTTCATTATGCATTCACCCCCATTTCAGGTCTTTCTCACTCACTATGCTGGACAGGGCAGTAAGCCATCTGAAATCACCTATAAAATGAAGTGAATAGATATGTAGTTCTTCATTGACTTTCTGCTAACATTGTCTTTAAAATGTATCAACACTGAAATCCAGTCACTTCTCACATCTCTACTGCTTCCATCCTAGAACCATCCTCTCCTCAGTAGTAACAGGCTAGACATCCAGGTGGGCTCCATGCCCTCCTGTCTATTACCCACATAACAGGACAAGATCCTTTTTCTTTTCTTCTTTAATGAATGGCATCTTCCTTTTTATTTATTTATTTGGCCACACCGGGTCTTCTTTACCACTTGTGGGATCTTGCACAGCAGGAGGGCTTCTCTGTAGCTATGGCTGCAAGCTCAGTAGTTGCAGCCTGTGGGCTTAGTTGATCCCAGCTATGTGGGATCTTAGTTTCCTGACCAGGGAGTTTCCTGCATTGGAGGGCAGATTTTTAACTACTGGACTGCCAAGGAATGATCTTTTAAACTGACCTTTTAAACATAGGCAAAACACTCTCTGACATAAATCACAGCAGGATCCTCTAAGACCCACATCCCAGAATTTTAGAAACAAAAGCAAAAATAAACAAATGGGACCTAATGAAACTTAAAAGCTTTTGCACAACAAAGGAAACTATAAGCAAGGTGAAAAGACAGCCCTCAGATTGGGAGAAGATAATAGCAAACAAAGCAACAGACAAAGGATTAATCTCAAAAATATACAAGCAACTCCTCCAGCTCAACTCCAGAAAAATAAATGACCCAATCAAAAAATGGGCCAAAGAACTAAACAGACATTTCTCCAAGGAAGACATACAGATGGCAAAAAAACACATGAAAAGATGCTCAACATCACTCATTATCAGAGAAATGCAAATCAAAACCACAGTGAGGTACCATTACACGCCAGTCAGGATGGCTGCTATCCAAAAGTCTACAAGCAATAAATGCTGGAGAGGGTGTGGAGAAAAGGGAACCCTCTTACACTGTTGGTGGGAATGCAAACTAGTACAGCCACTATGGAAAACAGTGTGGAGATTTCTTAAAAAGCTGGAAATAGAACTGCCATATGACCCAGCAATCCCACTTCTGGGCATACACACTGAGGAAACCAGATCTGAAAGAGACATGTGCACCCCAATGTTCATTGCAGCACTGTTTATAATAGCCAGGACATGGAAGCAACCTAGATGCCCATCAGCAGACGAATGGATGAGGAAGCTGTGGGACATATACACCATGGAATATTACTCAGCCATTAAAAAGAATTCATTTGAATCAGTTCTAATGAGATGGATGAAACTGGAGCCCATTATACAGAGCGAAGTAAGCCAGAAAGATAAAGACCATTACAGTATACAACCACATATATATGGAATTTAGAAAGATGGTAACGATAACCCTATATGCAAAACAGAAAAAGAGACTCAGATGTATAGAACAGACTTGTGGACTCTCTGGGAGAAGGCGAGGGTGGGATGTTTCAAGAGAACAGCATCGAAACATGTATATTATCTAGGGTGAAACAGATCACCAGCCCAGGTTGGATGCACGAGACAAGTGCTCGGGCCTGGTGCACTGGGAAGACCCAGAGGGATCGAGTGGAGAGGGAGGTGGGAGGGGGGACCGGGATGGGGAATACATGTAAATCCATGGCTAATTCATTTCAATGTATGACAAAAACCACTGCAATGTTGTAAAGTAATTAGCCTCCAACTAATAAAAATAAATGGAAAAAAAAAATAATAAAATAAATACAGTAATTGTAGTAATGTTAATAATTTTATACATGTATTTCCCGGTTAAAATATGATGATTAAAATCCTTCTTTGATAAGAAATAAAAAAATAAATATAAATAAATAAATAAACTGACCTTTTAAAAGACGACATGATCTTTTAAGCTGTGAATTAGAGCATGTCCTCGCCACCACACCCCGAAGAACACTGCAGTGTCTACCCTTCTTAGAATGAACTCCCAGCCCCTCATCACTGCCGACAAGCCCCTCATAACAGGGCCCCTCTGGCCACCCTAGCCTCAGTCCACCACTCTCAGCCCAGATCCTTTGTCTATGCACATGGGCCTCTAACACTGCTCGGTCCTGCCCAGGGCTCCTGGCCTTGCTGGGACTCCCCAAATGCACCCCTTCTCCAGAAACTCACCTGGTTGGTTCCCCCTTCCATTCAGGTCTTTGGTCCAGTGGCCCAAGGTCAAGGCCTCAGAAGCGCGGTGTCTAACAAACCCTGAATTATTGCCCCTGCCATCGCCACTACCAATCTTCTAGCCCAGCCATAATTTTCTCCAGAGCAGTTATCAGTGATATCAGAATATTTGTTTTTGTCATCTGTATCATTGAAATATATATTCTTTAAAATAAGAACCTTCAGGCTTCTGTGATGGTCCAGTAGATAAGAATCCATTTGCCAATGCAGAGGACATGGGTTTCATCCCTGGTCCGGGAAGATTGCTCAGGCAATGCAGCAACTTAGCCGTGTGCCACAAGCACTGAGCCCGAGTGCTGCAACTACTGAAGCCTGTGCACCGAGAGCCTGTGCTCACAACAAGAGAACCCCTACTTGCTGCCCCTAGAGAAAGTCTGCTCACAGCAACAAAGACCCAGTTCAGTTCAGTTCAGTTGCTAAGTCGAGTCTGAATCTTTGCGACCCCATGACTGCAGCACGCCAGGCCTCCCTGTCCGTCACCAACTCCCGGAGTTTACTCAAACTCATGTCCACTGAGTCAGCCATCCAACTGTCTCATCCTCTGTCATCCCCTTCTCCTCCTGCCCTCAATCTTTCCCAGCATCTCGGTCTTTTCAAATGAGTCAGCTCTTCACATCAGGTAGCCAAAGTATTGGAGTTTCAGCTTCAACATCAGTCCTTCCAATGAACACCCAGGACTGATCTCCTTTAGGATGAACTGGCTGGGTCTCCTTGCAGTCCAAGGGACTCTCAAGAGTCTTCTCCAACACCACAGTTCAAAAGCATCAATTCTTCGGCACTCAGCTTTCTTTACAGTCCAACTCTCACATCCATACATGACTACTGGTAAAACCATAGCCTTGAATAGACATACCTTTGTTGACAAAGTAATGTCTCTGCTTTTTAATATGCTGTCTAGGTTGGTCATAACTTTTCTTCCAAGGAATAAGCATCTTTTAATCTCATGGCTGTAGTCACCATCTGCAGAGATTTTGGAGCCCCAAAAAATGAAGTCAGCCACTGTTTCCACTGTTTCCCCATCTATTTGCCATGAAGTGATGGGACCAGATGCCATGATCTTAGTTTTCTGAATGTTGAGCTTTAAGCCAACTTTTTCACTCTCTTCTATCGCTTTCATAAAGAGGCTCTTTTGTTCTTCTTCACTTTCTGCCATAATGGTGGTGTCAACTGCATATCTGAGGTTATTGATATTTCTCCCAACAATCTTGATTCCAGCTTGTGCTTCATCCAGCCCAGCGTTTCTCATGATGTACTCTGCATATAAGTTAAATAAGCAGGGTGACAATATACAGCCTTGAGGTACTCCTTTTCCTATTTAGAACTAGTCTGTTGTTCTAACTGTTCAGTTCTAACTGTTGCTTCCTGACCTGCATACAGATTTCTCAAGAGGCAGGTCAGGTGGTCTCGTATTCCCATCTCTTTCAGAATTTTCCACAGTTTATTGTGATCCACACAGTCAAAGGCTTTGGCATAGTCAATAAAGCAGAAATAGATGTTTTTCTGGAACTCTCTTGCTTTTTCGATGATCCAGTGGATGTTGGCAATTTGATCTCTGGTTTCTCTGCCTTTTCTAAAACCAGCTTGAACATCCAGAAGCTCATGGTTCATGTATTGCTGAGGCCTGGCTTGGAGAATTTTGAGCATTACTTTGCTAACATGTGAGATGAGTGCAATTGTGCAGTAGTTGGAGCATTCTTTGGCATTGCCTTTCTTTGGGATTGGAATGAAAACTGACCTTTTCCCATCCTGCGACCTGTGCTGAGTTTTCCAAATTTGCTGTCATATTGAGTGTAGCACTTTCACAGCATAATCTTTTAGGATTTGAAATAGCTCAACTGGAATTCCATCACCTCCACTAGCTTTCTTTGAAGTGATGCATCCTAAGGCCCCCTTGACTTCACATTCCAGGATGTCTGGCTCTAGGTGAGTGATCAAAGCATCGTGGTTATCTGGATCATGAAGATCTTTTTGTACAGTTTAACTGTATATTCTTGCCACCTCTTCTTAATATCTTCTGCTTCTGTTAGGGCCATACCATTTCTGTCCTTTATTGAGCCCATATTTGCATGAAATGTTCCCTTGGTATCTCTAATTTTCTTGAAGAGATCTCTAGTCTTTCCCTTTCTATTATTTTCCTCTATTTCTTTGCACTGATCACTGAGGAAGGCTTTCTTACTTTCTTTCTTTCTTTTTTTTTGAGGAAGGCTTTCTTATCTCTCCTTGCTATTCTTTGGAACTCTGCATTCAAATGGGTATATCTTCCCTTTTCTCCTTTGCTTTTTGCTTCTCTTCTTTTCACAGCTTTTTGTAAGGTCTTCTCAGACAGCCATTTTGCTTTTTTGCATTTCTTTTGCTTGGAGATGGTCTTGATCCCTGTCTCCTCTACAATGTCACAAACCTCCATTTGATTTAGGTCATACCTGAATGGTCTAGTGATTTTCCCCACTTTCTTCAACTTAAGTCTACATTTGGCAATAAGGAGTTCATGATCTGAGCCACAGTCAGCTCCCAGTCTTGTTTTTGCTGACTGTATAGAGCTTCTCCATCTTTGGCTGCAAAATCTGATTTTGATGTTGACCATTGGGTGATGTCCATGTGCAAAGTCTTTTCTTGTGTTGTTGGACCCAGCACAACCATAAATGAATATGTGTTGGGCTTAGTTGCTCAGTTGTGTCCCTCTCTTTTTGATCCCTACTGTAGCCAGCTAGGCTCCTCTGTCCATGAGGATTCTCCAGGCAAGAATATTAGACTGGATTGCCACGCCTTCCTCCAAGGGATCTTCCCAACCCAGGGATCAAACCCAGGTTTCCTGCATTGCTGTTAATATAGGCATATATAGTAGCTTGCCTCAGGGAACCCTATCTCTCCTCCTCTGACCCTTAGACTAAAGTGCCTTTGTTTACATCACAGGGAGATAATCTGAGCCTGCCCACCTGTGAGGGACTGTGACATTCTTGGGTTTTTTGTGTGGGAAATGACACCACTTGTCTTGTGCTTACCAGAGTGGCTCAGAAGTTCATGTGGGTAAGGGGGCGGGGTAGGGGGGCAGGAATCATGGAGACCTGTGGCATCTTTGTTTATTGATATGACAGGAGATATTCCATTTCATACCACCTCTGAAATGGCTGTAAGGAAGCAAAACTAACAACCACCCCCTGCCTGAGTCTTGTCATTCTAAGAGATATTTGCAAGAATTAAGTAGTCTTTTTACCCTGTTTCCTCACAGAACCCCCATCTCTGATCCATAAAAGAACCTGGCATCCAGGCTTCAACAAGATGGTTATTTAGAGACATTAGTCTGCCATCTTCCTTGTCAGTCGGCTTTCCAAATAAAGTTGGATTCCTTGCCTTAACACCTTGTCTCTTGGATTTATTGGCCTATTGTGTGATGAGCGGAGAAAGTTTGGACTTGGTTACAATAGTACACACTGGAAAATGTAGGGTAGGTTCAAGCCAAACAGTACAGTAAGAAAGATTTGAGACAGGCCAAGAGGGGCGGGCTGACCAGGGAAGGGTAAACATTTGGTAAAGGTAAAATTCAGAAAGAGAAGGAAAATGTAGGTCATGGGAGAGATACCTCAGAGAAAGAAAGCTTAGCAAGTTGGAATAATACAGGGTAAAACAGGGCATGCCACGCATGTTATGTCAGGGTAAGCAAGCATAATCTGTCAGGGTGAGCTAAGATAACAGGTGGGGTACAGCAGAGAAGATTGAAAAAGAAAAATCTGTATACTGCTGAGAAGGACAGAGTAGTAAAACACACTCAAAAGGTAAGTGTCATGTGGGTTACAGCAGGGCACAACCATACCTGAGAGAGAAAGGCTAAATAAATACAGAAATGACAAGACACAGAAAGCTTGGGTAAGGTGCCATTGAGCTGGAAAGGGTAATGAATAAAAATTGAGTCTGTAAAGAAATGTTGATCCCATGATAAAACTAAGAAGAATCTGTTCCCATTAACTCGTTAACAAGAATTATATGGAATATAGTTGTGACTGATGTGGGTTTTCAATATTGGTATCATGTATTAAGCAGGTCCTAATATTGATGATCCGAAATCCTCAGCGTCCTACATCAAGGTGTTCATCAACACATTACCAATCACAGAATTCTATTCTGCCATTGGTCCTTAAACCTGCAGTTTTTAAAATTATAAAAAAAAAAAAAAACCAGAAACCTTGACTATTTGTCACCACTTGTATCTCTTGAATCTAGAAGTCCCAGTACATAGTAGGGGTTCAATAAATATGGGTTGACTGCAAGCTGGCACAGTGCTTTCAAAAAGCAAGTTGAAAACATGTAGGCTGCCAGTGTGCTCAGTCACTTCGGTTGTGTCTGACTCTTTTTGACCCTATTGACTGTTGCCTGCCAGGCTTCTCTGTCCAAGGGATTCTCCAGGCAAGAACACTGGAGTGGGTTGCCACACCCTCCTCCAGGGGATCTTCCTGATCTAGGGATTGAACCTGCATCTCCTGTGTCTCCTGCATTGCAGGTAGATTCTTTACTCACTGAACCACCTGGGAAGCCCTGAAAACATGTATGACAAGCCTTAAATATAATGATGCAAAACTTTCCTGGTGATCCAGTGGTTAAGATTCTACCTTGTAATCCAGGAGACCCCGGTTCAGTCCCTGGCCCAGGAAGTAGGATCCCACATGTGAGCACAGTTAAGCCAGTGCACCACAACTATGAGCCTTAGAACTCCTGGACCAACCCACACCTAGAGAGTCAGTGTGACACAACAAAAGATCCTGCCACAACTGAGACCTGATGCAGCCAAAAAAAAAAAAAAAAAATTCATGTTCTTTGACCCAGTGATTTTTATTCAAGAAATCCATCATTTTAAAATAAAATACAGAATAATGTTTAGGTATGCAAATTTTATTTTTAAATAATTTTGGCCATGCCAGGTGGCTTAGCAGTATCTCAGTTCCCCAACCAGGGTTTGAACCTGGGCCTCTGCAGTAAAAGCTCTGAATCCCAACTAGACCACAGAGGAACAACCTCAGGATAAGAATATTAATCAAGGAATTCCATGGTGGTCCAGTGGTTAAGATTAAGCACTCTCACTGCTGTGTCCTGAGTTCAGTTCCTGGTTGGGGAACTGAGATCCTGCAAGCCATGAGGGCAACCAAAAATAAAAAATAAAATTAAAAAAGAATGTTAATCAAACTTTATTTGTAAAGGTAGAAAAAAGATACAGAAGAGTAGGTATATATATTTTTTAATAGTATACAGCTAGTAAAACCAGTTTTTAAGGAGAGTTTATAATATATAAAGTTATTTATTGATTATAATGAAGTTTTCAAAAATAAGATGCAAAATAATTTGTAATGAAAAAAAATTCATAATGTATAACTACAGCTATGTGGTCCTGTATAGACATGCAAATACATGGGAAGCAGTTTGTGCAATTGAGCGTAGCCAAGAAGTGACGATCTGCCAAAGAGCTCACCATGTTCCTCCCCGTGGAGACATTAGATGGTTTCACATCTTTCTGCTTTTATATATTTTTATATATTGTTTGTGATTGCACAAGGCTTACTTTTTAAATATAATTAGTTAGTTAGTTAGTTGGCCATTTATTTTTGTCTGTGTTGGGTCTTCATTGCTCAATGGGCTTTCTCTAGTTTCGGCGAGCTGGGGCTTCTCTCTCCCTGTGGTGCACGGGCTTCTCCTCGTGGTGGCTTCCCTTATTGCCGAGCACGGGCTCTAGGGCGAACAGGCTTCGGTAGTTGTGGCACAGGTGCTCAGTAGTTTCGGCTCCTGGGCTCTAGAGCATAGTTGCGGTGCATGGGCTTAGTTGTTCCCAGGCATGTGGGATCTTCCTGGATCAGAGACCAGACCCCTGTCTCCTGCATCAGCAGGCAGATTCTTTACCACTGAGCCACTAAGGAAGCCCCTGACATTTTAATGGGATAAAATACTTATTATGATGTATTAAAACGTGCAAAATAAAGTTTTAATGAAAAAATTAAAGTCTCCTTTCCCAACTCACCTTGAAACATCTCTCCTCCGACATTATGAGGCAGAAATCCCTACTGATGGTCCTCCAGGGGAAAGAATTGAACTCTTTTCCACAATCTGTGATCCATTCTTGGATTTGGGAGTCTGCTGAGCAATGAAGGCAACACTAAGAATGCCATCCATTATTGGGTTTCCCTGGTGGCTCAGATGGTAAAGAATCTGCCTATAATGCAGGAGACCTGGGTTCAATTTCTGCGTCAGGACGATCCTCTGGAGAAGGAAATAGCACAAACCACTCCAGTTTTCTTCCCTGAAGAATTCTATGGTCAGAGGAGCCTGGGGGGCTATAGTCCATGGGGTCCCAAAGTGTTGGACATGACTGAGAGACTTTCACTCACTCATAAGATCTTACCATCAATTATTGATTACTGATTATTACATAATTTTAATCTCACCACACCTGAGAGAGTAGAATGGATTCTTTCATTTTCACAGCTTGAGAATCTGAGTCCCTGTTATACTAAATGTGTAGGCCTGGATTCCCAGAAAATGTTGGCCTTGAAACTTAGATGACACTGGACTTCCTGGGAAGCCCACCTAGGCACCACCTGGGTGACAGATGAGTGAGTCGTTCAGCCATGGAGTGTGGGTCCTAGTGTTCTTGGAGGTGTCTACAGTTTTTCACCGGAAGAATCCTGCACATACTAAAACTATGTTTTCTCTCCCTTCCAGGTCAAGCAGGCTTTTCTTTAAAAATGCAAAGATAGCTTCCCTAATGTTAAGGCCAACCCACGTCCCCCTACTCCCACCTCACCCCATGACTCATCCCAATTGGTAATCTAAATTTCAGTGAAATTACCCTTAGGGTTGTCGTTGAGCATGTGGATCCAGGACAGAAGTTATTTGGGGATTTGGACTTGGCTGATCTGGAAGACAGTTCTGAAAGTTGATGTTTTACTAGATGGACTTTGGGAAGGGATGGAAATGCCTGATGAGAGAAGACAGGTGAGAAGATTCCAAAAGCAAACCTCAGTGAGCTCTGTGTTCCAACAGAAGGACTTGGAAAATCTGCCAGCCATTCTTGGCTTATAGTTTCGAGCTTCAATTCCTTCTCAATTATAGACCATTCATTTGGCAGACATGTACTAAATATCTACTATGTGATGGCCGCTGCTTTTAGGAGGAACTGGGGCTGATGGACCAACACTCTCCTGGCACTCAAGGTTGGCTCAGTCTTGCTCAGGCTGATGTGGGTAAGGAAGTTTTCACACAAATGGTAAGTGCAACCTGTGCAGGTGCCTTGTGGACATATATGTAGACTGGCAGCTTTGAGCTTGAAGTTACAAAAACTTTATGAAAGAGACAGCATATGAGCTGCATTTTGAGTATAAGTAGGAACCCAATGGACACCCAGTACTAATGAACACAACACGACTCATAATCCAGGACATGCATTCCTTTGTTTAGGCAGGACACGACTCAGACTAAGCTGAATGGGGAGTTTTGCCCATTTCTTTCCTGGCAAGGAAATATGCCAACAACATCTGACTGCTCAGGAATCACAGTTACTAAATATTGAGATGAGGAGTGGGCAGGGCGGGGCTTGATTTGAAGAGGAAAATTCTGCTGGAGGGATTGTTAAAATACAAAGGCCTGGGCCCCCACCCCTGGAGTTCTCATCTGTAGGTCTGGGGTAGGTCCTGAAAACTGCATCCCAGGAGATGCCAGTGTAGCCTGTTTTGGGTCTGCACTTTGAGAACTATACTAGAACCACTTTCTTGCAGGAAGAGCAAGGGTTTATGAGTCTAGTTTGGTTTCTAATATCAGAAGGGAACTATGAGGTATAGAATAAACCAGACCACACCTGACCCACCCTGGCACCGCATGCCTACCCCAGTGACCCAGTGTTTGATTGCCTTGGGGTCACAGGAGCGGCAGACAGCCAGGAAGGGACCTGATGTGGAGGTGGGAGAGGGTGCCCTGGAAGCAGAGCTCTACACTCATCACCTGGGGCTGCTGCAGCTCCACAGACTGGCTCCTGCACCCTCAGGTCTTTCCTTACCCCTCAGGACAGTGACCTCCAGGCCTTCCTCTCACTCTACCTCAAATGTTTGGGCCTCTGATGACAGAGGAGCTCTGATCACACTTTCTGATCCAGACAGGGAAACATAAGGTGACAGACATGGACAAACTTGCAAGTTAACAGAATGGGCTAATAATGAGGGCCCTGAAAGTGTTGGCAAATGGCTTCAGTCAGGTGTCCTAGGAGAAACACCAAAGAGGCACGTTGTTCTAGGAGTGTGTCTTCGCTTCGGGTGTGAGAGATCCTGGGTTCAAATCCTGATTGAGCCCACATCCTTTTGGGCTTCCCTGGTGGCTGGATGGTAAAGAATCTGCCTGCAATGCAGGAGACCTAGGTTTGATCCCTGGTTTGGGAAGATCCCCTGAAGAAGGACATGGAAACCCACTCCAGTATTCTTGCCTGGAGAATCCCCCATGAACAGAGGAGCCTGCCAGGCTACAGTCCATGGGTCGCAAGGAGTTGGACATGACTGAGCGACTAAGCACACAAGAGAAACACCAAAGTGATTTATCTAATTATTGAGACCTTGACATGGACGCTAGAGGGCGACCTCAGATTGCTGAAACTAGAAGTGTTGGTCCAAACACCAAAAGAATGCTTTGTAGGTTGGGTGAGCATGCTCAGTCACGACCCACTCTTTGTGACTCCAGGCTGCCAGGCTCCTGTCTATAGGATTTCCCAGGCAAGAATACTGGATTGGGTTGCCATTTCCTTCTCCTTGGGTTGCTATTTCCTCCTCCAGGGGATCTTCCTGACCCAAGGATTGAACCAGGGTTTCCTACATTGGCAGAATTATCACTGAGCCACCTGGGAAACTCCTAGATTGGGCTTTTCTGCTTAAATCAAAAATTTGTCAAATACTATTAAAAAAATAATAATTTTTAAAAGTGGGAATTGCCTGGCAGTCCAGAGGTTAAGGGGCTTCCCTCTGGCTCAGATGGTAAATGATCTGCCTACAATGCTGGAGACTCATGTTTGATACTTGGGTTGGGTATGGCTACCCACTCCAGTATTCTCACCTGGAGAATTCTATAAACAGAGGAGCCTGGCAGGCTACAGTCCTTGGGGTCGCAAAGAGTCACAAATGAGCGACTATCACTTGCAGTTTCATCAGTGGTTAAGACGGAGCTTTCACTGCTGTGGGCTGGTTAGGATCTCTGGTCTGGGAACTAAGATGCCACAAGTCACACAACTAGGCCAAAAGAATAAAAATAAAATAGCCAATTTCCTTGACCAAACAACTTTCATTTGTTGATTAATCGTGCCCTTATTTTGTCTTTTAATGAACGAAAGACAGATATGTAAAGAAAGAAAATGCAACTAAAAGAAAAACAACATACTAAAGTAAAATGGTAGTAATAATTCAAGGAATTATATAATAATTCAAGGAATAATATATCTATTTCCAACCTTAATCTATTTTTATTCCAGTTTTATTGAGATATAATTGACATACAGCAGTACTGTACACATTTAAGATGTAGAGCATACTGATTTGACTTACATATGTTATGAAATGACTATCAGAGAATGATATAATTTTGAGACATTAAAAAACCTTAATGAAGGTAAAAACTCTTCAAGTTATTTTTAAGTTTTTTCACTTCCATTTTTCTCCTTTGGAATTATCTTTTACTTTATATTTTGATTTGGTTCAAAATTCAAATGTGTCAAAAAGGCTAGGAGTCTCTCTCACTCTTATCCCATCATTAACAGGCAACCACTGATAGGAATTTCTTGTTTATTCTTCCAAAGACATTTCATGCATATGTAAGCAAACAAAGTTCTATACATATATATTCGTTTCCCCTTCATATAAGACTTAATATATGTTTTCCTGTAACTTGCTTTTTTACATTTAACAAGATACCATGAAGATACATATCAAGAGCTTCCTATGTCTTCATTTTTCGTTTTTGTTCTTTTTTGTTTGTTTGTTTTGGGCTGCACCAGGAGGCAAGTAGGATCTTAGTTCCCCGACCAAGGGTCCAATTAATAACCCCTGCAATGGAAGCAGAGTGTCTTAACTCCTGGATCTCCAAGAAAGTCCTTTTATTTTTTTAAAAATTTCTTATGGTACTTTATTTATAGATATACAGTGTTTCTTAACCAGTTCCCTACTTGTAGGCATCTGGATTTTTTTCTTTTAAAGTGAATACAACAACATATAATTTTGAATACAGTCATTTTGCAGATATGCCAGTATGTTTTTGGATATACTCCTAGAAGTTGTACTGCTGGGTATATGCGTTTTAAAAACTTGGACAGAGATTGTCATATGCCCTTTGAGAAAACACTATGAGTTTACAATCCCATCTGTAATATATTTGAGTACCTGTTTTGGTATGGTTATTTTTTAAACTATGAGAATATGTGTGTGTGTGTGTGTGTGTGTGTGTGCGTGTGTGTGTGTGCGTGTGTGTGCTTAGTTAAGTCCAATTCTTTTCGACCCTTTGAACTGTAGCCAGCTGGGCTCCTCTGTCCATGGAATTTTCCAGGCAAAAATACTGGACTGGGTTACCGTTTCCTCCTCCAGGGGATCTTCCAGACCCAGGGATGGAACACTGGTTTCCTGTATCTCCTGCATTGGCAGGCAGAGTCTTTACCACTGAACCACCTGGGAAGCCCATGGAAATATGCAGGCATACATATTTGGAAGCCATCTGTGTATAGATGATATTTAAAATCCTGGGACTGGATAGAATTAGAGCAATTAGGAAGTTAGTAGGAACAGAATAAGAAGCCCAGGTAAAGCTCTTAAACATGACAAAATTTACAGCAAAAGGAGCCAGCAAAGGAGATTGAGAAGGAACAGCCAGTGTGGTAAGAAGAAATCTAGAACAGGATATCATAGCTTTAAGGGTGCATGGGGTGGGGGTGGGGAGTTGGATCATAAATATAAATTCATACAGTCACTCTGGAGAACAGTTTGGCATCTCATGGTAAAGATGTGCAATAATTCCATTCCTACAGACATATTCTAGCGTGACACATAGGGACCAAGGAGACGAAATTTCACTGCAGGCAGCAGGTCTGGGATAAAAAACAAAGGAAAAGTCAATGAAAAGTAAAAAGAGAGATAAATTGTAGCAAATTCATACCATTCCCCAGGTGGCTCAGTGGTAAAGAATCTGCCTGCCAATGTAGGAGACACAGGAAACAAGAGTTCCATCCCTGGATTGGGAAGATCCCCTGGAGGAGGAAATGGCAACCTACTTCATTATTTTCGCCTGGAGAATCCCATGGACAGAGGAGCCTGGTGGGCTACAGTCTATAGTGTCAAAAAGACAGGACTGAGGGACTGAGCATGCATTCATACCACGGCTATTATCCAGCAATGGAAACAAATGAACTATTCGCATAAGCATGGTTCATCTCATATACAATGTTAATTTAAAAAGTAGGCTAAAGAATGATAGACTAACAAGAAACAATTTAGACAGTCTTTCTACACAGGATCTAGGCTGCCACATGCAGGATCTTTTTAGTTGCAACAGGCAAACCCTCAGCTGGCAAGCATTGGGAGAGCAGAGTTTTAGTTACTGGACCACCAGGAAATTCCCCAGAGTCTTAAAAAATGCCAAACTAAAAGGACTTAGTAAATCCTTTTTACTAAAACTCCTTAGTAAGATAAAAGCATACATCAAATTCAAGACACACATACACACATCCCAGGCCATCCTGGCCAGGAAAATGTTAACTGAAACATGAATATCAAAACCACAAATGAAGACTGTCTGCATAAGTTTCTACTGTTGACTATGCATACTACATATTACAAGTAATATTAAAATGTTACAAACTGACAGACCTGGGTGGTGAGTCTATAAAACTTTCTTGTAGTTCTTTCTCTATTCTATTCTTCCAACTAGAATTACTTTGTAAAAAAAATTTGTGGAGTAAATCCAAAAGAATTGAACAAAATAAATAAAGGGAAGAGTTGCCAAATGTGGGGAAGGCTGCTGAGAGGTAAAGAAAGATGAGGACATAAACATCTCCACTAGAATTAATAACACTTTGTTAGTGACCTTGACCAGAAGGACTTCCTTGAGGAATGTGAGCAGAAACCAAATGAAGTGACTGAAACAAAGAAAGAAGGATGAGGTAAGGACCACAGACACAAATAGGCCTTGGGTGTCAAACTCTGGGGGTGGGTGGGGCAGGCAGGACTGGGAGGCGGTTTGGATTCTGAGCATTCTTTGGATCCAGAGCCTAGAGAAAGGGAATTAACATTTATTTAGCTCTTTCCACAATCTTCAGAGAGATCTTCTGAAATAGGTTTTACAAACTGAAGAATGAATTCCTCCAATAGCTCCTGGGTCCCTCAGAGAAATGAAGTACTTCGGCCTGGTTTCTGAATACAAAGACAATAATGTGAAGTTCCTGGAGGCTAGCTAGAAACTCACACTCTGGGCCATTTTTCTCAATAATGTGTGAAAAATCAGTAGATTTTGCTCACCTGAAGCTTTAAAAAAAAGGGTGTGTGTGTGGGGGGGTCTTTGTTAGAATGTTTGCAATAGAGTATCTGACAAAGGATTTGTATTCAGAGTATATAAACAACTTCCATGACTTGATGATTAAAAGACAAACAACACAAATGAGTAAAACTTTACAAATATAAGTATAGTGAACACTTTAGTGAATCTATTGATGATTTTTTTTATTGATGATTTTTAACAAATACATGCAGCTGTGTCATCCACAGCCCTTTTCACAATATAGAATGCTCCCCCCCAAAAAAAAGGAAAAAAAAAGACTGTTGCCTTCATCCTAGAACATTCCCTTTGCTCCCTTTCATTTTCACCTATCTGGTAACTATCACCATAGAGTCATTTTACCTGTTTTAAAACTTCATACATGGAGAAGGAAATGGCAACCCACTCCAATATTCTTGCCTGGGAAATTCCAGGGACAGAGGAGCCTGGTGGGTTACAGTCCATGAGGTGCAAAGAGTTGGACGTGACTTAGTGACTAAACAACAGTAACAACAGATAGCCAGTTAACTATGTTGCGATAGCTTCAGTTGAAAAGCAACAGGACTCAGCCATACATATACATGTATCCATTCTCCCCCAAAACCCCTTCCCATCCAGGCTGCCACATAACATTGAGCAGAATTCCCTGTGCTATACAGTAGGTCCTTGTGGTCATCCATTTTAAATATAGCAGTGTATACATATCCATCCCAAATTCTAACTATCCCTTTCCCCCGGCAACTATATATTCGTTCTCTAAGTCTGTGAGTCTCTATTTTGTAAACAAGTTCATTTGTATCATTTCTTTTTAGATTTCACACTTAAGGGATGTCATAGGATATTTCTCCTCCTCTGTCTGACTTACTTCACTCAGTATGACACTCTCTAGGTCCATCCATGTGACTGCAAATGGCATTATTTAATTCTCTTTAATGGCTGAGTAATATTCCATTGTGTATATGTGCCACACTTTCTTTATCCATTCCTCTGTTGATGGACATTTAGGTTGCTGCCATGTCTTGGCTACAGTGCTGCAATGAAGATTGGGGTGCATGTATCCTTTGGATCATGTTTTTCTCCGGATGTGTGCCCATGAGTGGGATTGCAGGGAGAAAATAATTTGCAAATAATTTGACCAACAAGGGATTAGCCTCCAAAATTTACAAACAGCTCATGATACTTAACAGCATCAAAACAAACAATCCAATCAGTTCTTGGATTTTGAGATGATCATCTGTCTAGAAACTCAAGAAAATCAGCTTCAAGACTAGAAACTAGTCAAGAACTTTTTCCAGGTTATTACTACCCATTTCTTGAACGCAGCTATATCTTTTGATTCAATTTACTAGGACCCACAGACTACAGATTTTTTTTCTTCAGATGTTCACTTGAAAAACACAAGAGAAAAGATGCTTTCTCCATTATACCGACCATACAACACATATCACAAAATCTGCAGTGTAATAGTTTGCCAAGCAATGTGTAGGCTTAGTTTTAGTGAAAAATAAATCTTTCTTGTTGATGACTATTAAGTGGCATAGTGGGAAGGGTTCAGTATTCCCAAGAGCTCTGACCCCCTAGGTGAGAACCCACCCAGTCCCACCAGGTAAGAGCCAATACCACAGGTAGAGGTAGGAGGCTTGACCCACCAGGTGAAATCCACTAGCATGGTAGATCTGATCTGCCAAAAATTCTGTGTCAGTGACAGAGGACTTGGATGACCATAGTCTGAGAAGTAATAACTAACTCCAAGGAGGCTGGTTATTGTTCCTGAAACAGCATTTTCCTGCTGCCTGCACAGAGCCTATGGAATTCATCTCTATATTTGTTTGACTGCAAAGATGACTCTGTTTCTATTTCTAGTGCACTGTTTAAATGCTTGCAATCTTTTCAAGCATTCACTTAGGAGATATTGGCCTTTTGGAAAGAGCGTAACTGGCCAGCTGAAATGTGGTTTGTCTTCAGTCCTGAAAACAAAATTAGTACAGTCATCAGGATATGTTCATATGGATGTGTAGGTTTCTCTAGAAATGGTGATTATCTAAGAGTGAAATATACTGGAGGCCAAAATGTGTGTGAATATGCATGTGTATCATTAAATATGTATACTATTATGTATGTATATGGGTGTATTATTATGCATATGTGTTTATATCATTATGTTTGTGTGTATCATTACACATGTATATATTGTGTAACATTATGCATTTATGTATGTGTGTGCATCATTATGTGTGTATGTGAATCATTATGTATGTATATGTGTTATAATATATGTATATGTATGTATCAAAAAAAAATAAAAAATAAAATAAAACTTCATACAAAGGCACTCACAGAGTATGGCCTTCTCTGTGTCTGGCTTATAATAAAGATACATGAATTGAAATTCGTATGTGAAAAAGTTCTCAGAAAAAAAAAGTCAGGGAAAAATACAAAATCAAAACTTAGAAATCACTGGCTTCCCCTGCAGCTCAGTGAGTAAAGAATCTGCTTGCAATGTGGGTCAGGAAGATCCTCTGGAGAAGGAAATGGAAATCCATTCCAGTTATTCTTGCCTGAAGAATCCCATGGACAGAGGAGCTTGGCAGCCTACACAGTCCACGGGGTCACAAGAGTCAGACACAACTTAGCGACTAAACCACCATCACACACCCATCAGAAAAGCTAAAAGTAAAAAGATTAATAACTATAAATGTTGGCAAAAATGGGAAATAACCTGAACTCTTATCCATTGCCTATAGAAATATAAAACAATTACTTTGGAAATTAAGTTATGGATCTTCAAAGAAAATAAAACAACAAAGACTTTATGACCAGTATTATATTATGTCTATGTATTTACTCAAGAAAAATGAAGATATATGTCCCTGAAAACAATATATAAGGATGTTCTTAGTTGCTTTATTTGTAGTAGCTAAAAACTGGAAATACCCTCAAATGTCCAAAAATCATGGTCCAGTCTGCAAAGGAATGTGGTATGCTGTGTTCAGTTGCTTTAGTTGTGTCCATCTCTGAGTGACCCTATGGACTGTAGCGTGCCAGGCTCTTCTGTCCATGGGATTCTCCAGACAAGAATACTGGAGTGGGTTGCCATGCCCTCCTCCAACCCAGGATCAAACCCATGTCTCTTAGGTCTCCTGCATTGGCAGGCAGGTTCTTTACCACTAGTGTCACCTGGGAAGCCCAGCAAGGAAATAGTACTCAGCAATTAAAGCAAAGAATACTGATGCATATAACAACATGGATCCAATATCTATGGATCACAGAGATATTATGCCAAATGCAAAAAGCCAGACACAGAGAAGCATACTCTGTGAGTACATTTGTATGAAGTTTTAAAACAGGCAAAACGACTTTATGGTGATAGTCACTAGATCAGTGAAAATGAAAGGGAGCAAAGAGAATGTTCACCATTCACTAGAATGGTGAAGGCAACATTCTATCTTTTGATAGGGCTCTGGATGACACAGCTGCATGTATTTGTTAAAAATTGTCAATAGATTCACTGAAGTGTTCTATTCATAAATACATAAATCATACCTCAATTTAAATGTGTTTGTAATTAAAAAAAAAATTGTTTCTGTTTCGTTTTGGTCGTGCTGCGAGGCATGCCTGATGTTTCCTAATTTCCCAAATCAAACCCAACCCTGGCAGTGAAACAAGGAGTCCCAGCCACTGGATCTCCAGGGAATTCCCTGCCAGGAACTTAAGATTACTGTCTCCTTTAATCTTCACAGTGTTCCTGTGAAGAGGAATTTTCCATTTCAGAAATCTATACCTGAGATTCCAGGGTTTAAATAATCAGTCTACAACATTGCCCAGGAGCAAAGCTGGATGGGTACCCAGGACTCCTCCCTCCAGGCCTGCCCTGTTTCCATGATCCTATCTCAGGACCCCAAAGAAGGAGGAAGACTTTGGATGGGTGGTGAGACTAGGGATAATGAATCAGCTGCATCTGCGCTGAAAGAGTGGAGAAGCCTCCTCTCTCCCCTCCCCCATCCCCCCCACGGACCTAAACTCAACCCCTCTGATTCACCGGGCACCCCTCTCTCTACAATGGCTAGAACTGGGAAGGAAGGAAGAAGAAATTGCTTTTGCATTTTGTGGGCCCTTCTCCTCCTGGGGTCTCTGCCTTTCCACATTTTATGCCCCACACTGGCCCATCCACTTCACAACTGAGTGCCTACTGAGTGCCAAGAGCTGTGCTTGTCTCTGGGGGTAAGCAAAAGAGTAAGACAACTCCTGCTCTCAAAAAGTTTACTGTCTAGGGGCAATGAAGACACTTAGAGAAGGCTGCAATAATCTTCTGTGTTCAAATTGGGTGCCACCCCCATCACTGGAGTGAGGGGGCTTAGTATCTTCAGTCGTGTCCTACTCTTTGCAACCCATGGACTGTAGCCTACCAGGCTCCTTTGTCCATGGGATTCTCCAGGCAAGAATACTTGAGTGGGTTGCCATGCCCTCCTCCAGGGAATCTTACTGACCCAGGGATGGAACCGGAGACTCTTATTTCTCCTGCACTGACAGGCAGGTTCTTTACCACTAGTGCCACCAGGGAGGACACGGACAATTCAGGGAAGGTCACCTGGATAGAGCTGACACAGAGGGTATGACAGGTTCCAGAACCCTACTGGAATTCAAGTCTGGACACAGGTAAATAATGTCTTTCTGACTGAATTCTTTTCAGGCTTCCTGAGAGATGAGAAAGCTCATTCCAGAACAAGGAAGACAGGTGGGGTGAAGAGACCATTCCCCAAGGACATAGGCCCAGGTCACTTCTACTAGTTACCACTGTCTACCCACACTTCATACTTGTAGATCCAACCTTCTTCCAAACTTCTCAAAGCCCTTGACTACATTCTGTGGTGTTTAGCATGGGTACCATGACCTTAGCCAGCTGCAGAACCAGGCTACTGAGGAACAAAGTAGCACTGATCCTGGCTGAATTACTAGGGGAGGTGAAGTCTTTTTGAGGCAGAGATAAACTTAGCAGTTCAGCCTCATTAAAAGCTTTAATTATAATTCCAAATGGTCTACAGACTCATGAAAGATCACTCAACTGATTAGCCATAACATCTACAGCTGATAAAGACAGGGACAGGGGTGTTCTTTAAAATGGAAACTTTGGAGACTGGAGACAGTTTCCTTGATTATAAACATAATCTGACAATGTAAACGAAAATACCTACCACCCTCTGACCCAGCAATCTACGGTGGGGAGTATCTCCTATAGAGATACCATGTTAAGAACATTTAAGGATGTTTATTGTAGATTTATTTGTAGTGTTGAGCTGGAAACAGATCAAATATTCATCAAGTGAAAGGCTAGATAAATTGTGATATACCCATATTATAGACTGATATGCAGTTATTAAAAAGAGGAGTTTAATTTATATATACAGAGGGACATCTATGAATTGCAGACTATTATGAACAGTTCATTCATAATATTAATGAACTCAGGTTCAATTTTCGGGTCTAAAAGATCCCCTGGAGAAGGAAATGGCAACCTGCTCCAGTATTCTTGCCTGGAAAAGTCCATGGACAGAGAAACCTGGTGGGCTACAGGCCACAGAGTCAGAGATGACTGAGAGACTGAACTCATGAACAGTATTAGCCTATTTCTGTAAGAACAACAACAAAAAACCCTCAGATATGTAGACATATGCTTATATGTCATTAAAGAAACATTTGGAGGGATATAGTGCAGACTTAATGCAGTTACCTCCTGGTGGTGGTAACAGAATATATTTGTTACCTTTGCTTTTCAACTTCTTCTTCTGGCTTCCCCTTCCTCTTACTCTCACCTCTCTATCTCCCGGCAGACTACAAGCAGAGAGCTGATTCCTAGATTTGAGGTAACACTATCTGGATTTGGGAAAAGATTTCAGTTTGCAGACCTCACAGGAGAGGTCATAGGGTCAGTTGTTGAGAAGAAGGGGGTTAGTTTACTGTGAGCAGTGGAATATGAGTAAATTGAGATATAGGGAGTATTTTCCCAAACTGCACAAAGCCTGAACCCTTCTCTCTTCAGTTCTCCATTCTTTCCCTTTCTTCTTTCTGCCTTGACAGAAGCCAGAAGTCAAAATAAGTGGTTTGCTACCCTGGTTTAGAGCAAGACTCCTTTGGTCCCCATGAACCGCTTCAGCAAGGTCTCCCAACCAGTGAAGTGATGGCTGGGCTGACAGCAGCAAGACCACCATCACACCTTTAGGCAACCTTGCCAGGCCAGCCACACTTGGCAGGGAGTGGTGGCCCTCACCTGCCCTCCTTGGGTCACGTTCTATAACCAGATACTTGCATTTGTCTTTGTGCAGGTTCTAGACATTGCACTCATAATAAAGGATTATGTGAAGAGTTTGTTAGCCCAGTTCTAAATTCGCTTGGAGGACTTTTTTTTTTTTTCACTACAACACAAGTGGGAAGGGGTCGGGGTGGGGACTTGTTTTTTAATGACTCCCTAAGACCCAAGAGGACTTCCCTGTAGCTCAAATGGTAAGGAATCTGCCTGCAATGCAGGAGACCAGGATTCGATCCCTGGGTGGAGAAGAACCCCTGGAGAAGGGAACAGCAATCCACTCCAGTATTCTTGCCTGGAGAATTCCATGGACAGAGAAGCCTAGCGGACTATAGTTGGTGGAGTCGCAAAGAGTCAGACACGATTGAGCAACTCTCTCTGTCTCTCTGTCTCTGTCTCTCTCTCTCTCTCACACACACATACACACACACACACACACCCAAGAAGGGCTTCCCAGGTGGCGCTAGTGGTAAAGAACCTACCTACCCTACCTACCAATGCAGGAGACGAGTTTGATCCCTGGGTTGGGAAGATCCCCTGGGGGAGGGCATCGCAACCCACTCCAGTATTCTTGACTGGAGAATCCCATGGACAGAGGAGCCTGGCAGGCAACAGTCCATGGGGCTGCAAAGAGTTGAACACAACTGAAGCAAGTGAGCATGCACCATGCACACACAAGACCCAAGAGGGTGGAGGAGCCAGGTCTGATGACTCAATTGGCTTGCAGTCTCCTCTGGGCTTGCAGAGAGCTGGCCTGGGCAGAAGTGAAGCTGCCTACCCTTCAGGTTTAACAGGAGGGTGGGGAGGGGAGGGGAGGGTGCCTCAGCCTTGCCAGCCTCAGCACCCCAGGACAGGGCTGGAAAGAACTGCAGACAAACTTAACTTTCCACTAAGGTTCTGGGTCGGACTCCAGGCAAGCACAGGACTGATCTGACTCAGATGTCTGGCTACCAGCCAACCAGGCACCCAGGCACCCTCCCCTCCCGTCTCTCCCTCTGGTATGGGACTCTTGCCAAGAAACATACCACTTAGAGCAATCAGATTACTGATTGTAATCTCAAAAGGGTATTGCTGAGTGGGGGGAAAGGCAGAAGGTGTTTCAGGGGCTGCTGGGAAGACAGCGGTGCAGGGGCCACATGGGGAGAAGGGATTTTGGGAGCCTAGAGGGTGGCAAGGAGCACTGCTGTAGATTTCCTAGGTCCGCCCCTCCCCCTCCTCTGGGAGGCTGTCTTCTCGGCAGACAGCAGATAGATGCATGACAAAGGGGCCCTGATGGCTCTGTCTTGGGGGTTGGGGAGATGGCTGGGGAGGGGCCCCTTCTGGTCCAAAGCACATCTCCCCACCCCCACCAGGTCCCTTAATCTATCAGTTTTTTTGGCAGTTAGTGGTTTAGAGGCAAATATAGCTCCAGTTTCGCTGCCCTGTAGATCTTTCTTCAGACCTATGGGAAGTCTTGAAATGCACACATATATTAGTTGCCCAAAAAGTACTCAGATGGGCTGGAACAGGGGCTATGTGATATGATTTTAGGAGAGAGGGGGGAAAAAAACAAAAACAGGCTCAAAGGATTCCCAGATGTGACCAAGGTGAAGGAGGCAGGCCACAGTCAAGAGGACCCCCAACAGGACCCCCAGCACCTCAGAAGGCAGATGCTGAGCAAACAGCCTCAGACAGGGCGGGGATGAAGAGATGTCTAAGTTGACAGAGGTCCATGTTCCAGGCTCAGGATTCTGGCCTTCCAAGGTGTATGGAGCTCTGGTCCACAGCCTTTCCGGAGTCCCCCCAGTTCACCACGGGGCCTTCATCTGGGGCAAGTTTGGGGAGCAGACAGACAAACATCATTCCTAGCAGACAGGCAATCTGAAAGCTATTCTCTTGCAAACAGAGAATAAGCACTAAGCCTGCAGTGTGAGCCCTCAGGACCAGCCCAAAACCTGTGGGAGAGCTTAGGGCAGGCTTCCTGCACCTCCACCCCAAGTCACTCTCCAGCTCCTCCTCATCTTTTTGCCAGCCCCCCTAAACAAAGGCCTGGGGGGCTGGCGGAGGGGTAGAAGATGAGGCTGGATGCCTGTGTCCTCTAGAGGGGGACGGGATACCTAGGCCCCAGTGGGCGGCCCTGTCTGAGGCTCACAGTCTTTGAGGGGTTGTGGGGGGTTGCCTCAGGAGCTCTTTTAGCTGCTCTGAAGGGGATTCTTGGGAGGGGATTGGGGCTGGGGGTTGGGGGGGGCAGGAAGCTGTCCCCAGGGGAGCCATCCAAGCCCATTCAAGGGTTGAGCACTTGTTTAGGGTTAGAGCTGCCCCCTCTGGGGACCAGGATTGTCCAGCCAAGGCCATTGTCCGGGCCCCTTCCCCCAGTCCCTCCCAAGCCCCTTTGAACCTGAAGTCAGATATTTTTTTTCTCCCCTTCTCCCTCCTAAGCTTTCCCCACCCGGGGCCTAGGGCTGGAGGTCTGGGCTGATAGGAAGGGGAGGGAGAACCTTCAACTATGGTTCTAGATATTTGGGTCTCTGAAGAGGGGGCAAGGAACTTGATGTGCGGGACCCACAGTGGGGGACCCGTGGGGTGGTGTGTCCACTCCCTCTGGCTGGACAAAGGTAGGGAGACTCAGGCCTAGTCAGTCCACAGCCCGGCCCCTAGAATGGAAAGTAGGGTTTCCATCCCTTGGTCTGGTAGGTGAGGGGCCTCTAGAGTCAGGAAAGCTGGGGATGGAATGGAAGCTGGTCTGGCAGCCTGTCCCTGGTGATGGGGTGGATTTTAGCAGGCTGGGCAGAGGGGTGCCAGGTATCACAGCTTTGAAAAGTGAAAGTGTTAGTCATGTCCGACTCTTTTCGACCCACGGATTGTAGCCGGCCGAGTTCCTCTGTCCATGGGATTTCCCAGGCCAGCATACTGGAGTGGGTTGCCATTTCTTTCTTCAGGAGATCTTCCCAGGGATACAACCAGGGTCTCTGGCATTGCAGGCAGATTCTTTACCATCTGAGCTACCAGGGAAACGAATCTGGCCAGTTGTCTAAATGGGAACTGCCTAGGTTCCTGGACTGCGATGCTGGAGGACGATGGGGAAGGAGCCTGTTAAAAATTGAGGAGTAGCCCCAGTGGGACTTGACACATACAGCATAAATGTTTGAGGAGTTGAGAGGGTGGCAGGGCTCGGGTGAGGAGACGGTGCCAGGGTGTCTGTAGACGGGTCCTGAAGAACGTGCAGGGGGTATGGAAGGGACCCCTCACCCCTGGAGTGTGTGAGCGTGGGGAGGGCTGGGCGGCCTGTTGGGAGCTGGAAGTGAAGGCCCGCATGGGGGACCTGCACCGTGAGCCTAGGAGTCTGGGGCCTGGAGAGGCGACTGGGTGGAAATCCCTGGCTTTCCCCTTCCAGACTCCACTGCCACCAGCAGGCAAACACCCTCCGCCTCAGTTTCTCCCACCCCCACCGTCCCTTCCCCCCACCCATCCAGGGGGCGGGGCCAGAGGTCAAGGCTAGTGGGTGGGATTGGGGAGGGGGAGAGGTGTTGAGCAGTCTCTAGGAGATCCCTCGTTTTCCTAGGCCCCCGGCTCGGGGTGCCTTCCTTCCCCATGGCGGGACACCTCACTTCTGACTTCGCCTTCTCGCCCCCGCCGGGCGGTGGAGGCGATGGGCCGGGAGGGTCAGAGCCGGGCTGGGTTGATCCTCGGACCTGGATGAGCTTCCAAGGGCCTCCCGGTGGGTCGGGGATCGGGCCGGGGGTTGTGCCCAGCGCCGAGGTGTGGGGGCTTCCTCCGTGCCCCCCGCCCTATAACTTGTGCGGAGGGATGGCCTACTGTGCGCCGCAGGTTGGAGTGGGGCCGGTGCCCCCAGGCGGCCTGGAGACCCCTCAACCAGAGAGCAAGGCGGGAGCCGGGGTGGAGAGCAACTCCGAGGGGGCCTCTCCGGACCCCTGCGCCGCCCCCGCAGGCGCCGCGAAGCTGGAGGAGGAGAAGCTGGAGCCGAACCCTGAGGAGGCGAGTGAGCTGCTGGGGGCGGGAGACCGGTGACCGCGCGGGCCGGGGGCGGCCACGCGAGGGGAGGTGGTCGGGGACCCAGGAAGGGAGCGGGCGGAGGCAACTCCCCGGAGCAAGGACCGGTGTGTGGCGGCTGCAGGCCGCTCTGAGCTGGAGCCAGGTGGGAACCAGGGGCCGGAATTTAAGACAGAACCGCAGGTGAGGGCAGGGCGGCCTGGGGCAGTCGGAAGCCGGCCTTGCTTCCCCCCTCGGCCCTTGTCAAGTAGGTCCTTCCACTTCCTAGGTCTGACCTGGGTCGGGTCACTCATTACCAGCCAGCACCAGACCTAGCTTGGGGTCTGAGCCCCTTCTACCTGGATCCCTTCTGGGAAATTTGCCCCTTATCAGACCCGGGATCTCGGGCCTTAGGGTTAAGTGTGGCCCGAGGGTGAAAACAGTGCTTATCCCAGGGTTATTGTTCCTGAGAGTCTAGGGTGTGACTGGTTTCTGATAGAAGCTCCTGTTTGGGCTGTGTGAATGTGTGGAGTCTGGGTTTTCCTTCCATCAAGTTTAGGGCTTGTCTTCCCTTGACCTCTGCCTTGCTCCCAATAAGTCACAGTCAGGCAGAGTGCACATCCTGACACCCCCTTATAAGAAAGCTGGAACACCAATTTCAGCCATAATTACATAAGCAGTGAACAGGGGGAGAAAAGGGGAACAAGTCATCTGCAGGCCATTCCTCAAATGGAGGGTTTGCTGAGGGATTGAAGTCTTCTGTATCTAACCCGCTGGGGACTATTAAGGATATATCTTCTAGTCTGAGGAAGAGACAAGTGCAAGCAATTAGAGATGAAGTACTAAGCCTTTAGACCTCTCCCGAGGAGGTGTGATTGGTTTCAGCTGACCAAGTAGCTCTAGACTCTCTTTGCTGGAGGCGACTGCTGAGCCTTGAATGATAATGGCTGCCAATTGTGGTCCATTTCCTAAGTGCCTGGCTGTGGGCTCAGTTTCTACATCATTATCTCATTAACCAGCACAAAATCTCCTAGGGAGGTATTATTAGCCTGTTTCATGGGTCTTAACTGCTAAATGGTGAAGCTAGAATTTGAACTGGGGTTCATCTTATTTCAAATCCCCAAAATATGATTCAGAAAAGCCGAGATGGGAGGAGCTGACATTTACAGGCTTGCGACATTGGTTAGAAGTTGGCCTATTTTGAGTTTGATGGGACTGACGTCCCATCAGATAGTGGGTTGGCCGCAAAGTTCATTCATGCTTTTCCAAAGCTCAAATGAACTTTGCGGCCAACCCAATACTTCTTTAGGTTTCTAGGACTGCACAGAGGCCTGACTACTCTTCTCCATCTTCTGGCCACTGGCCTGCTATTGGAGAGGCTCCATTTCATCCACCTTTGTTCTGTCTACCTTTCCTTTCATCCACTGTCAAGGCTCAAATGTCTTGTAGACATAACCACCACATGTTCAGTCTCCTTCTGGGATGGCTCCCTGCACTGCCCCCTCCCTGTCCATTACCCAGAAACTCAAGGCTCAAATTAGTCATCCTCATTCCTTTCACATCCTTACATCTAGTCCTTTGGAAATACCGCAATCTTTACCTTGGATAGAGATCATGAATGGATCACTTGGAGCCATCCTGGTCCCAGTCGCCATCGTCTATGTATGCTGGGATTGCTGCAGTTGCCTCCTTACTCTGTGGTCAGTACATCAACTGGAGTAATCAAGAGTCAGGCCATTTCACTGCACAAAACCCTTCAGCGACTTTCCATTTCTCTGAGTAAAACTTAGTCATGATGGCAGCTGCAGGATCTGCCTGGCTCACTTCTCTGATCACATTAGCTCCTCTTCCCTTTCCTCAGCCCTCACGCTCCTCTGGCCTGCTAGCTTTGTTACTGCCCACCTCAGGGCCTTTCCACTTAACTCCTTCCTTGCTCAAACATGACCTCTGACTGTCTTATTCAAAATTGTCCCCTTCCCCATAATTCCCTACTCTGCTTTACTTTTGCCCGTAGCACTTCTAACCTACTGAATAAGAATTATTTCATCACGATGAAAGCCCCATGGGGCCATGGTTTTTTGTCTACTTTGTGTAGTCACTGGCTTACAGAAGGTGCTTAATAAATCTGTGGAATTTGTCAATGAGGATGCTTTTATATTGCAAGAAAATAAATAAAAATATTTTATTTAAAAATAAGGGATAATCAGGTTTTTTAAAATTGAGCACTAACTATATGGAAAACACTTTATTCATACCTCGTATGACATGTTTTGTAGTGTGCATGTGTTTGTGAATGTGCATATCTTGTTGTGGTTTGTGGGACCTTCAAAGTAATCTGGAGAGAATCAGAGACATGGTGCTCTGTATTTCTCTAGATGCAAAACTTCCTCAAACTGGGGTTAATACTAGAGTCAAAAGCTTTTGTGAGTACTAAAGAACTGAAAGGCAGGAACCCCCTTCCTAACCTGACATGTGTCCTCATTGAGGTTAGGGCTTCTCTTTCCGTTATTGAATGGTGTTCTGCATCTGGTGGATGTGTTGCTTTCTGGGCTAGATGACATTGTGTTATTTCTGGTTGTTAGGTGGGCACCCTAGAGGCAGAGATACTCTCACATACCTTGGGGCCCAAATGGAAGAGAGGGTGAGGTGGATAGCTGTCATATGTTCTTACATATCCTCTGCCTTTTAAAATGCAGTCCCAGGACATCAAAGCTCTTCAGAAAGACCTTGAACAATTTGCCAAGCTCCTAAAGCAGAAGAGGATCACCCTAGGATATACCCAGGCCGATGTGGGGCTCACCCTGGGGGTTCTCTTTGGTGAGTCTCCTGCAGCATGTTTTGACCCATGAAACACGAACTACATCTGCCCTGGAATGAACATCCCTGAATTGGGGCCTTTCCTCCCCACCAAGGGAGTGGGGGAGGGTGTTGCTACCCTCTATATGGGTGAGGGTGGGGTGGGGGGAAGATACTCGACATGGACTTTTGAGTTCTCTGGGAAGAGTATCCGGTGTGGGGTCTTGGAAGGGTGGGAACAGGTGGCAAGGCCTGTGTCGGTCTTGGGGCAAAGGGGCCCTACCTGCTACCTCACTTTGCTTCTTCCAACCCACCTCCCCAGGAAAGGTGTTCAGCCAAACGACTATCTGCCGTTTTGAGGCTTTGCAGCTCAGTTTCAAGAACATGTGTAAGCTGCGGCCCCTGCTGCAGAAGTGGGTGGAGGAAGCTGACAACAACGAGAATCTGCAGGAGGTGAGGGTGGGAGGGATGCACAGGGACGGCCCTATCTCGTCTGATTTTCACTGCTTTCATCTCTGGCTGGCAGCGTGCCCTCTGGGAGCCAGTGGCCCTCAATGACATGAAGTGTGATTCCTCTGTTCTGCTGAGAGCAGGTCCAGGGTCACTTGTCTAAACCTGTCTTTCCAGGATCTTTTTCATACCTCCTGGCCCTGGTGACAACTGGCTGGTACTCCTGAACAGTTGGCTCTTAAAGTCATTGTCCCCCTGATACTGATCCTTAGCATGTTTGGGGCTTGCCCGCCCATTTCTTTCCTTGTCATCTCCTCCCCACCTGCCCAGATATGCAAGGCAGAGACCCTTGTGCAGGCCCGGAAGAGAAAGCGGACGAGTATCGAGAACCGAGTGAGAGGCAACCTGGAGAGTCTGTTCCTGCAGTGCCCAAAGCCCACCCTGCAGCAAATTAGCCACATCGCCCAGCAGCTCGGGCTGGAGAAGGACGTGAGTGCACCTGTCTCTGTCCCCGTGTGTGCCGTCTCCTCCTCCCCAGTCACACCTCCCAGATCTCGACCCAATGCCCCTCTCCCGTGTCCTCCACTCCTAGGTGGTCCGAGTGTGGTTCTGCAACCGTCGCCAGAAGGGCAAACGATCAAGCAGTGACTACTCCCAACGAGAGGATTTTGAGGCTGCTGGGTCTCCTTTCGCAGGGAGACCCGTATCCTTTCCTCTGGCGCCAGGGCCCCATTTTGGTACCCCAGGCTACGGGGGCCCTCACTTCACTACACTGTACTCTTCGGTCCCATTCCCTGAGGGTGAGGCCTTTCCCTCGGTGTCTGTCACCGCTCTGGGCTCTCCTATGCATTCAAACTGAGGTGCCTGCTCACCCCAGGAATGGGGGGCAGAGGAAGGGGAGAGCTAGGGAGAGAACCCTGGAGTTTGTGACAGGGCTTTGGGATTAAGTTTTTCATTCACTAAGAAAGGAATTGGGAACACAATGGGTGTAGGGGCAGGGAGTTTGGGGAAACTGGTTGGAGGGAAGGTGAAGTTCAATGATGCTCTTGACTTTAATCCCCACATCACTCATCACTTTGTTCTTAAATAAAGAAGCCTGGGACCTAGTAGGTGGACATTTTTGTCTTTGGTTTATCCTCTAGTTATTGAAGAGTGGATAGGATATTTAATAGTGGGTGTTAACAGCTCTCCGACCCAAATGACCCCGAAACGAAGGTTGCTGTTTACACTGCGCAATCACAATGTCAGAGGGAGGTGTGGGGTTGGATCCCAAGTTTATATGAATAGGGCTCTTTCTAAGTGTGAGCTAGTTCTTAGGAGCCTGTGACTTGCGGTCCTGTGGAAATTGGAGATGGAACACCTTTGCCCAAAGATGCAATTACATAGTCTGTTCCCTACTAGGATCTGGGTTTTTGCTTTCCCCCATTCTACTCTGTAGTCCTCAGTGGCCTTTGTGCTAAGAAATCAAGCCTTTACTCATTTCTTCTGTATATCACCCCAACCAGAAACTCCACTTTGTGCTTTCTTGATACTGGGGTCCATTTGGTTTTCACTCAAGGTTTTTGCCTTGTCTGTGACTCACCTACCACTACACACCCTTTAGTCCTGACTCTGCCACTTCCTAATTAGGGCTCTTACTCTGGAGCCTTTCCTTGATCATAAAAAAACTTTGATTGGTAAGTCTAAGTAGAGAAGGAAGGGGATGGACATGCAGGTTGCAATAAGATAGGTCAAGACAGGACTTTCCTAGTAAGAACTATAGAAACTGCTTTGACAGTGTGCTGGCTTGGTGTGCAACTCAGAAGAGACTCAATGTAGCATATGTGGGTTATATCGATACTGGACCAGGTTGGCATCTGCTCTAGCTGGTGTCTCAGGTTTTCTCTTCTTGGTAGTACTGATGAAACTTGTAGAAGTTCCACCACCCTCATGAATTTGACCAAATCCAAATTACCTTATTTTAACGGCAGTGAATGTTTTCCTTTAAATTGGCAACTATAATTACCCAGATTCCCCTTTTCCTGTTTTCCTCTGCCTCATCTGCTTGTCTCTTCCTGTAAGTATCTGAATTAATTTTCCAGACTTTAACCAACTCCATTCTCTCAAGAACTGGAAAGCAAGGAGTATCAGACCCACACAAAGAGTAAATACCTTAGAGCATATGAAGCTGCTCATTCTTTATTTGGAAATGGAAGCAAAGCTCTGAAAAGTCAGGTCACAGTCAGCAGCAGGATCACCCACAATGTAAGGAAGTTTGGGGTCTGTGCTCTAGGTTTTCCCAGAGATACCTTAGGTGATACCATAAAAAACATTAAGAACTTGCTTGTTCAAGGCTGGGGCTTATAACTTCCCAGGCATGACCTGTACAACTGATGGGTGCTCTTGACCACAGACATTCTAATGTCCACGACAGCAAGGACCCACAGCTTGTGACAGTGGGAATTTCCAGCTCACTGGTAACTTCCTGGAGGCAGCAATATCTTTGGCAGGAAGCCATCTTTTCTGTCACCTTTGCCATGAGGCCCTGCTCCAGGCCTTGAATTGATAATCCACAGGAGTGGACACTTCTCCTGTAGTCATTCCCTCCTGGAGAGGCAAGGACAGAAGAGGGCAGCTCTTAGGATCCATTGGCACCCTCAGTGTCCACCCCTGGCCTGGAGGTGCCGGCTCTGTCCTCTGTTGCTTTGGCGGTGGGCCTTAGGTCTGGATGCCTGCACGACAGCCTGGGCACCGGAAGTCGGCCTCTCTGGCAGCCTGAATGCTGCAACCAACACAGGCCACGTGGAACCAGATGTCACAGCCATCACACTGAACCCAGGCCACTGTCTCTTCTTGGGGTAGGCAGCAACAAGGGGCTGCACAGGGCTCCCCGCCCCCAACTGCAGGGGGAGCCCTAGGGTTGCTCAGTGGGTGCTTCCGAGGACGCCCACGTCGATTTCTGAAGAAAGGGACACAAAAACCAAGGTCTTGGAAACCTGCAGAAGCCTGGAACTACCCCCCGCTCCCGTCCTCCAGGATAACTGCAGAGGGAATCCATAGAGATTCACTAGATTAATGGTGAATCTGGCTAGCAGAGCTAGCCCAGATCTTGTCATTGCAACAGGTGTTCCACCTCCCATCCCCACCACCCAAGCAGATAGGTACATCTCAGCCTAGGGCTCTAAAAGAACCAAAGGCAGTGAAATAAAGCCAAGTTCACTTACCCACTGGGTGTCAGTGGGGTTTTCTCTACACGGAGTTTCTTCCTAGGTTCCGTCAGGACTGGTGAGGGGCTCTTGGGAGCCTCTCTCTCATCATCCAGTTCTTCCAACACGCGGTGAGCCGACTTCCTCCGGTTTCTTGGGGGTGGGGCAGAAGGGGTGGTCCCCACTTCCCTGGTGGGAGTGGGAACAGGCGGACTCTGTGGCCCACGCCCACTCCGTGAGAAGGTGAGGGGCTGGGAGTGGAGCTTGCTGAGGCTGCCAATGGAGTTGAGGATCAGCGTTGCTTTGGGGGCTGGGTAGAGGGTGCTGAGGGGGCGCTGTGGAGCCCCCTGGGAGGGCAGCATGGGCCGGAAACCAACCCTGGTTCCCTCTCCTCCCCTAGACCGTGGGGTAGTAATGGCAGCAAAATCTTGAGGTTTGACTCGGACTTGCTGAAACAAGTAGAACTCTGAAGGGCTGGTTCCTGGGGGCCCTTCAGGGCCAAAGGTCAGAAGATCACCATCACTCAACTCCAGCCTGTGACCTCTTGGGAGTCGGACGTTATTGACCAAAGTCCCTGTTGATTATGGGGCACCAGACAGATACAGAGAACGAAAAAAACAAACGACCGGTCAGAAGTGGAGAAATCTGGTCCTGTCTGGTTTTCTGAGGAATACGAGGAAGAGCACATGCATGTCATGAAATCCTCACATTCTAAGTCCCTCAGTAGTAGGTGTCATCAGATAAGAAACTCCCTGTGAGCTAAGAATGAGTTTTTCTCTTTTTTTTTTCCTTATGCTTTCCCTCAAGGCACATGGAATGAACTTCCCTCAATCCACTGAGGTCTGGGTCTCAGAGATGCTCACTCTCAGCTCCAACTCAGCACTTATAAGCATAGCTCAGACTATCTGGGTTCAAATCCAAATTCCACCATTTACCTGCCAAGTGACCCTGGACAAGTCAGCCTCTTTATGCTTCATTTGCTTTGTAAAATGGGGCATTTGTGCTCACCTATATTTAATGCACATAAAACAGTTCTTGTCTCATAATAATAAACAGGAAATGAATGTTGGCCAATTGAAGTTGTCCACTCCCCACTTGCAAAGACATATTTTTTTTTCAAAGACATATTTTAGCTAAGAGGAAACTAAGACTTAGAGAGGCCACTAATGCTACCCGAGTGATGTTACCAGGGGCCAACAGCAGAACTCATGTAAACCCAGGCCTTCTGAGGCTGCCTAACTGCCTCCAAGTCAGGGAGTAAGGCACATGTCCAGATAATTAAAACATAATTCAACATATATCACAACTGCCCTAAGGCAAGAACAAGTGTCTAAACAATCTGGAAACTGAAGTCTAAGCTTGCTCCCCCTCCACCCACCATGGTCTCAGAACAACCCCACTGTGACCCTCCAGGCCATGGATCTACCTCCCACCCCCTCTATGAGCTAAACAGGATCAGCCCCACAAAGAGCTTCTGACACTGCACATTTCTGGTGGAAAGACAAGTCTGCATGACAACCGTCCATCCAACCTGATGGGGAGTTTGGGAGGCTGGCAGAGTCCCTATGGAGTCTCTTAATTCATTCCAGCCCAGAACTGCGACTGCCCCGGCATAAGGCTGCCCTGCTCACTCCTCACCTTGGCTGCTGTGGTTCTCCAGGCTGACTCTCCAGTCATCACCCTGGCGCTCCGCATGCAGCTCTGCGTGGACCCCAGAGATGAAGCCTGGCTCGTGCTGTGGCCGCAGGGTCACATCACAAAGATCGGCCCTGCAACCCAAGCGGTAGGTGCAGCCAGCTCCACTGGGGGGGTGGAAGGTGTGGAGATCGACATCCTTGCCGACCCCTATGCGCAGCAGCTGGAAGCAGGGCAGCATGGGCGGGGCCCCCTCGGCACCACCTCTTCACTTCAGGAGTCCATCACCTTGTCCACGCCCTGGGCCGTGCACAGCTGGCCTAAATTCACTTTCCGTCTGATGCAAACTTGAGCTATCCTTTGTGCAATTTCGACTTTGAGCACACTCCCTGAGTAGGGCAAATTCTGGGTGTAGGGACCCTAGGATGCGATGTAAAATTGGCTGTCAACAGCTTTGCAACTGAAAAAATTTGGTTAAAGTTCCAGTGTAGTGCAAAATAGAAGGCGTCCTGTGGCACAAAGTTGAATCGGATCCTCCCTCAGGCCGCAAAATATTCCAGGAGCCTTCAATCTGTGCAAGTCAACAATACATTAGGCAGCTTCTAGGGCAATTCGAACTGTAGGTGTGGGGGGGCGTGGGAGGGGTGCTGCCTCTGTGTGATATACTAACTTGTCACTTCAGTGTAATTTGGAGAAGAGAAGCTTCTTCCTGTCAAACCTGCTTTTCCTAATAGAGTAACCCTCCTGCTAACTCACGCTTCACTCTTCTAACCAATCCCTCATTCATAACTAGCTAGCTTGAACCCCAGTGGGAAGTGTACTCAGTCACCCCTCAAAGGCAGTGCAAACGGGGCTCTACGTTGTCCAACAGTGGAGCTAAACCCCTGCTTTCTGGTTTCTCCAGGTGGGATAAAAACAGAGGAAAGGGCTTCCCGGGATGATTCAAGACAAATCCAGCCTTTCCCCTCCCCGCCCCAGCCCGGATTTGTATCTACCGCGCTGTGCAGTCTCGGAATGGTTCCCTCTCCAGGCAATGCCAGCCTGTGCCGCAGCCCAGGACCTCTCGGGATCCGGCCGAGGTTGGTGCTCCTGCGGCTGTTTGACAGCGAAGAAGCCAGGGCCAGGAGGGGCGCGGCCTCCGCGCGCGGGCATCGCCGACCCCGCCTTCGGAATTCCCGGATCTGGACTTCGAGCGAAGCGAGCCCGTCGCCCGAGCCGTTTCTGATTGGCCATCTCGTTTGCCTTCCTTCTCTCCATTGGGTGGCGCGCTGGGATCTCCCGCCTTCCGCTTTTTCTGATTAGTTCACAAGTTTTCCCGGGTTCCCGGAGTTGGGAGGAGCCGCCAAGGCGCGGAGATGCCCCCAACGCCTTAATTGGGCCTGGCTTTAGACACTACTGCGCCTGCGTGCGCCTCTTCCCCGCCTCCTTCCGGAGTGGTAACCCTGCAGGCTTAGAGCGTCCCGCCAACTTGCCCGCTTTGCGCAGGCGCGGTCAGGAACCCAGGCCGCGACCGGGAGCTAGGTGTAGGGGGTGTGGCCAGAGGGCTGTGGGGTCTCTCGCGCTGGGTAAGGGGTATTCGGCAAGAGTCAGTTGGGGGCGGGAAGGGGCTGAGAGGGGGTGCGGGGGTGGGTTCAGGGGTCCCCAGGGCCGAGGGGTGTAAGGGCAGGGTAAAGGAACAAATGAGGTGGTCAGAACAGCCTTAGAGCTCAGCGTCCAGCAGGGCGAAGACTCAGGAGGATCTGGGGGAGAGGAGGGAGGGAGTGCAGGCTACTGAGATATGAGAGGGTGAGGGGCCAGCATAATTCATTCAGGATAAAAGCAAATAGTGATGTAGGGAGGGATAGAGGTCCCAGATTGGGAGAAAAATAGATGAATTCGGGTGGGAGAGTGGGGAGATCTTGACAAGACTTCTCTCTGCTCTAGGACTCTGGAGAGGCAGGTGGGAGGCAGGAATGGAAGCTGAAGGGAGGATAGAGAGAAACTGAGTGGAAAGTTGCTGGCACGGTTTGGATGAGATGTCCGAAACTAGCTGGCTTTTCTGCTAAGGAGTCTAGGCTGCCTGGATTCCCCAAGCGGTTCTGGGGGGCATCCTGTGCTACATGTGGCCACATTCATCAGGGGCCAGGCCTTGGGCCAGCGCTTTGATAGGGAAGGACCCGGGAGTCATGGCTTGGTGGTGTCTGGATGGGCTTCCCCAAGGCCTTGGTGAGCCATGGAGAGAACTCTGGAGACTGGGCTCACGGCCCCTGCATCGCATACCTCAATTGTCACCTTCATCCAGGAACTGCAAAGACTATAGAAACTTAAGGAGGAGGGTAAAGGCACTGTCCAGAATTCTAAAAGTATGAGTAAAACTTCACAGCCCCTCAGCCTGTCTCAGTAAATTCTCTCCACCTCATGGCTGTTGCCATAGTCTGTCAGGAACCAGACTGAGACAAGCAAGGGATCTTGGGGTACTTCCTGCTTCTTTTGGGAAGTAGGATAAGAAGAGCTAAGAGTCGGATGGACCTGGCTGTTATTTAAGGATTATGACTTTGTTATTGTAGGGGCCCTCTTTGGAAGGAGGCCTGAAAATTGAATTGGAGTGTCCTTGTTTCTCCTATTGTTCAGGGGGGCATAGATGGCTGTAGACCGACTCTAGAGACTTCAAATAATGTGGAGATGTTTCGACCTTCAGGTCAGTGGGACCTGCCATGGGGACTGGTGATGGTGTCTCCCTGGAGAACTGAGTACCTTTGTCCTTATGATTCTTTAGGTTCCACTGGGCTGATTCCCCCATCCCACTTCCAAGTTCTGCCCCTTCCAACTCTGCCGAGAATGGCTCCCACATGGGCCTCAGACACTCCCCTGGTCCAGCGCCCAACCCATCAAGATGTCTTAGAGAGGCGGCCAGACAACCAGAGACCTCAAGTGACCATGTGGGAACAGGAAGTTTCTGGCAAAGGGCAGGAACCAGAGTGGAGAGGCAGGTACGGATCTAATGTTACTGTTCTCTTGGACTTGCTTGTCAATGACCCTTTTTCACTGTAATAGAGTCCTTACGCTATTTCAACCCTTAGTTCCACAGTTTGTTCATTTTTTAAATAAGCAGTTGTTGGTGTCTACAATGCATAAATAATAGCAGTGTGCTAGATGCTAGGGACAAAGATAACAAAAATAAATAAGAGATCATGATATCAAAGAATTTAAAATCCTAAGGGAAAAAATTGGTTGACCCACAGCTGATTGTACTAAACATAGTATAAGGCAGGCTGAAGAAGTGTGGGCTGGATACACAGACTGGGTGCTATAGTAGTATGAGTTCATCTGGTGGAGCTGGCCATGCTCTCTGTCAATGTGTTGTCTATGAAAATTCTTATTCTTGATGTTTCATGTGAGTCTTTTCCCAAATGTACTGGAACATCCTTCTGCCATTTTGTTCTTGAGCAGGATTGCAATTGGTTCTACTTTGGACCTTGTCAAAGGGAAAGAAGCAGGATGATGAAAGGGGAGTGTGAGAGCATCAGGAGATGGAGACTGTGGCTTGTTTGGCTACCCCCTAGTGCAGATGACACCACCCTTATGGCAGAAAGTGAAGAGGAACTAAAAAGCCTCTTGATGAAAGTGAAAAAGGAGAGTGAAAAAGTTGGCTTAAAGCTTAACACTCAGAAATCTAAGATCATGGCATCTGGTCCCATCACTTCATGGGAAATAGATGGGGAGACAGTGGAAACAGTGGTTGACTTTATTTTTTGGGGCTCCAAAATCACTGCAGATGGTGATTGCAGCCATGAAATTAGAAGACGCTTACTCCTTGGAAGGAGTTATGACCAACCTAGATAGCATGTTAAAAAGCAGAGACATTACTTTGCCATCAAAGGTCTGTCTAGTCAAGGCTATGGTTTTTCCAGTGGTCATGTATGGATGTGAGAGTTGGACTGTGAATAAAGCTGAGCGCTGGAAAATTGATGCTTTTGAACTATGGTGTTGGAGAACACTCCTGAGAGTTCCTTGGACTGCAAGCAGATCCAATCAGTCCATCCTAAAGGAGATCAGTCCTGGGTGTTCATTGGGGGGTCTGATGCTGAAGCTGAAACTCCAGTACTTTGGCCACCTCATGCGAAGAGTTGACTCACTGGAAAAGACCCTGATTCTGGGAGGAATTGGGGGCAGTAGGAGAAGGGGACGACAGAGAATGAGATGGTTGGATGGCATCACCAACTCAATGGACATGGGTTTGAGTAAACTCCGGGAATTGGTGATGGACAGGGAGGCCTGGCATGCTGCGATTCATGGGGTCACAAAGAGTCGGACACAACTGAGCGACTGAACTGAACTGAACTGAAAGATCCTTTGTCCAGTCACTTAATTTCTGTAGGCTACAGATCCTGTACAAAAGTGTTGGGGAGTCCAGTGGTTAGGATTCCAAGCTTTCACTGAGAAGGACACGGTTCAGTCCCTGCTTTGGGAACTGAGATTCCATAAGCTGCACGGCACAGCCAAAAAAAAATTTTTTTTAAGTGCTGTGGTTCTGGGCCTCAGTGAGGGAACTGTGTGAAGAATCATCTTATAAGCTGGTTTCAGCTCTCTAGAGGTTGAGACTTTGTAATTTATTGGGGTGATGCCCTCTCAGACTTCTCATGCAGGATATCTAACAGTTAAATAATCCTAACTGGCACCTGGCCTTGCCATACTGATACTGGAAGCCATCACTTCTCTTTGTACCTCCATCAAACTTTTCCTTGCCCTTAAGTCAGAATTCAGCAGTCTCAGTGTCCTTCAGACTTCTCCAGTTCAGAGTGTGTAGCCTAATGATGTACGCTTGTGATGGTTAACACATCTGCCTGTATATTGCCTTCAAGAGAGGTTATGGTCCATTAACTCAGCTAACTTTTGAGGTCCTGTGGACCCAGATATGCTTAGTAGGGCTGCCTTGAATGATGATGGTGAATGCAGAGATCCCCGTGGCCCAGCTTCATTCCCTGCCATCTCTCCACATAGGAGCAGAGGGATCCTCTCCTCTTCTCCTGTCTCCATTTATGCCTTGGCTGCTTTCACCACCAGACTAACCTGTCTCTGAAGGTCCGTGGAGCTGGCAGGATCGCAGGCCCTGAGCCAGCAGGCTGAGCTGATCTCTCGGCAGCTGCGAGAGCTGCGGCGGCTGGAGGAAGAGGTCCGGGTGCTACGGGAGACCTCGCTGCAGCAGAAGCTGAGGCTGGAGGCTCAGGCTGTGGAGCTGGAGGCACTGGCACGGGCGGAGAAAGCTGGCCGCGCTGAGGCCGAGGGCCTGCGTGCCGCCCTGGCTGGGGCCGAGGTTGTCCGGAAGAACCTGGAAGAAGGGAGCCAGCGGGAGCTGGAGGAGGTTCAGAGGCTGCACCAAGAACAGGTGAATGTGGGTGTGGGGAAGGCTCAGCTGCCCAGTGGGGAGCTGGGCCGGAGCTCCCCAGCAAAGAGCAGGCTTTGCCGAAAAGAGTGATGAGGTGTTTGGTGAAGGTAAAAAAATACAAGTGACTTGGAAAGAGGGAGAACTTTGGTGTGTTGGTCTTATTGAGATTGCCCTTTTCTACTCAGACTCAGGTGAACTCCCATCACCTGAAGCCCTGCTTCCTCTTCCAGGGGGAAGTAGTTTGTCTTTCTGCTTTACTCCAAGTACCCAGTTTATCTGGGAGCATCGGGAAGGGGAGTGAGGGGTGTGGGAGGGGTCCTGAGGTGGACTGGGAAGGGTAGATTACTCAGTCGGCAGGCATGTATCCATGCTTCCTCTTTGCCATTCCTGAAACAAGAGCTGGGACACTGGGGTGAGCAAATCAGTCAGCTCCCTGTCCTCGTGGGTGGAGCTGACAACCCAGTGGAAGACACATTCAGTGCCTTATTTAACTATAATTAATTAACTGTGATCGGGAGAAGTACCGTGAAGGAGGACAAAGGAGCCCCACTGGTCTAGGGGCTGGGGAAGGCCACAACATGACTCTTTCAGCGTATCTGACACCTTTACCACTGCTGGAGGTGCTGTTGAAAGAGACCAGCTCTCTGCCTTCCTTGGGCTTCCTTCCGGATGGCAGGAAATAGATAGTAAGCAGGTGCAGAAGCAGGATCATCTTGTAATGATAAGTGCAGGAAGGGCACGAACAGATGACAGAACCAGGCAGGTGATGGGTGGGGAGTAGCGGCCCCGGGAGGTGATGTCATGGAGATCTGAGGAGCTGGGGGAAACAGGCCTCTGGGTAGACTCTGAGGTGGGAAGGAGCAGACTTGGGGGGGACGATGAGAGAGCACTGTGGCTGGAGCAGAGTGGGCAGTGGAGAGACAGGATGTGAACTCAGAGGCCAAGGCATGACACAGGCTTCACAGACCCAGGGGAGAAGCTGGTCTGAATGCCGTGGGAAGCCACTGAAGGATTCTAAGACTGGTCAGGTGATTGCTGTCATTGTCCAGGCCAGAGATGAGGTGGTTTACCTTAAGTTAGTGGCACTGGATATGGAGAGAAGTGACAGTGTTCTGGGGGGATACCTGACAGGAACTGCTGATGGACTGGAGGGTGATGGGAAGTGAAGCACCAAGGATGGTCTCTGTTTTGCTGTGGCAGTTAGATGATTTCTCGGGTGATTGTCCAGGGTCACAGAAAGTGGGAGTGAAGGCCAAGGTTGAAGCAGGGGGCGGATTTGGAAAGCCCAGATGTGGGCCAGCTGGCCCCTGCTGAGTCCTCCCTTCTCTCTGCAGCTGTCTTCCTTGACCCAGGCTCACCAGGAGGCCATTTCCAGTTTGACCAGCAAAGCTGGGGGCCTGGAGAAATCTCTGAGTAATCTGGAAACCCGGAGGTCAGGGGAAACCAAGGAGCTGGTTGCAGCCCAGAGGGAGGCCGAGCTGCTGCGGAAGCAGCTGAGGTGAGTTCAGGGGAGTGGGCGACCCGAGGGGGACCTGGTAGTTGGTGGGTTGGTGGGGAAAGTGGGTCTCCAGGGTGGCCCCCTGATGGCTACTCTGCTCCTACCCCAACCCCAGCAAGACCCAAGAGGACTTGGAGGCTCAGGTGACCTTGGTTGAGAACCTGAGGAGGTATGTGGGGGAGCAGGTCCCTCCGGAGGTCCGCAGCCAGGCATGGGAATCAGAGCGACAGGAGCTTCTAGAAACCGTCCAGGTGAGAGAGTGCCCGACCTGGGACGGAACATGAGGGCTCAAGTCCTGGGCAAGGGCCTCTGGAGAAGAGCACAGTCCCCTGGAGAAAAGGCAGTGCCGTCGAGGGGTGCACAGGTTGGGCGCCACCCGAGGGCCACTGGCAGACCTGATGGAGGTGGCTGCCCTCTTTCCCCACCTTGCCTGCAGCACCTGCAGGAGGACCGGGACAGCTTGCACACCACCACCGAGCTGCTGCAGGTGCGCGTGCAGAGCCTCTCACACATCCTCTGCATGCAGGAGGAGGAGCTGGCCCGGAAGGTAGGCCCCTGGCCCAGGCCCCTCGGCCCCTGTGCGTGGGAGGGGTTGGTGTGCCACTCCCAGAACCTGCTGACATCTTTCTTGCCCTGAACACCTCTCCTTGCTCCTGATGCCAGGGCAAGATAGGAGAAACCAGACCCCCCTCCTTCCTCTGCTCCCCCAGGAGCCCCCACTCTCCCTGCTTCCTCCATCCGCAGGTTCAGCCTTCAGACTGCCTGGAGCCCGAGTTCACCAAGAAGTGCCAGTCCCTGCTGAAGCACTGGCGGGAGAAGGTGTTTGCCCTCATGGTGCAGCTGAAGGCCCAGGAGCTGGAGCACAGAGAATGTGTGGAGCGACTGAAGGGACAGGTTGCCTGGAGCCCACTTCCTCCCGTGCTCTCCCCCAGCTCCCTGCTGCTTGCGGAAGGGATGGCGTTTATTCACCAGATACTTGTGTGGCTCCCCTGTGCTGGCTGCACAGCCCTGAGTAAAGGTCCACAAAGACCTGCTCTCATGAGGCTTACACTTTGTGAGGTGGGTTGGCCTTAGGTAGGGTGGTCGGGGATGGCCTCTTCCAGGAGGTGAGTGTTTAAGGACCGGTGGGTGGCATGGGCCGAGGCTATGGGTCCTTATGGGCAGGTCACCGGGCAGTTCCTTAAGGTGTGGACCATGGAACATGCTTCTGGAAGGAAACCTGGACCCAGACTCCATTCTCAAGAACGGGGCTTCTTGTCTCCCAACGTGGCCTTCTTTCAGAGATCTCTGCACTTGCCCCTGCCTTCCCAATGCTTCCCTCCCCCCCCCCCCCCCCACCTTACAGCTTTCTGCTCTGGACCTGCCTCTTTTCCTTCCCCAGGTGGCAGAGCTCCAGGAAAGGGTGGAAACCCAGTGCCAGGAGCAGGCCATCCTGCAGCGCTCCCTGCAGGACAAAGCTGCCGAGGTGGAGGTGGAGCGGGTGGGCGCCAAGGTCAGCGTCTGAGATGGGCAGAGGCTGAGGGAGGGTAGGAAGACCCCAGGCATGGGACCCCTTTCTTTACCTCATCTTTCCTAGGCCCTGCAGATGGAGCTGAGCCGCACTCAGGAGGCCTGGTGCCGGAGGAGGCAGCAGATGGCCCCAGCAGAAGAGCAGCTGAGGCTTGTGGCCAGTGCTGTGAGCAGGTATCTGGGGTGGAGGGTGGGTGGAATAGCATTCCTGCTTCCTAGACTTCCTGGGCATCTTGAAGTTTAAGAGCCTCAGGCAAGTGGGGCTGGAAGGCTGGTTGTCTGGAGGAAGCAGGGCTGGAGGTATCTAGCCCTGTAAAAGTCTCTGTGTTTGTTTTTTATGGGGCACCCCCCACCCCACCTGGCCACATTCTCACCACGGTCACTTGTTATGACTCCCACCCACTGCATGTTTGGCTGAGATGAGGTTAACTTCCTCCTGCAGTTAATAACAGCTTGAGCTAAACAGAGCACCTAGTAGGAGATGTAAGAGACACAGGTTTGATTCTTGGGTCGGGAAGATGCCCTGGAGGAGGGCATGGCAACCCACTCCAGTATTCTTGCTTGGAGAATTCCTTGGACAGAGGAATCTGATGGGCTACAGTGCATGGAGTTGCAAAGAGTCAGACACGACTAAAGCAACTTAGCACAGCCAGATCTCTACCTTCAGAACTGTTCAAAGATGGGGAGTATAGACACTTGATCTTTGTTTCTTTCTTTAAAATTTTGCAGGCATGCCCTGTTGGGTTGGGAAAAAATTTAACCTATTTTTTTTCTTTTAAATTTGAACACCAAAAAAATAAATAAGTAAAGTTGAACACCCACAGGCATACAAAGTTTTATTATACTTTGCTTTATCATTCACAGATACTGCATTTTTTTACAAGCTGAAGGTTTGTGGCAATTCTGCGTCAAGCAAGTCTTTTGGCACGATTTTTCCCCAACAGCGTTATTTTCAAATTAATGTTGTTTTTAAATGTTTAGTTGTTTCTTAAGACATAGTGCTATTGCACACTTAATGGACTACAGTATGGCATATGCATAACTTTTATAAGCACTGGGAAACCAGAAAATCTATTCGACCTTTGCTTTGCAGTACTGCTTTGCCGTATTTGCTTTGTTGCAGTGGTCTGGAACTAAACCCACAGTATATCCGAGGTCTGCCTCTACTTGCTTACTAGATATTCCATCTGTTAATAAAGCGTATGCCAGTTTCCTTTTTTAATCAGTTGCAAGCCTGTCTCTCATACCAACTTCCTAGGTGTTTCCTTCACAGCTGTTGTTGTAGAACCTTTAGAAACTAGACTGCTGAGAAGCGCAGGTTTCTTTGCACAGGTAACAATCCTTCCTCGGCTTTGGATGTCGGCTTCAGCTTCTCTTCCCCTTGGGCTGATCCCCCTTCCCTACTTTCTCCATGTATGTAGCAGCACAGGATAGAGGGGGTCAAGACCTTTTGGAAATGAGGTGGGGTTGAGGGTTTGGTGACCTCATGTCCTCTCCAGCTTTCAGACCTGGCTCCAGGGCACCATGGCCGAGGTGGAGCGTGCCACAGCCCGGCTGCCCAGCCTCAGCAGCCGAGTCAGCTACGCTGTCCGCAAGGTCCACACCATTCGGGGTGGGTAGGGTGACTGCCAGCCGCGCCCTGCCCCTGCCCCTGCCCCACCAGCTCTCTCATCCTACACCTACCCTCCTGCCTCCTCTTCCCTGGTCCGAGCATCTCCTTACGCCCCTGTTTCCCCTCCTCTCTGCAAATGCACCTCTCATGCTCTCTGCCTTTTCTCCCCAGGCCTGATGGCTCGAAAAGTGGCCCTTGCTCAGCTGCGCCAGGAGAGGTGAAGTCTGGGCCATTTTAGATTTACTGGGGGCAGGAATGGGGCTTTAGGGTGTTGGTTGCTGGGACCCAAATAACATGAGGATGGAGGAAGAATAAGGGCTTAGGGGTCAGGCAGCTGGGTGATTTCCCCCATCTCTGTTTCCCTTCCTGTCTCAGCTGCCCACCACCCCCACCGACCACGGACATGAGCCTCGAGTTGGAGCAGCTGCGGGAGGAGCGGAACCGTTTGGATGCAGAACTGCAGCTGAGCGCCCACATCATCCAGCAGGAGGTGGGCCGGGCCCGGGAGCAAGGTACGCCTAGTGCTTGCAAGTCAGTGAGCACAAGCCAGGGGCCAGAGTCAGGGGGCCTTAGGGAAGAAGAGGAGGAGGGAAGAGCTGGGGTCTAGGGCAGGGAGGAACCTGAGTGGGTACCTCCTTTTCCTAGGGGAGGCGGAGCGGCAGAAGCTGAGCGAGGTGGCCCAGCAGCTGGAGCAGGAGCTGCAGCGCACACAGGAGTCCCTGGCTAGTCTGGGGCTGCAGCTGGAGGCAGCTCGCCAGGGCCAGCAGGAGAGCACAGCAGAGGCTGCCAGCCTCCGGAAGGAGCTGACCCAGCAGCAGGAGATCTACGGGCAAGGTGTGCAGGAGTGGACGGGGGCAGTCTCGGGGTTGGGGAGCAGTGAGAACTATGAGGCTAGGCTCCCCTGACACCCTGTGTGCACTTCCACCCCAGCGCTGCAGGAGAAGGTGGCCGAAGTGGAAGGTCGGCTGCGGGAACAGCTCTCTGAATCAGAAAGGAGACTGAATGAGGCTCGCAGGGAACACACCAAGGCTGGTGAGAGTGGCTGGGATGCACCTAGGCTTCCAAGAAGGAGGAAGTGTTGAGATTATTGTCAAAACTTTATTTTGAAAGCTTTTTCTGTTTGAAGTGTGCAAGTCATGAAGTTATCAAGGAAAACGAATTCTCGAGTGGTAAACACACCTGTATAGCCAGTGCCCAGATCAAACAATAGCACTTGACCAGCCCCAGCTCCCCCCAGCTCCTTCTAGTCACCCCCCTCCACAGAGACAACCTGACATACCAACGATTACCCCCAATTCTTATCGGGAAGAATTTCAAACACTTAGCCACATTAAAAGAATCATGTAATGGTACTCATCTGCCTTCTCCCCTTAGAGCAGCAGTTTATAACCTTTGATCACCTTTCCTGTCTATCTGTATATTTACACATATTGACATATATATATATATACATCTTGAGGGGGAGTTATTGAGAATAAGTTGCAAACAATCTGACTATTCCGCTGCATCTCCCACAAGGAGAATATTTTCCTATGTAACCTCAATATTAAGAAAATGAACTTGAACTGCACAAAATCTGATATCCAGTCCCTATTCCGATTTCCCCTCCTGCCCTCCAGGAAGCTTCAGGGATGCGGGAGGTACTTGGGGTTGACAGATTCACAAGATTCTAGAGCATCCACCACCCCGCCGTCTGTACAGCAGAGACTGAATGCCACAAAGCGTCCGTGGCTCCCTGAGTCACAGAGCTGGGGACCCAGTGTGCCCGCCCATGCTTCTAGGCTGGTGTTCTCAGTTCCCCGCAGCCTCTGAGCTGCCAACACCCATCCCCTCTGTGGCCCGGCTTTCCTGCAGTGATCTCCCTACGCCAGATCCAGCGCAAAGCCACCCGGGAAAAGGAGCGGAACCAGGAGCTCCGGCGCCTGCAGGATGAGGCCCGGAAGGAGGAGGGGCAGCGGCTGACCCAGCGCCTGAAGGAGCTGGAGAGGGACAAGAACCTCATGCTGGTAGGAGGCGGAGAGACTGGGCCCTTCTTGGGCTGGCTGGGGAGCAGAGCTGGGGAGAGGGGAGGGGGCCCTGCCTGGGCTCGGTGGCGTTTAACCCTCTCCTTCCCAGGCCACCTTGCAGCAGGAGGGTCTCCTCTCCCGTTACAAGCAGCAGCGACTGTTGGCAGTTCTTCCTTGTCCGTCGGATAAGGGCGTACCTGTGGAGCCCAGCCCTCAGCCCTCAGAGTCGTCAGCACCCACACCCCCGGCAGCGGCTCTCTGCACCAAGGAGTCCATCAAAGGTAAGGGACGGAGGGCAGGGGGACCCTGGGCATCTTTCCTCCAGGCACTCTGCAGGGCTTGAGCCTTGTTCTCTGTGACCCTGGAGGCCCACAGCCTGCCTTGGGCCAAGAGCTTTCTTTCTCATAACCCTCCCACATCTGGTAGCAGCCCTGTTCCTCTTCACTGTGACTGTGACGGCCTTGTCCACCTCCTGTCCCTCCAGGATCCCTTTCTGTCTTGCTTGACGACCTGCAGGGCCTGAGTGAGGCCATTTCCAAAGAGGAAGCCATTTGTGAAGGGGACAGCCAGACCTCTCCTTCAGTCTGCCTCTGACCAGCTGTGAGGACCAGGAGGATGAGGATGGAAGGGGAATGGGTCGGGGAGGGGACTTCCTCCAGCCGCCCTCAGGGACACCAGCTGCCAAGATGTCATGAATTCTCCCGTGGCTCAATAAAGATGACAACAGTAGGAGTCATGGTTTGGACAGTTCTCTTTGGGGATACAAGGAAATTTTCTCCCCGGAGCCTCTCTTGTCTGGGAAATATGAGAACCAGTCCCTTATACAGCTCTTTCTCTAGATGATTCCTTTTTCAAAACCCCTTTCCTAGGCTGCCTGGGAGGTTTTTGGAGAAGCTCCAGGTTTTGTTTTATTCCCAATTTTTGTCTTAAAACTACCTCTGGGAAATGGTCAAGGCAAGGGCACGAGGCAGATAAAACATTCACACGCTCAGCAGGAATCACAGAGCCAGGCAGCATCCTGCCTTGGTGGGGGCACTGGTGGGTTTGATTGATGGGTGGGTCCCTGCTCCCGAGACACTTCTGGTGGGAGAGACAGACGACAGGCAGGTACCTACATGAACAAATGAGTGTTTCAAACAAGTGCTGTGAAGAGGAAAAAAATGAGTGACATGATAGAAACTAGTTCTGTGGGGAGGGGCTGCTTTAGATGAAGGGACAGGCAGGGCTTCTCTCAGGAGGGATGTGCTGCTGAGGCCAGGAGCAGGGTAAGGAGCAGGCAGTGCAGCCTCCTGGGAGAAGCACGAGGACGGACAGGTCCAGAGGCTGGAGGGAGACCAAGGGAGGATGCCGCAGAGAGAGGCCAGGCCTGGTGGAGCTAGGGTTTTACTCTTAAGTCAATAAAACCCCCTTGGAGGGACGTTCCTGGCGGTCCAGTGGCTAAGACTCCGCGCTCCCAAAGCAGGGGGCCCAGGTTCGATCCCTGGTCAGGGAACTAGATTTCTACATGCCACAACTAAAGATCCTGTATGCCACAACTCAAGACCTGGTCCGGCCAGATTAAATAAATAAATAGACAGCCCCTGGAGTACTTTTTAAACTGAGAACAGCCACACAATTTGACCTACATATTTAAAAATCCTATCAACTGGCTGTGGAGGACGGGTTTGGGGGCACGGGATGAGGAGAGAGAAGAATGAAGTCTGAAAAATTGAACTGCAGGGGACAGTGGTATTCCTGACCGCTGGGGAGCAGACCAAGTTGTGGAGGAAGTGAGTTCAGTTTTGGACATTTGCTTCTGAGTGGCTCATGAGACATCCTGACAAAGGAGTCCTTGCTGCGGAAAAGTTCAAGGGACATCTCTGAGCGACTCAGACCAGACAGACTGATGTCTGAAGGATGAGGGGAGAGAAGCGGGGAGCAGAGAGTTCCCACCAAGGACCAGGGGAAGGGCGGTGAAGATTCTAGAGGGAGGCGGAAGAGGCTGAGGTGCCAGGGGGAGCTGAGGCAGCTTCTTCCAGAGCCTCTGGGTGTGACTGACTGGAACCATCCTTGGGGTGGGGAGAAGGAATCAGGATGTCTTGTACTTCCTTCTTCACCTGCAGTCACCTCAGGTGGCTCCTGGATGAAATTCCTCGTGTGTCACTACTTGGGAAGCCCCCTTTGAGCCTGGAGAAGGTGTATGCTGGGGAGTGCAAATTCCAGGAAGAATTGAGCCCCAAGAGAGGGTTACCCTGGCGTGGGTGGAGGAGGCTCGGTGTACCAGCTGAGATGGCTCTGGCTGTGTCCCAGGTGTTTGAGAGAGCACCCCTGCCCATCCTCTCCCTCCTTGTCCCCCCAGTTGCCCGCCCTCTGCCCTGCATCTTCCCTCTCAGCCCCTGTAATTACACTGCTTCCCCACGCATGCTTGCTCCCATTCCTTGGCTTCCAGGGACCTCGAGGGATGAGAGGTAGAAGTCCCTGTTATTAGGATTTGCTGCAGGGTGTGTATGAAGGGGGACGTGAAAACAAGGGTGGGGTGACCAAGGTCTAGGTCATCGATAAAGCCTGGGTGGCTGGGTCCTGAGCTGGGGGACTAAAATGAGGGACGCCACCATCAGTGATTACACATCAGCCATGGGCTTCCAGACAGGTTTGACCAGTCAGGTTTGGATGCAATTCCTTGTGTGACAGGGCCGGCCCCTCCCCAGAGATCAGCCTTCACCACTCCCTCCTCCCCTATAAAGCCTCTTAGGGTTCTCAGTCTCCCAGACTCAGCTGACCCCTGACTTTGGGGGCCAGGAGATAGCCAAGATGCTCAACTGGAAACTCCTGGGGATCTTGGTCCTTTGCTTGTTTGCTGGAGGTGAGCTGGGAACAGAGGCCCGGAGTGTGATTTGGGGTGACGGGGACCAGTCAGGATGAGGCGAGGCTGAGATGGATGCATAAGGACAGGGAGATTCTGGGAGATCCTGGGAGACGCATGTGAGGGGAAGAGTTAAGGGGACAGAGGTGATGTGACTAGGTGCATTTTAGCACAGAATAAACATTTTGCTGGTTTGGCTTTAGCTCCACGTGGCAACTTAGATCAGCATTCAGGTATGCAGGCAAGTGTTCATCAGAGCTGAGGTCTCTGTTAAGGGGAGAAGGTCACTGTAGAGATGGGATCTGGGTGCCACATGGGGCCAGGGTGTAGACAGCTTTGGGACCTCAGACATGTATAGGGGTCCTCCCAGTGGGGTGTCCCAAACAGGGTTGGAGGGAGCTTATGTGGGAGAAGGGAGGTCATGTCAGTTTAAAGTTGGTCTAGTCCGTAGTTCAAGACAGGGTTTTATGTCATTTTAAGATTGTGTTGGTATTCTGCAAACGCGGGGAGAGTTACTTTTGAGTTTTGTTTGTTAGATCAGCTCAGGCTGTGGTCCATCGCAGAGAGGCGATGCTCCTGGGGTACTAGCTGCCGGGAGGGGGGGGACCCTCACAACCTCTTATCTTCCTCCTTCCTCCTCTACAGGCATCTCAGGCAGTGGAGACGACCCTTCTCCCTCATCCAGAGAGATCTCAGAGGAGGAGGGCCCTCCACCATTGCCTCAGGGCCCCCCAATCCCTGGTGACCCCTGGCCAGGGGCACCCCCTCTCTTTGAGGATCCTCCACCTCCAGGCCCCAGTCGTCCCTGGAGAGACCTGCCTGATTCTGGAGTCTGGCCTCCTGAACCCCCTAGAACTGATCCCCCTCAACCTCCTCGGCCTGACGACCCCTGGCCCGCAGGACCCCAGCCTCCAGAAAACCCCTGGCCACCTGCCCCTGAGGTGGACCACGGATCTCACGAAGAGCCAGACCTTGACCCACCCAGGGAGGAGTACAGATAACTGCGCCGCCAGAGGCATCCTGGACCCCTGCTCTCAAACCCATCTCCACTCTTCTGATTCCCCTCGAATTCTCCACAATTTAGCTTAACTCCTTAATTCCTTTCCTCATTCCTTCAGTTTTATTCTGAAGATGTTGTCCATATTTTCTGCCCCCTCTTGAGATGGGTATTTAAGCCCACTTTCCCTCTCCTTTTTTCTCTGAGAGCAGAACATCCCTACCCCCACCTCCCACCTCCTCTTCCCCAACCCTGGAACTCAGGGGCAGGGCTGGCAGCACTATGTTCTCTCTGTTGCCACCTGGTGGCCAACCATTGGGAACTATCAGGAGCCGTGGTGCTTCCATGAAGTGGAAAAATTAAAAAACCATGTTTTCTTAATTTTGACTCTAGGCTGCTTCTTTGCCAATGAGCAGGTCTTTGCATGTTCAGATGCACTTGTCACAGCCACAAACCTACAGTGATCTGGAAGTCATCTGAGTTCCTGTCTTGCCCATATGCATAAGGATGGGGACTCATCAGGAAGAAGGTTGGAAATGCAACTATCAAGAGTTACAAGGAAATTCAGACCCATTCTGAGATCCCTATTTTGGAGAATAAGAAACCAAGTTAAGTCTCTCTTTAACTAGTTGACGGTTTGCCTACTCTAAGTGAACATGATAACTCTCCATGGGCTTTCATGGGCAGGACTAGGTTTTAAGGGGGATCAATTTCCACAAACATATGTGTTCCTTTGTAAAATGAATCTTCTTGAAAACTGTGTTTCCCACCTGCCTCTGTTAACTGTTCTCTCACTAGACAGAGGAAAGCTGAGCTCTCTCACCCACTGTGAACTGGACCACAGTGCTCTTTCTGGAGCTGGTAAAATCAGCCCTTTCCATCTCATTAAGAGATGTGTTTTCAGTAAAATTTACTTTTTTGTTTTTTTTGTGTTTTTTTTTTTTTTTACTTTTTTGTTTAATCACTGTCAATATTTGTTCAGTTCATTTCAGTTGCTGAGTCGTGTCCGACTCTTTGCAACGCCATGGACTGCAGCAAGCCAACTCCCAGAGCTTGCTCAAACTCATGTCGATGATGCCATCCAGCCATCTCATCCTCTGGTGGCCCCTTTCCCTCCTGCCTTCAATCTTTCCCAGCATCAGGGTCCTTTCCAATGAGTCAGTTATTTGCATCATGTGGCCAAAGTACTGGAATTTCAGCTTCAGCATCAGTCCTTTCAATGAATATTCAGGACTGATATCATTTAGGATGGACTGGTTTGATCTCCTTGTTGTCCAAGGGACTCTCAAGAGTCTTCTTCAACACCACAGTTCAAAAGCATCAATTCTTTGGTGCTCAGCTTTCTTTACAGTCCAACTCTCACATCCATACACGACTACTGGAAAAACCATAGCCTTGACTAGACGGACCTTTGTCAGCAGAGTAATGTCTCTGCTTTTTAATATGCTGTCTAGTTCCATCATAGCTTTTCTTCTAAGGAGGAAGAGTCTTTTAATTTCATAAAAATTGTAGTTTTGATCAATTGCATCTTTTAATAATTCTAATTTTAAATCCAGGACAGAGTAATTGTTTTTAATACTTATAGTCTTATGGTCACACAAAGTAAATTTAAATTTATGTACATATTTTTTTAGAGATATACAATAAAAGACTTTCCAAAAATACATTAAAATACAAAAAAAGTGATGCAATGGAGAAAAAAATATTTCATTAGGATAAAACTATAAGGGAAATGAAATGGAAAGAGAAACTAAAAAGAAAGATAAATGAGAGAAAAAAAAAAGATAAAAGAGGTAAATTTGCTGACTGGCTAATGGATTTGTTCACTTATTAAAAGGGTGTTAATGAACATGAAAGGGCTACGTGTCCTATTCCATCCACTAGATTTAAAAGTGATATGACTTTCTAAATATATAAGTATTTACAATTCCCCAGAAAGTGTGCCCTTTCAAGTATTTAAACTTAAGATTAAAAATGTTAGTTGTTGACTTTAAAATGGGTAAAAGGTACATAGTTTCCCCAAATTCTTTCAGAGTGGATTTGAGCAGGAAAGCTGGAAGGGGTGGGGCCTAGAGATACCAAAGACCTAGGGTCAATCAAGTGGCTGGCTGGGTGGGATTGAAGAGGGGCTAAAAGAAATGAGGGTTCCCTGACTTTAAAATCCACCCCTTAGGACTCAGTTTGCTTATGTGATAACTCCCATCAAAACTTACATGTGATTGGTTTGAAAAACAAAAACAAACAACAAAAGACTATCTAAATTGAGAGTTTGGGAATAATCTTAAAACTGGTAAGAACAGTAGAGGCGAGTGTGTAATTTAATAAGCTTCAAAGTAGACTAGATTCAACCCATTCATTCAGTCATTACCTCACACCCTCAATATATCCTCCAATGTTAGGTGCCACAGGGTAATACAACGAATAAAAATATACAGTTCCCACTCTCAGGAAGCCAAAATTAGGTCAAGGGAGACAGAATCTACATGCAAAGTTAAATAACAATGTCACAGACTGTAAGGGTGCACTAACTTCATAATCACATGAGTAAACATCACAGTAAAAAGCCTTGGCAGTAAACGCCATGAGTTCAGAACAGAGTCGCCCTGGAGGAGCTGGAGTAGTCAGCGGAGACTTACAGGAGGCCCCGAGCCAGGCGCGGCAGGAAGGCCTGGTGCCCGAAGGGAGGACCCACCAGGAAGGGGCGGGCGCGGGTTGCCCGCGCAGGAGCAGGCGCGGAAGCTCGGGCCTCGCAGCCCCACGCCCATTCGCTCCAGGAGCCGCCCTGAGCCTCTGACCGTGTGCGTGCTGTTTCCGCTGCCTGGATTAATCCTCCTCTCCCCCACCCAGTTGCATTTATCTTCCGCGACGCCTCTCCCACGCTGCTCCCCGCCCTCAAGCGGTGCCCCGTCTCGGGCCAGCTAAGTTATGCGGCGCAGGTGTGCCTGGGACGATCTCAGGGGGCGGGGCGTATTGCCATCTCCCCTCCCCTCCCAGGCTCTGACCCCCTTAGGCAGAGACTGTTCCGCGCATTTCTTCTCGGCCCATCTTGGTGCCTATTGCCAGTGTGTTGTCACTGTCAGCAGCCCACCTGTGCCTGGAAACCTTTCTCCCCGACATCGTTCGCTCTCCCACCCCGCAGCCCTTAATCGATGACAGATAAACACAGGAGTATCAATACTCTAGTCTTCTGAGCCCGGGTTGCCCTCCGAGAGACTTCGCTTGGTTCCACGCAGTTGCCTGGCTTCTTCCCTTCCTGGTCCCACTTTCCCACTCCCTTTCCCGCCTCCCCACCCTTATAACTTTGCTTTTTTTTTTTTTTTTTTGGATGAGCAGCCAGTCCTGTGGGATCTTATTTCCCCCACGTAGGATGGAACCTAGCAAGGGGATCCAACTAGTCCATCCTAAAGGAAATCAGTCCTGAATATTTATTGAAAGGACTGATGCTGAAGCTGAAACTCCAATACTCTGGCCACCTGATGCGAAGAACCGACTCATTGGATAAGCCCATGATGCTGGGAAAGATTGAAGGCAGGAGAAGGGGACGACAGAGGATGAGATGGTTGGATGGCATCACCGACTCGATGGGAGTGAGTTTGAGCAAGCTGCAGGAATTGGTGATGGACAGGGAGGCCTGGCATGCTGCAGTCCATGGGGTTGCAAAGAGTTGAACCCGTGCCCCTTACAGTGAAAGCGGGGAGTCTTAACTACTGAACAGCCAGGAAGTCCCCATAACTGTTCAATAAATCCCTTTTACTTGGATTTTTATTTTAGTATTTGCTTCTGGGACATCCTACCTGAGACACTTAAGTAAGGGTTGCTACAAATCCTTGCAGCTACTTTTTACTGCGCATGTGCAGTAGGGGCACTGTTGCCTGAGGCTACAGATTAAGCTCTCACTTAATTTGCACAATAAGCCTATAGTGATAACTTGTTTCTCAGAAGAGAGAAACAAAGGCCCAGAGAAGTACAGTGACTCATGCAAGGTCACCCAGTCGTAGGGGTTGGGGGGTGAGGTTGGGGGAAATGGCAAAACTGGAATCTGAACTGAGGTCTGTCCTGATTTTAACTACATTATCCCATCTCTTTAGTCATCTGTGTAACTCCCTGGGACTGCATGAGCACTTAATATGTTGTATTAGGGTTCTCCACAGAAACAAAACCAATAAAATACACATGTTAAGTGAAAGTCGCTCAGCTGCGTTCGACTCTTTGTGACCCCATGGACTGTAGCCCGCCAGGTTCCTCTGTCTATGGAATTCTCCAGGCAAGAATACTGGAGTGGATTGCCATTTCCTTCTCCAGAGGATCTTCCTGACACAGGGATCTTTCCTGGGGGATTGAACTCAGGTCTCCTGCAACATGGAGATTTACTATAGGAATTGTCTCTTTGGATTATGAAGGCTGAGAATGCCCGTGATCTGCGGTCTGCAAGCTGGAGAACCAGGAGAACCAGTGCAGCAATTTAATCCCAGTCCGAAGGCCTGAGAACCAGGGAGCCAATGGTTTTAAGTCCCAGTCTGAGTGCAGAGGCCCAAGAATCAAGGGGTTGATGGGGGTAAATCCCAGTCTGAGTCCAAAGACCAAGAACCAGATGCCTGAGGGCAGGAGAAGATGGGAGTCCAGCTCAGAGAGCAGAGATGCCCTTCCTCCTCCTTTTTGTTCTATTCTGCCCTCAGATGGATGCCCACCGACCCTGATGAGGGCAGTCTTCTTTACTCAGTCTACTGACTCAAATGCTAGTGTCTTCCAGAAACACCCTCACAGATGCACCTGAACTGTATGGTTTCATCAGGTCCTGGGCATTCTTTAGCCCAGTCAAAAAAAATTTTTTTTTCAAATATATTAATTTAGCTGCCAGGTCTTACTTGCACCCCATGTGGGACCTAGTTCCCTGACCAGGGATCGAACATGGAGCTCCTGCATTGGGAATTCAGAGTCTTAGCCACTGGACCATCGAGGAAGTCCCCTGGCCTAGTCAAACTGACACATAAAATTATATCATCACATACATGTTTTATGAATGGCTGAATTCATTAGTGAGTGGAGAGTAGATGAAAATGGTGAGAGAGTGTGTGTGTGTGTGTATATATATATATATATATATATATATATATATATTTTTTTTTTTTCCTGGCTGGCTGCACCATGCAGCTTATGGGATCAGTTCCTCAACCAGAAATTGAGCCCAGCCGTGGCAGTGAAAGCGCAGAATCCTAACCACTAGGCCACCAGGGAACTGCCCGAGTGAAGGGTTTATAGCCTGGAGAAGAGGGCGAAGTTGTGGGACAGGTAGGTTGAGGGGAATTAGAGAAGGTCTCGGTGCCCGGCTCAGGAGCTCATATCTGAAAGCCTTTCTCCTCGGATAGAACTGTGTTTTTTGTAGGGAGGTATACATACCTGGCTGGTGTAGGGTGGCAGGGAGGTATGGAATGGAAAGGAAGAAGGAAGTCTGAACCCCTCAAACTGACTCTCAGCAACTTCCCAAGCCAGTGTAGTGAAGTTCGTTGGGAATGGAAAGAGAAAAACAATCTTAAAACAGAGAAAGTGTGAAAGTGAAGTTGGTCAGTCGTGTCCGACTCTTTGCGACCTCATGGACTGTAGCCTGCCAGGCTCCTTCATCCATGGAATTTTCCAGGCAAGAGTACTGAAGTGGGTTGCCATTTCCTTTTCCAGGGGATCTTCCCAATCCAGGCATCCAACCCGGGTCTCCTGCATTGGCAGCAGACACTTTACCATGTGAGTGGAAAAATCAAGTCCCTGGAAAGGATCTCAGGCTCTTAACATCGTTTTCACATGTTGGTTTCCATGTCTTTCTCACCTTGTTAAGTGTGAGTTTCTTGAGGGCAAGGATTGTGTCTGGTCTGTCTTTGTATGCCTTACTTTTCTCCTAGTACTTGGCCCATGAGGTGTTCAATAAAGCAAATTATTAGCCCCATTTCACAGATGAGGAAACTGCTACTGACAGAGGTAGCTCACCTTCTAAGACAATACACGTGCTAAAGTCAACACTGGATGTAGGCTCCAAACCAACTTTTCCTAATTTGACCCAATAGGTGGATGAGTGGGAGAATGAAGGGAAAGCAAGAAGTAATTGGGGATTGTAATTCCTGTTACTAGGCAGAAGATATTGTCACCTAAAAATGCTGTGTTTATTAGCTGGGAGGAGGCCTGAGTGGGACAGGATGGTATGGAATATTAACACAGGGGAACCCATTGTGCCAGCTTATCCATTCAAATTAGGCAATGCTGATTCTTCCCCACCTGCCTTGGCTGACCTCACCTAGGAGTGAATGCAGTGGGGACACTATTACATCTTATGTCAACATGGAGTCATAGAACTAAATAATAGAATAGGATCAGAAAATCAGAGAACAATGGCTCAGTACCTTGGACATGGTAGGTAGTCAATAAATGCTTAGCCAATGAGAGGAAAGAAACTAGAACTAGTATCATGGTATAAATCTAATTATAGAAGTTGAGTTACCTTGAGAAAGCACTGGGCACAGCCTTTGGGCAGACAAATGATGTCGTTGGACTAGACAGGAGAAATGGCTGTGTGCTCTTCTTTGAAGATCTCTAGGCTGGAAATGCCAAACCATTCATTTGTTTATCCATTTGCCCATATAAGTTCAGTTCAGTTGCTCAGTCGTGTCTGACTCTTTGTGACCCCATGAACCGCAGCATGCCAGGCCTCCCTGTCCATCACCAACTCCCGGAGTCCACCCAAACCCATGTCCATTGAGTTGGTGATGCCATCCAACCATCTCATCCTCTGTCGTCCCCTTCTCCTCCTGCCCTCAATCTTTCCCAGCATCAGGGTCTTTTCACATGAGTCATGTAATGGTTATTTCTTGAGCATGAACCGTGTGAGGTGCTAGGTGATGGTGACAATTCCAAGAAGTTTCAGTCCTCCCTGCCTTCAAGGAGCTTCGTGTCTCAAGAGGAAACTAAGATGTAAATCATGACAATAAAATGTGATAAAATTAAATTAATAAGATACAAGCCCAGAAGGGAAGTCCTAACTCCTCTGCCAATTTCATGTTTCACTCATTTGATTGAAGACTTGTTTTGGTATAGTTCTCTAGGTAGAAAATCCACCTGCCAATGCAGGAGACACAGAAGATGTGGGTTCTATCCCTGAGTTGGGAAGATCCCTTGGAGGAGGAAATGGCAACCAGCTCCAGTATTCTTACCTGGAGAATCCCCATGGACAGAGGAGCCTGGTGGGCTACATTCCACAGGGCCACAAAGAGTTGGACACAACTAAGCACATTCCTCTTCCTCCTAAGCTTTCTTGCTGTACATTTTATCCCTTTAGTCTTTAATTAAATGCCCACCAGGTGTCTGGTTCAAATAACTTGTTAGAAAGAAAGTGAGGGCACTCAGTCATGTCTGACTCTTTGCGACCCCACGAACTGTAGCCTATCAGGCTCCTGTGTCCATGGGATTTTCCAGGCAAGAGTACTGGAGTGGATTGTCATTTCCTTCTCCAGGGGATCTTCCCAACCCAGGGATCGAACCCAGGTCTCCCTTGCAATAACTTGTTGAATTAAACCAAATCCACTTCCAAACGTTTATCCAGCTAATACCCTTCTCTTTTATGGCATAACCTCAACTCCTGTGATGGAGGTAAAACAGGATAGTGTAGTGGTGAGAGCATCGTGTTGTGATCTGACTCGTTGTTCCTCTTCTGCCATCTGATCTCTGTGTGGCACTTGGATGCAACTTTAGGGGATTTCTATAGTAATCTGTAAATATCCCCGCAAAGCTGAGAGCCTCAACTCCTCCTTTGTGGTGTTCCACAATCTGCCACTGGAGGGCAGCATAGAGACTTCTCCAAGGTGTTTTCCTCCAGAGTCCTCCTTGCTCCTACTTGAACATCAAACACTTCCCCCGCCTCTGTCAGGCCCCACTAATGCCCTCTTAGTCGCCAAGGTGAGTCCTTTAAGGTGAGTCAGGTACATGAGGTGAAATGAGGCAGGCACCGGGGCCCTCAGGAAAATTCAGGCCAGGATGCTTGCCCTAGGGGTCCACACCTTCATTATCTATTTCATTATGAACTGAGTTTCCTCCATCAGCCAGGCAGGGCTCTGGAGCTGTGGAAGCAGTGGTGAGTCAGAAAGGAGGGTCCTGCCCTCACGAGGCTTACCTTCTACTGGGGGAAGTGAACAATGAGCAGATGCATACAGGATGTATGTGATAGGAAATCATGTCCAGAGCTATGGAAAAAAAGAAGGCAGAGGAAGGACATAGAGAATGATGGTCCCTGAGTGTGGGGATGGGGATGGGGGAGTACAATTTTAAATAGAAAAATCAGAGGCAGCTTCTGAGGAGGTGGCAGACCGCAAAGGACAGAATGAAATGAGAGACACTGCCAGGTCATGTAAATATCCGGGGAGAAGAGGAAAAGCTAGCTTGGTGCTAAGTATTGGCTACAGCATCAGGATTCCAGGTAAAGTCCCCAGCTTCTGGTAGTAACCGTCATCTTAACACCCTGAGCTTGTGTCTGCAGCAGCAAAGGATAAACAATAACCTCGGTCTCCTAGGAGCATTGAGAGAATTAAGATAAATCCGGCATGTGCTGATGTTGGTGATGAGCTGATTGTTACACCCCACCAGGGAGGAGTCAGTGTCCTTCTCTGGTTCTAGTCCTGGGGCCCCCAGAGCAGAGCTGGACACGGGATGCCAGCCTCTCCAATGGGATTCTGTGTTTCCTGCTGTGCCAACCTGCATGTGTGGGTAGTTCTTCAGGCTCCAGAGACACACTGGCGGGTAAGAGATGCTCCCTGCCCACAAAGGGCTCTCAGCGTGAGAGACTGAGACAGGCGGGAAGAAAGAGAGAAGACTGGCCCCTGCAGATCCCACCCCGGAAACTCCAAGGGCCACACCCTGCCTAGATGTCCCTCTGACACAATCCTTCAGCCTCACCCGAATACACATTCAGGTTGCACCGAGGTCCCCTCTCTCACCCTCTCCTGCTGGATCTGGAGGGAGCTGGGTCTGTAATTCTGGGTGACCAATAACAATAAAATGCATGAATGGCAACAGTGGAAAGAATGACTATTTAATAGCTGAGCGTAATGAGTGAACGATGAGCCTTGGTTTCCCTAGCGCTTGATCCACAGAACAGAGAAGAGGAAAAATATTGTTGTTACTCCGAGAGCTAATCATAGCCTCCACATTCACCTCCTCACAAGACAGGAAGGCCAGTGGCCAAATCAGATGTGGCTGAAACAGAGCTGTGAAGTCTCGGACTCAGGGAGCATGACCATCACTCAGCTGACTCCCTGATTCGTGCAGGAGGGCAGGAGGAGGAAGGGGAAAGAATGGGGCTAGGGGGACAGATAGCCTGGTGGGCAGAGCGCCCACCTGCCAAGTTCTTCCTCTGCGGGACTCACTGGCTGAAGTCCTGGCTCTGACCCCGGCCCTCACTCCCTGTCCCTGCTCTGGTACCCGGGTCTCTTGAAGTTTTTCAGCAGAGCTGCCAGGATGGTGAGGACAGGGCCAAGAGGAGCAAACGGGGATGCTGACGTGCTGACCAGGCCAAGTTCCAGGGGAATCAGTCTTAATGGAGAGAGTGATGGACCAGGTTGCCGAGGGGAGAAGAAGGGAGGGTATGGCTGAGTAGGGACCACACCGTGGAATATATATATGTATGTATGTAATATTTATTTATTTGGCTGCATCTGATCTTAGTTGTGGCATGTGTACTTTTAGTAACCGCATGTGGGATCTAGTTCCCTGACCAGGGATTGAACCTGGTCCCCCTGCATTGGGAGCAAGCAGTCTTAACCCCTGGACCACTGAGGAATTCCCCCATGGAATGTATTTTGAAGATCACTCTCCAGAGCAGTGATTCTCACATTACGTCGGGGTGAGCTCCCCTGAGTCACATAAGGGATTTTCTGACACAGAACCACCCCAGCATCAGATGAATCCTTGTTCAGGGGGAAATCCCAGGACTTCCTCCTCAGGGCCACGTGAGCTCTGCTCTCTGTTAATGGAAGTGTGCTGCGTCCCGCAGAAGAAAAAGCTCATCCAGGGGAGAGAGGAGAGGCTCAAGGGGGCCAGTCACTCACGAAGAATGAGGGCGGGACAGACGGGCCCACGAGAGAGCACAGCTGAGTGGCTGTGTGTCAGAGCCAAGTTCAAGTCCTCCACAGGTGGAGGAAGTGCGTTGGAGAAGCGGAGAGCAGGTGAGGAACATGGTTTTGGAGCTAAAGGAGGGGAGAGCCCACAGGCCCTGGAGCCCAGAATGGCCCCGCTGGCCTCTCCACCTCTCCCCGACACAGAATAACCTCCTCTTTCAGGCTTTTTCTCTTCCTATCTAAAAAAAATATATTTATTTATTTGATCTTTGTTGCGGCACTCAAGCTTCTTAGATGCGGCACGTGGGATCTAGTTCCCTGACCAGGGATCGAATCTGGGCCTCCTACATCAGGAGCACAGAGTCTTGGCCAAAGACCCACCAGGAAAGTCCCCATTTTTTTTTTTTTTCTCACTCCTTTTCCCCCTCAAGCATAAGCCTTAGCTCTACTGAGGACTGCTGCATGGAACATTCATTCTAGAACTGCTGTCATGGCCCATGCCTGCTGACTTTCAGGCCCGTGGGTGAAATGCAGAGAAGAAAAGGTTGAGTGGGAGGGACTTCCTCACTCAGGATTTAACTTCTGAGACTTCGATGACAGAGGAATTTGCACATCTTCTTACAGGGTTTAAGGATCCGCTGAAGCCTGTCCATGGACCACTGCCATTAATTTATGGCACAGGGCCAGCTGCATGAAGAAATGAGACCTGAGTGGACTGGGTTTGAGTCCTTTCCAAACTCTTTTGCTTATTTTCAGCTGGTTTGGGCAAATAATTTAAACTCAGTTTTGTCATCTGTGAAATGGGGGAGAAAAAACACTCATCCACAGGGCTGTTGTGAGGATTAAACACCAGAGCAGGTGTTGGCTATGTGGGACCAAGTCTGGCCCACAGTCGGCAATCAGGAAACCGTGGTTCTCTACTCCAAACCTCCTCTCCCCAGGCTGTTCCCACTCAGACCTCTCAGTTCCCTCACCCTCCTCTAACCTGGTTGTGGTCACCACCCTGCAGGTCCATTCCTCCAGCCTGCTATTCTTCTGTGTCTACGCTTCCCACACCGACCCAAGCCAGGGCACCTTCTAAATATTCTTTCAGCACTGGCAGGGCCCCGAGTCTGAGCTGCCTGCTCTCTCTCTTCTCATCATTCCTCAAGGGCCAGGGAAAGTCCTGCCGCCTCCTCAAAGCCAAGGCCGGCCTTCCTCCTAGGCTGTGAGTTCGCAGCTGGAACGCAGCTCCTCAAGGGCAAGGAAGGGTCATCATCCCCCACCCGTCTTGCAGTTTAGGACGGTGGACATTGAACCTGCACCCCAAGCAGAACACGACAGCCCCGGGGAGGCTTGGAGGGGATGCAGCCTGCCTTCCTCAGACACAGGGCAGGGACCCTATGGGCGGCACGTGCTTTAAGCTTGACCTTGTCTGATGGGGGGCTGTCCCCTGCCTCCCACACTCTCACTCCCTCCTTCCACGGGCAGGGCGCTTGCTGGCAGGTGAGAGGTAGACTCAGCGGCTGGAGAACACAGTGGACCCACCTATGCCACATGGGCCTCGTCTCACCGGTCAGTGTCCTGAGGTGGCCCTGACTTGGGCAGTCCCTGAGTCAGTGCCCTTTCCTGCCCTCCTGGGTGCCATCAGCTTCAGATTTTTGCTGCCTGAGCTGAGAGAGGGGTTAATGGGGAGATCCAGGGACATAGCAGAGTAAACCACGTCGGGGCTGATTTCAGAAAGAAACAAGGGGCTCAGAGGGCCCACGTGTGGCAGGCGGTGGAGGGATGGGGCAGACGTGGGTGCACGATGGGGTGGGAGGGTGGACAGGAGGACAGCAGTCGGGAAGAGGAATGTGGCCACATCACTGTGTCGTGTGGGTGGCTGGAGATCTGGCGAGAGGCCCAGAGAGACTGTGCCTCCTTCAGCCCCAGCCCCGCCAAGGTCAGGAGGGACGGGAGGGAAAAACAGGACAAACATCACCACCTCTGTTTGCGCTGGGAAAGAATAACCCACAGAGCTCGCTGTTCCTCCTCTTCTCGCCTCCCACGAAGCTCCTCTCCTCTCGGCCGCTCCCCTCTCTGCTCCCAGGGCCCCCTCCCTCCTTGCCCGCTGGAACTGGAGCCAGTGGGGCCTGAGAGTCTAGGAAGGAGCAGCATTTTAAATAGCACCCCTGTGTGCAATGTCTGCTGTCCTGTAGGAGGGGAAGGGGGCGGAGAGGAGCCTCCTCGAGGTCAGCTGGACTGGAGAGGGCCCGGGGCTGTGGGTGAGCCCAGCCTAGTCGCCTTCCCCCGGTGGAGGACACAGACAGGATACAGGCATCATTTAAAATACTCCCATTTTGCAGATGGACATATTGAAGTTCAGAGAGTTTGGGTGAGTTACCCAAAGCTGGGAGGTTAGCTGGGACTTGAACCCAGGTCATCCTGATTCTGAAACCAGTGGGTTTTTTTTTTTCCCTCCCCACTGCATCAAGCCTCTTCAGGGACTGCTGTCTGGCTACCCCCACGGTCCGCCCTCTCTTCCACTCTCATTTTGGGTACTGGCGGACACTCAAGGGCTAGATTCAACTGACTGTAGCCACTAGGCACATGCAGCTGTTTACATTTAAATTCAAATGAAAAATTCAGGGCCACCCTGGTGGCTTCGTGGTAAGGAACCACCTGCCAATGCAGAAGATGCAGGTTCCATCCCTGGGCAGGGAAGATCCCACGTGCGGCAGAGCAACTAAGCCCATGTGCCCTAGAGCCCGGGAGCCGCAACTACTGAGTCCACGTGCCGCAACTACTGAAGCCCGTGTACCTGGAACCCATGCTCCGCAACAAGAGAAACCAGTGCAGTGAGAAGCCCACGCACTGCAACTAGAGAAAGCCCGCACACAGCAGCAAAGACCCAGCATAGCCATCAGCGAATAAATCTTTAAAAAAGATTTGGTCCCTCCAGTCATAATAGCCCCATTTCACATGCTCAGTGGCCTCAACGTGGCGAGTGGCTACCATTTTGGACAGCACAGAGTCAGAACAATTCCATGGTTGCAGAAGATTCTGTAGACAGTGCCGAGCTGGATCAGGACCAGGACAGGAGATAGAGAAAAGGACAGAGGGGCCCGGGGCTCCGGGGGAAGGGCTGCCTCTGTGAGGAGACCGGGTAGTATGGGACTGAGAGTCCGGGCGAGGGGGCAGGGAGAGGCCTGGGTGGGCTTGGGAAGGAGGCAGAGAACCTGACCCGACTCCCAGGTCCCTCCCTCCGATACTGATACTGTGGGCAGTATCAGTGAGCAATTAATTGGCTGGGGTGGGGCCAGGGTTAAAGGCAGAGGGTGGGGAATACAGGGGAGAGGGACCACCCCGCTCTTAGCAGACCTCGGAGCTCTGCTCCTCCAGGCCTGCCCTTCATCCTCAGGGACCCCGGAGTCCGCTGACCCTCCTTTGTCCTACCCAGGATCCTACCCAGGCCGAGCCAGCTGCTTCCTGTTCGCTCATTCAGGCCAGGCAGCCAGTTAATGGGCGGCAGGGCCACCACCTTCCCAATTAGTCTTATTAGCCTCTTGCTCACCCACTGGAGTCAGGGTCACCCCTGGAGGAGGGGCTGTGAGTGGCCTGTGAGTAACCGAGGCCCAGCTATGACAGGGGTCCCCAGCCCAGGCCTGTCCTCAGGCTTAGGCCCTGGAGTCCAGCACCCGCGTGCTGTCCCTGGAGCCCCCCGGAAGGGAGAGGTCAGGGGGCTGGTTTTGGTGTGCAGACTCCGAAGGCCCACTCACTGATGGAACACAGAATAGGAGTGTGGCAGGCATGGGACCTAGGCTGTGACAGCAGGAGGTGGGGAGGGAGGAGGAGAGGGGAAGCTGAGTGATGGGTCCCCAGGAAAGGGACGAATCCAGGAGCTGTGGGTGGGATCCCAGGTGGGGTGGGGGCTGCAGCCGGTACCTGAGGGCAAGCTGAAATTTGAAAGCTCTCCATCTGTGCATGGAAAGAGAATGGGGTGTCAGACACGCCAATACTGGGGAAGGCAGAAGAGTGAGGGAGCCAGGTGACTGGGCCCCGTGGTGAGAGTGGCTGCTCCGGAGTGGGCGGCCGCTGGGGCAGAGCGCCTGGTTCCGGGTTAGGCAATGAGGAGCCAGAGCTGGCCGGCCAACTGGCCCCTTGGCCAGGGCACACGCCACACACTGCAGCCGGCCCTGCTGCTGAGTAGGCAGATGCTCAAACTGATTGCTTCAGCTCCTCCCGGCCACACCAACTTCCCCCAGGCACCTACCCCTCCGCCCCTCCTCTCCTCCCCACAGTGACTCCTGCCCCGAGAATGTCCTGCCCTGGCATAAAGGCCCTGGGTGTCCAGGAGCTGCCGTCAGTCAGGAGGCCACACGGTCCAAGATGGGCTCTTCGCGAGCATCCCAGATAGGGTGTGTGGGAGGGCGAGTGGTGCTGGCTTTGCTGCTGGCTTGTCTCCTCCTGCAAGGTAGGAGGTTGGGGCCCTGAGAGCGGGGAGAGTGGGGAGAGGAGGGAGATTCAGACAACCGGTCAGGGAAGGCTGGAGGGAGCCCTGCGGGGTGAGAGTCCAGGAGAGGACCCAGAGAGGGGGGTTTGGGGGAGGGCTGAGGCTCTGGAACCTGATGCTTGAGTCTAGAGGCTGCTTCTCACTGCCTTGGCACCTCAGGCAAGCTACTTAAACTTTCTGAGCCTCCCTTTCTGAAAGTTTTAAAATGAGCTTAATGTTAACACCTCGCTCTAGTTTCTCTATGAGCCTCTAATTAAGTAATGCATGTGACACTGCTGTGGAAATTCTAAACGGTTATATGTTGATGGATGTTGTTGTAATTATATTATTATTAGGGTGCTAGAAGATGAAGGTTGGATATTTAGTAGTCAAAATAATTGCTATCATTCATAGAGGCCCTTTTATATGCCAGACACTATTAGCACTATGTTTATTTTTAATTTTTTAATCATGCTGCGAGGCCTGTGGGATCCTAATTCCCTGACCAGGGATCAAACCTGTGCCCCCTGCATTGGGAGCACAGCAGTCTTAACCACTGGACTGCGAGGGAAGTTGCATGTACTAGCACTTTAAGTACGTTAGCTTTTTTAATCAGTAGAAGTACATTAGCTTTTTTAATCAGTAGAAGAATGGTGTGATAGATTTGTTAATTCCCACTCTGCAAAGGAGGACACAGAAGTTGGAGAGCTGAGGAAACTGGCGCAAGATCACAAATTAGAAAACAGTTAAGCCGGGCTCTAAACCCCAGGCTGGGTGACTCTGGGGCCTCTGTTGGGTGACCACAGCTGCGTGGCATGGGGGAGCAGAGGAGGATAGCGGGGTGCTGGCTGACCGGTGCAGTGGAGTGGAGGAGGCTGCAAGCAGAGCTGGGGGTTGGTGTGAAAGTGGATGTGTTGAATTTCTTTTTGAGGAGAGAATGGGGACCGCACGGATTGTGGAGACCCGGTTTTTGGTGGGGGTTGAAGGAGGAGTAATAAATCATGGATAATGCTGTCTGTTTTTGTAAAGCAGCTTCTAATAGATGATCACATCCATGGTCACAGTAATGCTGTGAGGAAGGCAGGGCAGATCTGGCCTCTCCAAATGTATAAGCTGAAGCATGTGGCTCTTGGGACCGGAGGGGTTCGAGGAGGGGAGCAGAGGAAGGATTGGGGGGGAGGGTGTGCCGGGGTGAGGAACAAAGGGTCAGTTCAGGAAAGACAGAAATGCAGGAGCAGTCAGATGTGGGCCTGGGGGCAGGCAGGCCTGCAGTACAGCTGAAGGTCAGAGGCCTGGGGAGGGTTTCGTTCCCATGTCCCTGGGCTTGGCTTGGGGTGCAGTGTCCCATCGCTGCGTGGGTACCAGCAGATTCTGAAGCAACAGTGCATGCCCCTGTCTTCTGGCCCCCGCCCAGGCTTCCTGGCATGGCATGCTGAGATGGGAAGCAGGATTTCTATCCTGTACCTGAGCCTGGCCTTTTGAGGGAAGCAGGTGACCGAATCATGGTCCTCACGTGTCCTGTCCTTTGCTGCAGTCCCTCTGCCTTTCTCCTGTTTCTCTTTTCCCTGTTTTCTTGTTTCCTTTCCCTGTTTCCCTGCTTCCTTTCCCCTGTTTCCCCTGTTCCTCAGCGTCCCTTTGGCTATTTCCCCTCGCTTCTCAGTCCTCCGTCTTCCTGTCTTTCTTCTCCTTCTATTTGGTCCCGAGGTCTCCCCCACCTCTCAGAGCCTCTCTCCCCCCAACTCTCTGTCTCTTTGCTGTTCTGTTTTTTAGACCTGTTCATTCCTGCCACTTCTTCATTCCCTCTCATCTTCCTCTGAGGCCTCCTGCTTTGGAGTCTCATATTCTTTTTCTCTGGTCGATCTCCGGCTTCCCTCCTGCCTCTTCTCCCAGAATAAGCTGCCATCTCATTTTTCTTCAGCTGTGAAAGCCACTTCTCCCTGCCTTTCCCACCCCAGACTCTCTCCCTGGGCTCCTCTCGGGGAGAGATCAGAGTGTCAGATGTCTGAGGTGGGCCTGGGAGGGGAGGGAGAAAGCCCAGCCTCTCTGGCCCTTACTAACCACTGCTTTCCTCACCAGGGACCTTGGCCAAGAGCATCGGGACCTTTTTAGACCCCTGCAAGGACCCCACACGTATCACCTCCCCCAATGACCCCTGTCTCCTGGGGAAGGGGGGCTCCAGCAGTTCCAGTGGTGGTTCCAGTGGCAGCTCCAGTGGTGGTTCCAGTGGAAGCTCCGGATCCAGTGGAAGCTCCAGTGGCTCCAGTGGAAGTTCCAGCAGTTCCAGTGGTGTTTCCAGTGGCCTGAGTGGTGGCCCCAGTGGTGGTTCCAGTGGCAGCTCCAGTGGCCTGAGTGGTGGCTCCAGTGGCTCCAGTGTTGTTTACAGTGGCCCCAGTGGTCGCCCTGGTGGTGGTTCCAGTGGCAGCTCCAGTGGCTCCAGTGGTGGTTCCAGTGGCGGCTCCAGTGGCTCCAGTGGTGGTTCCAGTGGCTTGAGTGGTCGCCCCAATGGTGGTTCCAGTGGCTTGAGTGGTCGCCCCAATGGTGGTTCCAGTGGCAGCTCCAGTGGTGTCTCCAGCAGTGGCTCCACTGTTGCCCATGGTGGTTCTTCTGGATCTTCATTATTTAAGCCAGGAACAGGGTATTCCCAGATAAGCTACTCCTCTGGATCAGGCTCTACTCTACAAGGTGCATCGAGCTCCCTCCAGTCAGGAAGCATCAGCTCCCAGTCAGGAGGAGGCTTGAGCTCTTCTAGTTCCCAAACCTCCTGGCTGTCCAGCAGCGGGGGCCAGAAGGTCAGCTCCAAGCTGCAGCCCTGTGGTCCCGACATCCCTGACTCTCCCTGCAGCGGGGGGCCCATCGTCTCACACTCTGGCTCCTACATCTCCAGCTCCCACTCTGTGTCCGGGGGTCAAAGGCCAGTAGTGGTGGTGGTGGAGCAGCATGGCTCTGGTGGCCCCGGTGGCCCCGGAGTGGGTCAAAAGGCCCCCTGCCTCAACGGAGGCCCTCCAGGCAAGCCCTGCCCCCCCATCACCTCTGTGGACCAATATGGCAGCTACGAGGTGGTGGGTGGCTCCTCCAACAGTTATCTGGTCCCAGGCATGACCTACAGTGGGGGCAAAATCTACCCGGTGGGCTACTTCACCAAAGATGGCCCCATCAAAGGCTCCCCAGGAGTGCCCTCCTTTGCTGCCGGGCCCCCCGTCTCTGAGGGCAAGTATTTCTCTGGCAACCCCATCATTCCCAACCGCAGCTCTTCTAGCTCCAATATCTACCAGTCTGGAGCTTCCTCGACTGCGGTGTTCCAGCCAGTGGGCTCTGGTGGGGTCCAGCCCTGCGTGGTCAGCTCCCTGGGCTCTAAGGGGCCCTGCTCCCTCTCCAGCTCTGGAGTCTCCAGCAGTTCCAGCGTTTCCAGCAGTTCTGGTTCATCTTTCCATCCCTGTGGTGGTGTTTCTCAGGGGCCCTGCTCCCCACCAGGCACTGGCTCCCTCGGCAGCAGCTCTAGCTCCCTATCTGGTGGCAAAATCATCCTTCAGCCCTGTGGCAGCAAGTCCAGCGCTCCTGGTCACCCTTGCATTTCTGTCTCCTCCTCGACCCTGAGTGGAGGTCCAAATGGCTCTCCCCAACCTGACCCCTCAGCTGGTGCCAAGCCCTGTGGTCCTGGCAACTCTGGAAAGAACCCTTGTCGCTCCATCCGGGACATCCTAGCCCCGGTGAAGCCTCTGGGACCCCAGCTAGCTGACCCTGAAGTTTTCCTACCCCAGGGAGATCTACCTAACAGTTCATAAAGCAGATTTTGCCTCCACGTGTGTGCAGGCATACACCCACACCCCCACTCCCCACACTCCATCTCCCAAGTGGGAGAAGTTCAGGGGTAGTCCAGGCATGGGGTAGCTCAATTTCCCTCCTCCCTCCCAAGAGAGCTGCCCCTACTTCCCCCATCGCCCCAGTGTGGCGGACTCTCCCTATCACTTCTTTTTTTACCTCCCCAAACTGTAGGCTCCAAATCCAAATCTCCTCTTCTACTGCAGTGCTTCCCGACCCCCACCAGATTTCCACTCCCCAGAATTTCCTCTGCCATTTCTTTGAGATGGTATAGTCTACTGGCTAACCCTACCCATTCAGATTCTTAACTGGGAACCCCCTGAAATCTCCTAGAGTTAACTGTGATGCCTGGACAAATCATCCCCTCCCCACCCTCATCCCTGCTTTGCCACATAAAGCACAAACCAAACGATTATTTGAAAACAATGACCATTTTTCACTGATCTCATTCCACCATCTGGTCAACCAGCGAGATATGCTATTGGGTTCTCACACTCCCAGTTCCACTCCCACCCTCCATTATAGGGCTCACCACGCCCTTTGTGAGTTCCCAAACACTCCTCCTTGTCTCTCAGTCTTCATCTCAGTCCCCTCTTCCTGGTTGCCACTTCCCTCAGCACTCAGATGCTTCGCGCCCTTTGTTGGGGGAGATACCAGGCTCTCTGCAGAGACTGGGACAGCCTCCCTGCTCTCACTGGGTCTGGCACAGATGTTTCAATAAACTGTGAGAACTAGATTAGACTCTTTGCCTTCTTGGTGTCCAGGGTCTCCTCTTAGGACCTGGGTGATGCTCTCCTATACCTCTAAAGGTCCTGTGTCCCCCACTTTTGTTTGTAAATTGGCCCCGGTATTTCTTATATCTTATATCTCCTCCCACAAAGAAGGAAAACAATAAATATTTGTTGAACCGAAAGCAGGAGGCCAAGCAACCTTGGTCTCCCAGATCCTTCCTCCCATGTCTCTTCTCTCTCTCTCCCCAGGAAATCCATTCTCTCCACCACCCATTCACCCTGGGGTCCTCCCCTTTCCTTACGAAGAGCCCTAATGATTTCCTCCCTGCCCCACACCCGCTCCTTCTCCTTTAGTTGGCCTCATCTTTTAGATGCCATCCTCTCTGGGTGTCCTGAGCATTGACTTCCTAGGTTTCTGGGACACCTGGAGCCTTGGGAAGGCTGGAACTCAACAGCCCAGACCAGATTCCTGGGGCCTGAGTAGGAGCCCAGGCGGGTGTTGTTTTGGGAGCTGTGGGTGGAGAGAGTAAAAGACAGAGAGGACGAGAGCACGACGGGTGTGCAGCCCAGCGCGGTGACTCACTGGCCTACACTGACATGCCCCAGCCGTGGTAGAACAGAGCCAGCAGTGTCCTTTCCGCCTTCACTCTCCTGCTGCCTCTGCGGTGGGTCTAGAGAGGTGAGAGGGGAGCGCTACAGTGGGAAGGGGGCGTGGCCTCCTCCAGAGAAGACCAAGATTGTAGAGAACGTACCGAGGGCCATGTGACTATGTCTTGGAGACAGCAGGGGAGATGCCAAGGCCAAGGCAGCTCTCACACCCCAAGGAGGGACGGTGAACTGTGCTTATCCCTACAGGAAGGGCCTCACCCCAAAGCACAGGGCACCTCCCAGAGCCTCTGCTTGGCTGCAAAGGAACTGGCCCTTGCCCTAGGAGCCACTTCATTCTCTCCTGTTGAGATGGTATTCAGTTCAGTTCAGTCGCTTAGTCATGTCCGACTCTTTGCGACCCCATGGACTGCAGCACGCCAGGCCTCCCTGTCCATCACCAACTCCTGGAGTTTACTCAAACTCATGTCCATTGAGCCGGGGATGGTGTTAGCTGGCTCCAAATTTTGGACTGTTGTTGAGATTCCTGAACCAGCAGAAATATGTTACATTGATCAGAAGTGACCTGGAGCAGTGAGCCAACCTGCAGGGTTGACTGAAGACAGAGGAGGGTTCCAGAACAGTCCTGTCTGTGTTATCACTGTGGAGTTGCCCTTGGTTACTATTACCTGGACTGCAGCCAATGACAGGAGTTAAGACCCTCACAGGCTCTGTGGACCACCACTGTGGGAGGGCTGCAGCCTTTGACCTGGACATTCCTCTAGTTTCTGGCATGATCCAGGTCAAAAAGTTTTGTAAAACTGATGGATGTCATCCCAAAAGGCTGCTGTCCTGTACCCACTGGCCAGATCTGCATCTTTTTTTTTTTTTTTTAATTTTTGTTGGAATATAGTTCCTAGTTTAAAAAAATTAAGCATTATTAACATTTACAATAGGCTATTCAGATTTGGGGCTGCCTTGGTGGCTCAGTGGTAAAGAATCCTTTTGAAAATTCAGGAGCCTCAAGTTCAATGCCTGAAATATCAGGAAGATACCCTGGAGAAGGAAGTGGCAACCCATTCCAGTATTCTTGCCTGGGAAATCCCATGGACATAGGAGCCTGGTGGGCTACAGTTCATGGGGTCACAGAGTCAGACACTATTTAGCAACTAAACAACAACCACAAATAGTTGACTTACAATGCTGTCCACTGGCCAGATCTGGAAAGAAGCTCTTCCAGGAGTCAGCCAGCAGGGCCTGGGGATGAGGATGAAATGGTAAAGTTTAGTAGCTAATATTTAGACTTCCTGCAACAAGGGAAGCCTAGTATGGGTGTGTCCTGGAAGCAAGCAATAGTAATAAAGGCATTTAGATACTTCTTATTGTAAAAATATCAAGCAGATTTAAGAGTAGACAAAATAGTTAATGAACCCCTATGTTCTCATCACTCAGCCTTAACAATGATCAACTCCTGGCTACTTGACAAGTGCATACCAATGCCCTCCTTCTACTTAGCTGGAAATATCTGTTCTCTCTCTGTCTCTTTCTCACTGTATCTCTTGTATTCTGTGGACATATTTGACCATCTGAGGTAGGCAGAACGGTGCCCTCCCCATCAGCTAAGATGTCCATGTCCTGATGCCTGAAAACTAGAGTATGTGAGGTTACATAGCAAAGGGAAATTGTTTGCAGGTGGAATTAAGGTTGTTAGTCAGATGACCTTAAAATAGGAAGATTATCTGGGATTACTTGGGTGGGCCCGATGTAATCACAAGGATTTTTAAAGAGGGAAGAAGAGGAGGTCAGACTGACGCAGTATGAGAAGATCCTACTACTTATGGCTTTGAACATGGAGGAAGTGGACCATGAGCCAAGGAGCCCAGGTGGCCTCTAGGAGCTGGAAGATGCAGGGAAATGGATTCTCCCCTGGGGGCCTCCAGAAAGGCTCTACCTAGACTTCTGATCTTCACAATTTAAGATAGTAAATTTGTATTGTAAGACATTCAGTTTGTGGTTACTTGTTAGAGCAGCCATAGGAAACCAATATACCACCATCTTTTAAGGATGGGAACCAGGTCTATTTCCCAAGACCCAAGGTCTCATCTAGGAGCAGCCGCTCAGATGAGGGCCATGCAGAAGCTCCTGCAGTTCGAGGCCATGATGATGGAGCTTTGGGGGTACATGAGAAAGGGGTGCTGGAAGGGATAATCTGGATCCCAAACAGAAAGAGAATCAAGTGTTTCTATTGCTAAGAAGTGAAGAGATGGAGAGAGACTCCAAGGGTGAAGGTCCCCATGTGCTTGGTGTAGGGAACCAGGAAGAATAGGGCTGGCAACCCGTGATGAGACTCAAGCCAGAACACCTGGATTCAGAAGGGGTGGGGAGGCTGAGGAAAAGAGCAGGGTGGGAACACCTAGCTTCCCTGGGTCATTCAAGTGGCACCTGTTGCCACAGAATGAATTAGAAATGAGGGTGGAATGTGGGGATTTATTGTCTCCATAACCACTGGCTCAGCCTGTTTCTGATGTCCCCCACCCCACAGACAGGATAAAGGGCTGGATGTCTAGGGGCTGAGGGAGATGCAGAGCAAGATGCAGGGCCGCGTGGTGGGGAGCCGGGCTCCTCTGGGGCTGCTCCTGGTCTGTCTTCATCTCCCAGGTAGAGAGGCTGTGCCGCTCCTCTAGCAGGAGCGGACTGGGGGTCCTCAGGGGAACTGGGATTGAGGGAAGGGGTAAAGGCGGGAGGCTATACACTTGGGTCCCTGAGGAGGTAAGAGTTGGCTCAGGGGAAGTGAAGGGACTTGGAAAAAAAGAGGCTCAGGGAATCAGGGAGGGGAGGGCATTGGGACCAAACATCTGGTCCACTGGCTGCCTCCTCTTCCCCTTTCCCAGGCCTCCTTGCCCGGAGCATTGGTGTGATGGAGGAGAAAGTTCCTCGAGACCTGGGGATCAGCTTGCCCCTGCTGGGACCACCTCCCTTGACCGGCCCCTCCAACACCGAGCATCCTCAACCCAAACCAGCCCCTGGGCCTAATGATTTGGCCAGGGCTGCTCTGAAGCCCAATCCTTCTCCACCACATGGCTCTCAACCTGTAGGAGGTCCTGGGGTTCAGGGCTGGCTCCCCTCTGGGGGGCTGCTCTCCATGGACTCCTGGCCCTCGGAAGACCCTTGGCCGATGATGGCAGCTGCGGTCGAGGACCACGTCGGGGAAGTGCTGCCCGGAGAACTGTCTTACCTTTCTAGGGTGACTGCCCTCCCAGCGGGCAGTGGGCCTTGGCCTGCAGGGCCCTCCGCACACCTCGGAGACCCCTCACGCGAGTCCTCACTCTTGCACCGGGACTCTGAGTCTAGACGGCCACTCCGTCCTAATGTGCTGGGCTCCCCGAGAGACATCCTTGCCCGATCCCCACTCTGGGCTCTCATCAACAGACTACGACAGCCACTTCTGCCTGGTCACCCCTGGGGGACCCTGAATCCCAGTGCGTCCTGGGGAGGTGGAGGTCCTGGCACTGGGTGGGGAACAAGGCCCATGCCATACCCTGTGGGAATCTGGGGTAACATTCATCAATACCCAAGTACCAGCTGGGGGAATATTCCTCTATACCCAGGTATTAATCGATTTCCTCCCAGAGTTCTCCGTCCTCCTGGCTCTTCTTGGAGCATCCCAGCTGGCTTCCCCAATCCTCAAAACCCTGGGTCACAGTGGAGTTAGGAGGATGGCAGAGCGGGGAAAACCCTAGTTAGAAGTCAGAGGAGGAAGTCTGGCTCCCTCCCCTTGTGGCATGAGCTAAATCAAGATCCTATCAGTTGTTTTCTAGCATCATCCCCACTATCATTGCCTCCCTGCTCTCTGTACGCTGATCTCCAATAAAACACAGCACTTACTGAATCCACTCCTTCTCGGTGTCTTTGTTTCTGGGTGCAAACTGGAGTTTTGTCCATCCCCATTTTCTAGTCATCTCCATGCCCCCCCCCCCAGGGTCCTCCTGATACTCTCTTTCTATCCCCATCTTTTGCAAAAGATCAAAGCCCAGGTGTCTGAGGGTAGGGCCTCATGGTCTCACCTGGGCCAGGTGGGAGAGCTGGCTCCACTGTCCTGGACTCTGAAAGGGAGAAGAGGGGCAGCAGGACTAACTGGATGGCACCTGTGGCAGGAGGGAAGGATGAGGTCCAAGTGGGGAGTGAATGCCCTTTCATTCAGAGACACAGAGGGGCAGAGAAAGTCATTTAGTCCGCATTTGTCTTTCTTCCCAGAAAGTCACGGTTCCTGGAAGTGAAGGAGGCACTGATCTCCTCCCTTACATGCATCACTTGGTACATTGTACCCCAAAGAATCACGGGCTTAGGGCATTTGCTGAACAAAGGGCAGACTTCTATGGAGGAAGAAAGAAAGGGAGAAGGGACAGGAACAGAGAAATGTGGAGCCAACAACCCCACCTGTGGCTGAGTTTGATGTTTTTGTCCCCATGTGATGACATGGCCTCTTCTTCTGGTCACACTGCCCTCCCTCTGGTTTTCCCAGGAGCTCTGCATCCTTGTACAGGAGTTGGAGTACAGTGATGAAGGCTCACTCTAAGAAAGTGCAGAAGGAAGTTAACAGAAGTTGGCAGGGGTGATGGGGTTTCTAGAAGGTGCAATCCCTGGTGTCCACCCATGTCCTCCCATCACCAACCACACGACCCTCTATCAACCTCCTCTCTCAATCCTTTCCCACCCTGGACTCTCAGTTTCTCCCAGTGCTGGGGCAGGCAATTCTGGTTCTGATTTCAGCACCTGTCTCTTCCACAAGCCCAAGTTCATTCTCTTGGGCTTGGTCTCATTTCTCTCTGTCCCTCTCTCTGGCTGCCTCCTTCTCTCTAAGTCACTTCTATTTGCACTTTTCTTTATTTTTTTGGTTACACCATGGCTTGACTGATCTTAGTTCCCCAACCAGAGATCGATTCCACACCCCTTGCATTTGAAGCACAGAGTCTTAACCACTGGACTGTTAGGGATTTTTAAATTCTGTCTCAGCACTCCCCTCCTCTGTTCCCCACAAACTCGGCGGGAAAGGGGGTTTGTTTGGTTCACTGAGGAACTGCCAGCACCATGGACAGCGTCGGGACCAAGGTCAGCACTCAGCAAATACCGAGGCAACACTCCTGTTTTCTCTCTTCTTCCACTTTATTCCTGAGCCACAAGCCTGCAGGTAGACTCCCAGATGCTACCCATCCAGTAGCATCTGGACTGCTACCGTGCCCTTCCCAGAGCCTCACTGACATCTCCCCAACAAAGCCTTTCTCAATCAGGAATGCCCTGTACATTCCATTCTTTAACCTTCATTAACAACTCTGAGGAAGGTGTTGTAAGTAAGATAAAGCAACTGAGGCTCAGAGAGATTAAGCAATTTATACAAGGTGACACAGCTAGCGTGTGACAGAGTCAGTGACTCAAACCAAATATTTCTCATTATCTGTCCAGGGAGTGTTCAGGTATAATATGCAATTAACAAAAACCCACCTAATTTTTATTGAGTACCTGCTATGTGCCAGACTCCAGATGAGGTGCTTTCATAATATCCTTCCAGCTAATCCCCAAAACAACTCCACTGGGTAGGCACTGCTGGGCCCATTATACAGGTGGAGATACTGACGCCCAGATACAGAAGTGAGCCAAGGCTGACAGGGTAATATAAAGCTGAGGAAATGGACTTTGTCCACTACTCGGTGCAGATGGAGGGTCCTGGGTAGCTGTGGTCAGCTTTGTTGGACTGGTCCTTGCTTTAAGGTTGTTTTGCTTTAAGTTGTTGCTATTTAAAATAGTGGGATTGGTCAGTGATCTGTGATATAATAAATGTCCTAAGGTTTGCAGTGAGAGCTGCTGCTCATGTACTGATTTGTATGCTTCTTGTTGTTGTTCAGTTGTTGAATCATGTCTGACTCTTTGCAACCCTATGGACTGCAGCACGGCAGGTTTCCCTGTCCTTCCCCATTTCCCAGAGTTTGCTCAAACTCAAGTCCATTGAGTTGGTGAGGCCATTCAACCATCTCACCCTCTGTCGTCCCCTTTTCCTCTTGCCTTCAATCTTTCCCAGCATCAGGGTCTTTTCCAATAAGTCAGTTCCTTGCGTCAGGTGGCCAAAGTATTGAAGTTTCAGCTTCAGCATCAGTCCTTCCAGTGAATATTCAGGGTTGATTTCCTTTAGGATGGACTGGTTTGATCTCCTTATAGTCCAAGGGATTCTCAAGAATCTTCTCCAGCATCACCGTTCAAAAGCATCAATTCTTCGGCACTCAATCTTCTTTATGGTCCAACTCTTATATACATACACGCCTACTAGAAAAACCATAGCTTTGACTGTATGGACTTTTGTCAGGAAAGTGATGTCTCTGCTTTTTAATATGCTGTCTAGGTTTGTCAGAGCTTTTCTTCCTGAATTACAAGGCAGAGTCTTTTTTTTTTTTTTTTTTTTTACAAGGCAGTCTTAACCACTGGACCACCAAGGAAGTTCTATTATGCTTCTATTAGTGGTTAACTGGTGGAAGTGGTGACTGGAGTAAACTCATTTCTTCTGCCCCAGGAGGGAAGGTCCCATAGTAGAGTGTGCTCGTCTGGAAGCTGGAAGATGAGGTTCCCTTTCCAGGTGCCTGGACGGCTCTCTCAGCTGTGTCAGTTTAGCTGATCACTTGCCTCTGCAGACCTTGCTTTGCTCATCTGTAAAATGGGATGAAAGCAGATGTCCAATCTACTTCACAAGGTTGTTATGAAGTTTAAGATAATAATAAAGTAGATTAGAGACTGAAAATGGAGCAATTGTGAAGATTAGAATTCAGGATGTTGTCTCAGTTCAGGAGATCCTGCTGGCATCACAGAGAAGGAAGTGTCTGTAGTTGACGTCACAGTTGATTGTTGAGTGTGGTGTGATGCTTCCCCCTGGGAATTACACCCAAGAGAATTATCCCAAGATCAAGAAGGGAGAGTCGGCTTCTACTTGAACTATTTCATTCCTTGAACTCTCCTCTTAGATGTTTTTCACTGATGCACTTTCAGGTGGTCATAATAATGGCATCGATTAATCACATATATACCATGAACAAAACCTGTTACAGGGTCATCTTACTTCTCACAAACAATTCTAGGATGCACTTACTCTGATTATTTATATTTTACAGGAGAAGAAACTGAGGCTCAGGAAGGTTAGGTAACTTACCAAAGGTCACAGCCAGTGAGGGGGAAACTTAGGTATGGTACCATTTGGAAATAGCAAGCAAAGGCAGGCCAACTGCACAGAGCAGGTGAAAGCGGGATTCTCCAGCTCCCATGGCTTAATCACCACCTGGAATCCTTCCTTTGACAAGTTCATCTTCACCCATTTTCATGTCATCTGAAGACCAGCAACCAGGCTAGTGGTTTCATCTCTCCGTCAAGGCCACATGTCTCCTATGTTCCTCTCATCCCACTGGAAAGATGTCCCATATTGCTTATTTATACCACTTTATTTCTTTCTTCCTACCTCCCTTCCTTCCTTTCCATTTTTTGGGTACTTTCGGGATCTTAGTTCCCCAACCAGGGATTGAACCTGCGTCCTTGGCAGTGAAAGTGCTGAGTCCTAAGCAGTGGACCCCCAGAGAACTCCCTCTACCCCTTTCTAGGTTGGTTTTCCCCTTTTGCTGCCAGGAAACTGGTGAACACGTCCAGAAGACACTCTTATGAACCCAGATCGTCAGACCTGAGAGTGAGTACACCAGCCCTTGGGAAGACGGGCCACATGCCAGGGTTTCGAGTTCCGTCCACTCACAGAATATCCTGGTCAAGGAGGTCTGCACAGGGACCTCCCTGGTGGTCCAGGGGCTAAGACCCCGGCTCCCGATGCAGAGGGCCCGGGTTTGATCCCTTATCAGGGAACTGGATACCACACGCCACAACTAAGAGTTTGTACGCTGCAGCTAAAGATCCTGTATGCCACAACCAAGATTGCAGATCTGGTGTGCTGCAACTAAGACAAGTTGCAGCCAAATAATTAAATATTTAAGAAAAAAAAAAACACAGCTCACTCTAACCTCTAAAAAAAAAAAAAGGATTTCTCTGAGTGGAGAATGGACTGATGGAGAGTGAATGTGAATGAGCCAAGGGGAAGATTTTGAAGATGGAGAAGCTTCAGTCCTATGAAAAATGGGTGCAGAAAAGGGCTTCAGATTTGTGGGCTGCTTGACTCCAGCTGGACAAGTCACCTGGAGAGGAAATGACTCCTCAGATGCCTCCTCGGGGCCTGGCACAGGGCATGTTTCATGCACAGGGAGGTGCTTTTGTTTAATTATTAAATTTGTTTCCTGTTTGTGCTCTTCTTTCTCACAGGGGGATCCTCATGGCCTCTGGCCTGGGTGGTTCCAGCCATCTCCTGATCAGCCTCTTACACACAGGCCTCATCTCCTCCAGCCCATCCTAAGTCAGCTGGAGCTGGGGAGAGCAGAGAACCAGGATGTATGGTTTAAAAAGTATAGGCTTTCAGACTTACAAGATGAAAAGAGTTATGGTGATGGATGGTGGTGACGGCTCCACAACAATGCAAATGTTTTTAATATTACTGAACTGTACACTTAAAATGGTTAAGATGGTGTATTTTATGTTACGTGTATTTTATAATAGTAAAACTTTGAAAAAGTCAGCTCTAGTCAGGCCACTCCCCTGCTCAAGGATCAGCCAGCTGCAGAGCCCAAAACCTGCACTGAAGGTCATCACCATGTGGCCAACTGCCCCTCTGACTTCCTCTGTTCCTCACCCTCATTCCTGGCCCTGATCTCTGCCAGGGCAGACACCACTGGAGGAACTCAGAGAGGCTTTAGAACAGATGAATGTAAGCAAGCAAACACTTAGCTCCCTGCCCTGCACACCCACGTAGAACCCAGCCTTTAAGCCCCTGGCCATTCTGTACCCTTACTCCTGTCATCCACCCCTCTTTTCAGCGAAAATGAGGAAAGAAAAAAAAATGATCCCAGGAAAAAAAGAGAGACATACAGCTAGATCTCTTTCAAGTAGTCTATTCATGGAGAAAGTTCTGTTAGGATGTTATTCAGGGGTTACTCCCTGGTACTGGAAGCTGAACTTTGTAACCATAAGCACTGTTTAAGGAGCAAATACATACAATCCTAGGTTTACAATGAAAATAAAGAAACCAAACCAACAAAGAGGCCGACCCATCTGTAAATGACTCCTGGTTCAAGGAGTCTTTCCTGACCCCTCACTGAACTCTCCTGCCCTCTGCCTTTTTTTGTGACATTGAATCATTATGGTTACAACTGCTGTAACTAATGGGCCAGGTACTAAACTCTCCAAACCTCAGTTTCCTAATCTGTATAAGGGGGACAGTCAGTTCCCATGTGATAGAATTGTTGAGATGACTCAAGCAAATAACTGCTTGTTAAATACTGACCAGAGCATCTGCCAGAATAAGAACTTAATAAATCTTTGGTTGCTTTTATTTATTTTTTTAATTTATTTACTTTTATTTTTTGGCTGTGCTGGGCCTTTGTTGCTGCACATAGACTTTCTAAATTTGCAGCGAGCATGGACTACTTTTCATTGCAGTGCCCAGGTTTCTCACTGCAGTGACTCTTGTTACAGAGCACAGGCTCAGTAGTTGTGGCTCATGGGCTTAGTTGCTCCACAGCGTGTGGGATCTACCCAGGACAGCAATTAAACCTGTGGGCCCTGCATTGGCAGATGGAGTCTTAACCACTGGACCACCAGGAAAGTCCTGCTCTTACTATCATTATAACTTATCCTAATCCCAAACAACCTTCCAATGTAGGCATTATCAACATTATAAATGATGAAAATAAGGCTCAGAGAGGTTTGGTAACTTGCCTAAAGTCACACAGCTAATAAAGGGCTTCCTTTACTAGTTAGATGGAAGTTCATCACCCATGAGTGAAAGTTGTGGCGAATTTGCACAGTACATGAGAGACCATCTGGGGATGAGACACCATCCGGGGAAGGAATTATAGAGGTGCTAAGGAAGTTTAGGAATAACTCAATCCAAACAAAAGAAACATGCCTGGCTGGAGACTAAAACTCAGGAAGAAAAAATTGATTTCAGGGTACTGGACTCTATCTGAAGAAAAAAGTGTGGATGCAGAAAAGGGTGAACTTCACGGGATCCAGGAAAGGGAGACCCAGGGGATACAAATTGTGAGTTGTTTAATTACTCCCTGTAGGGAGACAGGCTTGTTCTGGCCATGAGTATTCTTTCTGTTGTAACCCACTGTTAATCACACCAAATGGCTGTGATGTCAAGTGTATAATAGCACTGAACTAACATTCATGCTCTACGTATCAAAAGATGGGTGGAGAGAACTTCTTATGTCAGTTTGATGAAGAATTCATGATTACACTAGAATCTCTCGATGGGTTAAGCTGGACCAACAGCAGAGGCACATGGATTGCGTTATTTTGAGAGACTCTGCCTAAACGGGGTACCACCAGCCATCACAGGGACACTGTAAGAAATGAATAAATCCTGTGAAACTTGTATTCATGATAAAGACATGTCTGGGATTTTGTCCACTTTATCCCACCACTTCTATGGAGACCTCCTTGTCCCAGGAAAAGGAATAGCTGTGCATCTCCTGAGAGACTCTGGTCTCTTTTTAGTTTACAGATGCTGGGTGCCAGTTAATGACTGTGTTTCCCTCTTTGAACTGGCTGCTAGAGAGCTCAGTTACAAATTGGTAGTTTTCCTTCCAGCATGATGTATTATATTAACCTTACTCTTGGTTTTATTCCATTTTTCTAACTCTTCATTTCCCTGGTTGTAATTTTTATTGTTTATTTTAGATTATGTTTAAAACAAGACCCTCCTCCAGGGGAAATCTTCCTGACCCAGGGATCGAATTTTCATCTCCTGCAGCTCCTGCATTGCAGGCAGATTCTTTACTGTTGAGCTACTGGGGAAGCCCTGTATAAAACAAGGCTGGTATAAGTGAATACCATGTTTATTCCAGGACTGGTATTTACTGTAACCTGGATGAAATGTTTCCAAAGAACCCACCTCTCTTGATTCTGATTTCTTGGTCACCAAGCAATATTTTGATTGGCAGTCATCTTTTCTCTTCTAGGAATCTTACTACTAGGAGGGCCGCATGCTGGATAGTGGGTAAAAGTATTCCATCTCAGGAGCTAAATGGTTTCTAAACCAGAGATTCAACAATATCTTGCATGTGTCCCAGTTTCTCTTTGGGTGTGGGGATTATTCTAGAGCTCAGAAGGGAGCTTCCTGAGCAAAAGCACAATATAACCAGTTCTCTTATTTCATTTTATATGAGGTAAACCCCTCTGTGAAGCTTTCCAGGGGAAGACAGAGGAAGGAACCAGCATTAAGGAGGGACGGAAAGTACTAGTCAGCTTACTGTGTGAACACATTCATTTTGGTACTAGTAGCTGCTGACCTGGGGCAGTTTAGAGCAGCTAAGTCTTCATTTATAAAATGGAGATAATAAAGTCGCCTCCCAACTTGCAGCTTCCCAGGTGGCGCTAGTGGTAAAGAATCAGCCTGCCAATTGCAGGAGACGCAAGAGACGCAGGTTAGATCCCTGAGTTGGGAAGATCCCCCGGAGGAGGAAGTGGCTACTGACTTCAGTATCCTTGCCCGGGAAAATCCCATGGATAGAGGAGCCTGGTGGGTTACCGTCCATGGGGTTGCAAAGAGTCGGGCACGACCGAGCACCTGAACACCCAACTTGTATAGATTAAATAAGACGACTCATGTAAATCACTTAGCATAGCTGCTACAACTATTGCCATTTCTATAACCATCAATGATACTCACTACAATTCTGCGAGGTAGGCTGAGTGAAGCGAAAGTTGCTCGGTCGAATCGGACTCTTTGTGACCCCACGGACTATACAGTTCATGGGATTCTCTAGGCCAAAATACTGGAGTGGATAGCCTTTCCCTTCGCCAGGGGATCTTCCCAATCCAGGGATCGAACCCAGGTCTGCCTCATTGCAGGCGGGCTCTTACGAGGTAGGTTGAGATGATATATTTTGAAGACTGGACGCGGGTAATGCGCGTTCCTGTCACTCCGCAGGCTGCCACTAGAGGGCAGGCTGAGGTAGGGCATGCGGGAAAGAGCAAGGCCTATGGTTAGCTCTGTAAGCCGAAACAAGCGGCAACAATGGGGAACAGAAGCAACCAGCTCTTAACGAATAAGTGTGAGCCCCGCGGTTTTAAAAGTACTAGCCAAGGCTCTGCCTCTTTCTCCCCGTCCCTCTGCTCCTTAAGTCTGTCTGTCCGTCTCAAGGTCTCGGGTGGTCTTTTCTTCTTTTCCGATGACTCAGCTCACAGGACACCTAAATCCACCCCCTCTCATTCATTCTTCTCTCCATATTCTCTGAGACTTAAGGACTCTTTTACCCTCAGATTTCTTTCGCTCAAATAAGTAAATGAGAGACAGGATACCAAATCCCCACTCTGGGGCAACTCAGGTTTTTCCTGTAGGCAGAGCGACAGCAAATAACATGCATCATTCCGTCCTGTAGACCCTTGGATCCACAAACTCACTTGATTCCACCACCATAATTCTGGTGACGACCCCCGCCTAGAGCCTCGTCCCATCCTGCCTTCCACCCACACGCTCCAAGCCCCAAGGGCAGTCCGTATGCAGAAGCTTCTGGTAATAGGGTGAGTGTGGGGAAGGCCTCATGCCCTTCCGGGTGCAAAATAGGCAACATCGAGATTTAAGGAGTTACTGCTAGTGTATTCTAAGCACAATTCTAAATGCACCAATAGTTGCTCTTTCAGTCCTGGATTCTACTGGTAAAAATTACTGTGAATGCACGCTGTTTCACTTTTAAATGTCTCAGGCAACAGAAGGCATCACAGATTCTTCAGACCCACTGAGAAAGCTCCGGGCTATCCATTTAGCAAGAGGACATTTCAAGAGGGGACTCTGGCTCAAGAGGATTCTGGCCAGTCTGGTCCCCAGACTCCTAACACTGGAGCCCAGTGAGGATCCAGTACAGCAAGTTTGGTTCTGTGAGCACCACAGGGAAAGGGCCTTTTTCTGTTTCCAGGAGGAACCGCTATTCCTGTGTGTGGCTTGTAAAGATCACATACAGCACAAAGGCCACTGGGTGCTGCAGAAGGAAGACGCTGGGCCTCATGAGGAACGTAAACCCCTTTACTGTTAAACCAGGTACAAGCCCCGGGATGACTGGCTATATTACTGACCTATGTGCTAGTACAGAAAAATAAACTGCTCTATTCTCTAAACACAATTCTAGATGCAATAACAGTTGCTCTTTCAGTCCTGAATTCTATTGGTAAAACTTTCTGTGAACACACACTATTTCACTTCTAAATGTTTCAGGCAACAGAAGGCATCACAGCCTCTCTATCTGCAGAATCTATAACCCTGAGTGCTGCTCTGAGATTTCACACACCCTCCAGAATCCCCTTCAGATTTCTGAGTGTGAAGCGGACGTGATCGGACGTGAAGTTGTACAAATAAAAATGCTTACGATAAATAAGGCTTTCCTTGGGGTTGGCTCTATTATTTGGGCAAATAAAAGCTATGTTATTTCTAGAAAAATAAACCAGATATATTCATCAGCTGTGTTTCTACTGAAAGGCAGAAATCTGACTCAGGCTTCTCAAAGGGTAAGTCATTGTCTTACTGAACAAACCAAAGAAAAGCCAGGGAGCAGGTGAACCTCAGGTACAACTAGAACCAAGGGCTTGAATGCAACTAAGACTCCCCATCTCTTGTTTCCTCTTCTCTCCCACAGGGGAGCTGTATGGCTCCTCCCTGGAAGAATGAGGGCTCTATCCTGCTTAAATTAAGGCTACTAATGTCTACCACATTGATACAAAGTGGGAAAAGTTATTTTCCTAAAACAAAATCTTCATCATTCTCTACTTATTTCTTGGGATCCATATATTGGAACCTTGGGCAAATAGGCCCTAAGTTTTCCTTCAAACAGTAAGACTCTATTCCTAATCTCCTGTTGCTTCAATTGCCTGGAAAACCAAGGAGGTATTAACCTTGAGTTATACAGCTTCCATTTCTTTTACAGTTTCTTCTCTTCACTCTCAGCACCTGACTCTCCTTCCTCTACTACGCCCGCTGGCTCACTCTGCGAATCATCCTCTAAGCCTGCAGATCACCCGCTGTGCCGGATGCAGGCTCTTAATGTCATCAGCGAATCTGAGAAGCCATGATAATCCTGAGAACCAAGGAACACTTTTCTGCAGGATTCCAAATCCACGAATTAGAGAGTAGAGGCTTTTCCTCTCTCTTCCAGGAGGTGGCGCCAGAGGACAGGTTTCCGCCTTCACTCACTCGTGTTTCCTGCCTGAGACTGGGCACGTTCCACCCCTGCACCTCACTCAGTCCCCGGTCAAGGGTGTGGCCCCTCATTGCTTCTTGTGCCTCCAAAGTCTTTGGTTCCTTGTTGAAGCCAGTGCCGCTGGCATCGTTGCCTGGTAAACTAGGATAGTAGGTCCTTCGCTTGTGTCTGGGATCCTCTGACCCATAGGGGGAATGAGTGAATGGAGGCGGCTGGGATGGTGCAGGCATCTCTGCCATGTCCTGGGCTGTCAGGTTCTCCTTCTCCGCTTCTGTGAGTTGGGGGTGGAGAGGCCGAAGCCATGGGCATCTCAGTGGCTGGTGGGTTGGGGCCCCAGGACCCACTTCTGTGGCTGCCTTGTTACCTGGGGCTCTGGGCACCACTGAGGCTGGAAGGCTGGAATTCCGGGTCACCTTGCTGCTACTGCTGGGGGCTCTGACTCTTCTGGCTCCATGGCCGCAGCTGGAGAACAGGATCGGTGCACCGCCTCTTCCCTTCGCTCGGTTCCGCCTCCTCTCTGTGTCCCTGTCCACCCACCTTTACGCACAGTGTGGGGTTCTCCACATCCTGGGGTGTTGGGCAGAGGCACCTCTGTTTTGTTGTGCATGTTTATGTTTACTGGTTGTGTATGGAAGGGGAGAGACAAAGGCAGCTTTTTGCTCCTCCTTCTCCTCAGGTTCCAGTTTTATGTCCAGAATCTGCTGATCCTGTTTAGCTGGAGGCTTGACTCAGCTGGAGCCTGAGGGGCCCTGGGGAGCCTCCCTGACCTGTGACCCCCAAAGTCCTAGGTCACCATCAAGGTCAGAAATTAGATTTGGGTGCAGGACTGCAAGGCCTTTAATGTCAAGTTGGAAGGTAATCCACACACTGGAGATTTCTGGCTGCCTTTTCTTTTTATTGTACATCTTCCTGTTGCTGCCCAAGTGCTGGAGCTTTTTCTAAGTGGAGGCGCTCAGACCTCAGTGGCCTCATCCTGCACTCTCCAGATGCCACTTCCTGAGTCAGCTCACTCTCACACCTCCTGAGAGGCTGTTCTCACCTCCATTTCCCTCCTCAATCCTCTTCACTGTGTCCCACTCCCTGTTGTTAATAGTGAGCTTCTTAACTCAGAAAAGAAAAAAGGACTTAGGTGAGAAGTCCATCCTCATCCCTCACACTCCCACCCCTGCACCTGCATCCTCACCTTCCACAGTGATGATGGACTGGACGGTGCCCTCCTGTCTAAGGCCGCCCCTCAGCTTGGGCACAGGATCCAGCTTCATCCTCCCCTGTATCATCAGTTTCCCACGTTCTACTGGCTCCTTCAGTCCTGCATACAAATGTGCTTCAATTCCTTCCACTAAAAAAAAAAAAAAAAAAAAGTCCAACAAAACTAAATAAATATAACAAAGTCCTCCCATAAACATCCACCACTCTGTGTCCAGTTTCCTTCCAACTACTGCTCCATATCTAGGACTCCCCTTGCAGAAACAGTTCTCTTACCCACTGGGTTGTCTTTTTATTTTTATCTAATGAATATATGCACATAGATTTCAAAAGTAAAACTCTTCTGTAAGACTTGATATCAAGACTGATGTCCCTAATCTTCCATGTCACCCCATCTCTTGAATCTCAGAGACAGCTGTTTTAGTTATTTTGGCTGATTCTCTGATTGTCACCTCAATGCCTCTGAATAGCATGCCCCTTACCATACTCCTCTGTTTTTCAGTTTTATGTATCATTTTTCATTCTGGTTCTTTCACAGACCCCTCTCCTTCAGATATAATTAGAACTTTATTTTCCCTGAAATAAACAATATTTTAGCTTTGTTGTACTTATTTTAACTCATTCCCACCTCTCCTTAGAGTCCTGTCTTCGTGAGTATCTGTGAACACTTTCGATGTTTCACCAGCTTCAACTGTTTGCACAGACTCTCCTGCAACCCTCAGCGCTGCCCCATGGGGACAGGTTCCCGGCACACCTGGGGTCGGATCTCCTCATCTCAGCCTAGGCAGCCCTCTGCCTCTGGGTTCTGTTCCCCTGTGATCCATTTATGTTTATCCAGTGAAGGAAAACAACACCAAAAGCTCAATGTAATGTAGATAAGGATTATCTCCAGTGATGGGCAGTTTTGAACAATTATAACCTTGAGGTGAAAAACTTCCTTGTAGCTCAGTGGGTAAAGAATCTGCCTGTAAGGCAGGAGACCTAGACTCAATACCTGGATCGGGAAGATCACCTGGAGGAGGAAATGACAACCCACTCCAGTATTCTTCTCTGGAGAATCCCATGGACAGAGGAGCCTGGTAGGCTACAGTCCATGGTGTCGCAAGAGTTGGACACGACTTAGCAACTAAACTATGACAACTTAGCAACTAAACTATGACAACTTAATGTCTGAACATGCTAGTTGTTAAAACACATATTAATGAAATTTTCTGTGCATGCTACATTTTAAGACTCTTAAGAATTTCTATGTGAAGATTGTAATTTAATATGTATCAGCCTATGAGTCACACAGTATCCTTTGAGGGGAAGAAACTGAAAATTAAGAACACTCTAGATATGCACTATCCAATGTGCTAGCTACTAGCCACATATGGCTATTTAAATTAAATAAAATTAAAATAAACACAGACTTACAGATATAGAGAACAGATCTGTAGTTGCCAAGGAGGGGGGCTGGGGGAGAGATGGACTGGGTGTTTGGAGCTAGTAGATGCAAATTATTACCTATAGAATAAATAAACAACCAGGTCCTACTGTATGGTACAGGGAACTATATTCAATAGCCTGGTATTAAACCATAATGGAAAAGAGTATAAAAAAGTATATATATGTAAACCGAGTCATTTTGCTGTACAGTAGAAATGGATACAACATTGTTAATCAACCATAATTCAATAAAATAAATGAAATATTTAAAAACTAATTAAATAGAATTAAAGTGCTCAGTACAATGGCCACTTTTGAGGTGCAAAATAGCCATGTGTAGCTAGTGGCTACCTGCCTGGACAGCACAGATATAGAACAATTCCTTTATCACAGAACGGTTTGTTAGACTGGACTGCTCATCATGATTTGTGGCCCTCAAGTCAGATACATTAGACACATGGGAGATGAAAGGGCTAATATTATTTCTCTTAGACACTATGTCAGATTTCTGTATGGGATATGAACACATATTAAGCTGGTATGTAACAAAAGCAGACTAGGTTGTGAGTAGGTCTGGAGCCTTCAAGTACAAACTCTTCCCAGGTCCAAAGGAAACACCTGTCCCTCCACCTCCCTTCCCAGACTGAGGACACTCTCTGGCATCACTTACTAGGGGCTGAGTTCTCTCCTAGAGAACTCAGGAGAGAGTTCTCCTCTCCTGAGGAGAGGAGGGCAGGGCAGGGCCCTCAGCTAAGTTTGGGGAGGCAGTGAGTCCAGCTCAGGGGGAAGGAGTCTTTGAAATGAAGAGAAGGCAAAGGCAGGGATCAGCTGGGAGACCCCCTGGTTTATTCAGAAGAGCAATTCTCAGTGTGTGGTCTGTGGAACCCTTGACATCAGTGAGACCATTTCATGAGATCCATGAAGTGAAAACTACTTTTATAACATCACTAAGATATTATTTGACTTTTCACTATGTTGAAATTTGCTTTGAGGTATAAACAACAATAATAGAGACTATGGCGGGATACAAAATTAATGCACAGGAATCTCTTGCATTCCTATATACTAACAGCAAAAGATCAGGAAAAGAAATTAAGGAAACAATCCCATTTACCACTGTAATAAAAAGAATAAAATATCTAGGAATAAACCTACCTAAAGAGGCAAAAGAGCTGTACTCAGAAAACTATAAGACACTGATGAGTGAAATCAAAGATAACACAGATGGAGAGATATACCATGCTCTTTGATTGGAAGAATCAATATTGTGAAAATAAATATACTACACAAAGCAATTTGCAGTTTCAGTGCAATCCCTATCAGATTACCAATGACATTTTTTACAGAATTAAACAAAAAAAAATTGTACAATTTGTATGGAAACATGAAAGACTCCAAATAGCCAAAGCAACCTTGGGAAAGAAAAATGGAGTTGGAGGACTCAGGCTCCCTGACCTCAAACTATACTGCAAAGCTACAGTAATCAAAACAGTATGGTACTGGCACAAAAACAGAAATATAGATCAATGGAAATGGATAGAAAACCCAGAGATACACCAACACACCTATAGTCACCTAATTCATAACAAAGGGGACAAGAATATACAATGGAGAAAAGATAGTTTCTTCAATAAGTGGTACTGGAAACCTGGACAGCTGCATGTAAAAGAATGAAATTAGAGTACTCCCCAATACTATACACAAAAATAAACTGAAAGTGGATTAAAGACCTAAATGTAAGGCCAGACACTATAAAACTCTTAGGGAAAACATAGGCAGAAAATCCTCTTTTTTTCTTAATATATATATTTTTTTCTTGAAGTATAGTTGACCTACAATGTTTCAGGTGCACAGCAAGATGATTCAGTTATATAAATACACATATATTATTTTTCAGACTATTTTATGTTATAGGTTATTACAAGATATTGACTATAGGACACTGTTTGACATAAATTATCAGCAAGGTCTTTTTTGATCCATCTCTGGTAGTAATGAAAATAAAAACAAAAATAAACAAATGGGACCTAATGAAACTTAAAAGCTTTTGCCCAGCAAAGGAAACTAAACAAGATGAAAAGATAACCCTCAGAATGAGATAAAATGTTTGCAAATGAAGCAACTGATTAAGGATTAATCTCCAAAATATACAAACAGCTCATGTACCTCAATATAAAAAAACAAACAACCCGAACTTTTTGTTAAAAGTGGACAGAAGCCCTAAATAGACATTTCTCCAAAGAAGACAAACAGATGGGCAACAAACACACGAAAAGATGCTCAACATCACTAATTATCAGAGAAATTAAATAAAAACTACAATGAAGTATCACCTCACACTGATCAAAACGGCCATCATCAAAAAAGTCTATGAACAATAAATGCTGGAGAGGGTGTGGAGAAAAGGAAACTCTCCTACACTGTTGGTGGGGAGGTAAATTGATACAATCACAATGGAGAACAGTATGGAGATTCCTTAAAAAACTAAAAACGGAGTTATTGTGTGCATACTAAGTCGGTTCAGTTGTGTCTGACTCTTTGCAACCCTATGGACTATAGCCCACCAGGCTCCTCTTGTACGTGGAGATTCTACAGGCAAGAATACTGGAGTGGGTTGCCATGCCCTCCGACCCGGGGATCGAACCTGTGTCTCTTATATATCCTGCATTGGAAGGTGGGTTTTTTTTTTTTTTTTTTAAACCACTAGTGCCACCTGGGAAGCCCAGGACATATATTAAGTTAACCTCAAAAATGCATTCCAATATACATTGGGTGCAGAAAATACTGTTTGATTCCACTTATATGAGGTACCTAGAATAGTCAAATTCATAGAGTCAGAAAGTACATTGGTAGATGCCAGGGGCTGGGGAGTGGAAAGGTGGAGAAGAGGAATGGGGAGTTACTGTTTAATGGGGACAGAGCTTCAGTTTAGGAAGGTGAAAATTTCAGGAGATGGATAATGGTGAGAGTAGCACAACAATGTGAATGTACCTAGTGTCCCTGAACTGTACAGTTAAATATGGTTACAATGGTACATTTTACATTATGTGACTTCCACCATAATAAAAAAACACTTTTAAAAAGTGGAGACTAGGATAGCAAACTGACATAGTAATTATTTTCACCACCACCTACATGCAGATAAAAAGCAGGTTTGCTTTAATAACTCCTGATTGACACATTACTAATTCTTATCTTTCCTTAATAAACCACAGTGGTAAAAATATGAAAAATAATATATGTATAAATGAATCACTTTGCTGTATGGCAGAAATCAACACAACATTGTTATACTTCAGTAAAACAAAATTAAAATGTATAAAAATTCTTATCTTTCCTAAATTATCATCTTAAATCCACATTGTGAAAGTATCTTCTGAAGCCTCTGAGATGCAGGAGCTTCTGGAAACCCGCTGTCTGAGGAAAGGGAAGCTGGAGACTGAGTTGATCCCCAACTACATGACGCTTCCAACAGGGGAGCAGAACAAATACAATGATGAAAGCATCATTCTTTGAATAGGTTGATATAGAGCCCTTGTTTGAGTTTCCTGAGCCATACAGAAAATTCCCATTGGCTATCCATTTTACATATAGTAATGTAAGTTTCCATGTTACTCTTTCCATACATCTCACCCTCTTCTCCTTTCTCCCCATGTTCATAAGTCTATTCTTTATGTCTATTTCTCCATTGCTACCCTGTAAATAAATTCTTCCGTACTATTTTTCTAGATTCCATATATATTGCATTAGGATACAATATTTATCTTTCTCTTTCTGACTTACTTCACTCTGTTCAATTCCCTTTTTTAACAGTGATCAGAATCATTTATCTAATGTAAGGGAAGGAACCCAGATATCTGGTACCTAAAACAGAGGTGCAAATTTTTCCTTTTGTCTTAAAGCTTGTTCCTCAACACTTCCTAGGGAACAAACACAGCAGCCACTGTTGAAACTTGCTCTCAACTTGATGCAGCATAAAATGTTCTCATTTCTTCAGAAACAAATATAGGAATGTCCTTTGCTACAGTCAGACCATGTGTCTTCTGAGTTAGCAAGCAAATGCATTTAGAAGGTCTGAGGTGTACAAGGTCCAAAATTGAAATCTGAGAGACAGTGCTAGAATTTAAGCAAGGCAGGATTTTTAGAGACTACCCAAATGAAGATCTAAGTGAAGCATATAACATTCAGTTCTTTTTATTATTTTTCAATTGGTAATTGATGACAACATTCCCTGGTAAGGATGGGTAAGTGGTGTTATCGCCAGGTACAAAATATCCCAGCTACTTAAAGTAGGGCCCCCAAGAGGAGAAAGACACACAGTGGTCTCTGGAATTGTTTTTTGCCTTTTTTTTTTTTTTTAAAAAGAAATAGTAGTGTCAGTTGCACACCACTGGCTGAACGGGTTTTCATCCAAATGAGAAACTCTACCCCTTATCTCTAATGGGACAGGCACCAGGTTCCCAGAAGCAGCAACTCCCATGTCCTGCAGCATGGGGTCTTTGACCCTGGCATGAAGAATAAGCTGACACAGAGCCCTGACTGCTGGCATCCAGGCTAGATGACATTTCATGGCGTGCAATTGTGTGTCAAAGCTTTCAGGTTGGGGGCACTGGTCTGGTGACTACAGCTCCTGTGAGAAGTCACATCCACCTCAAAAACCTCATGAATAGCTTTTCGGAAACAACAGAATTTATAGTCTATTAAGCTTTTTCATTCAAAACTTTCTTCCCTATGGATGCAAACCAGTGCCAAAAATTTAGTCACCTCCTTTAAATACAGGACAGTTGTGTTATTCAGCTTGATGATGGCCTTGGACTCTTTGTGGTAAGCACTTCCACTACTATCTTTCTTTAACTCAAATATACAACACACATCAATTACAATATCAATCATGTCACAGCAAATTTCCTATGACTGCATATCCACAGGAGAACTGTCTGTTGCAATGTAGATTTTGCTGACAACATCAAATAAAAAAGCTTTTTCAATACCTGAATTTGATATAAAGATATTTAATAGGTTTTCCAAGGTCGGTAGCTGTGGGAAAAATTTTTGCAGCACCTTACTAAAGGCTGCAAATATTGAATGGTCATAAATACTAATAAAATAAAAGCTAAGATGGAGTTTTTCTATCCCAGCATCTGCAAGGTCATCATTGGCCCTTTGATGAATGTCCCTCTGTGTTTATATTTTGTAACCATCAGACAGACCATCAACGTTGTGAATAAAAACCTCAAAATTCATGTCTAGGTTAACTTTGTAGGCTTTAGAAACAGTAAAGTTTTGTTAAAGCTTCCATGTAGTCATCCTGCGCATCAATGACATATATCAGTATTCCTGTCCCCCTAAAGATGATCTCAAACCAAAAGCTGGGTCAAAAAAGTCCATTTGCCCAGGAAAACCCCATATTTGGAAATTCACAAAGGAGCTATTAGGAATGTCATTTTTGTAAGTCTTGCTGGTCCTTTCCAAAAAGAGGGTCTCATTGGGTGACATTTTATGAAACACCACCTTCTGAATGCAGGACTTGCCCGTTGCTCCGGAGGCCCATGAGCAGAATCCTTGACTTGGAGCTGTCAGCACCCCACTCGGGCTACAATCTTCGCCGGCCCCCGTCCCAACTCCGCCGCCCGCCGCCTCCCCTTCCTCCTGCTTCACGACATAGTCAAGTCCTTTGGGAACGAATCCGCCGCCAGGTACTTGCCTGCGAGGGGCGTCTCCTCCGCCCGGTACTGCAGGGACAGGGTGCTGAAGCCGCAGCCGCCCGCGCCCTGACAGGCCAAGCCAGACCGCTGCCTCCCCAGTCCGCCGCCGCCTGTAGGCAGATTCATTACCATCTGAGCCAATATAAATTTAGATGAAATCATACAGATAGGTTGAGTGATAATTTTCTAAAATGTTTTATTATTAATATAAACAGAAAAGTGCCATAAATTGCTTTGCTTGGGTAGACTAACTTCTCCCCAGCAGACCACAGAGCTGGGGTGTAGACAAGTGAGCCCAGGGTTTTCCCATCCTCCCCCTGCAGTTCCCCTGAGGCAGTGACCTTCTCTTAGTCTCCCCTCTAGGGCCTGACCCAGGGCCTGACTCAGGGGCTCAATCAACACTCCCTGAAACACTACACTTGGGAAATGGCCTCTTGTGTCCAAGTCAAGACAGTGACTTCCTCTAGTAGGCACCCCCAAATACTGACTCTTACAGAACTTTTGATTTGCTCTAACAGCAGGACTGTGAATGTGGCAAGTGTAAATGTTGGCTTCTTTTGCTGACAAAACCATGGAGCCGGCAGCACTTGTGCTATTTCACAGAAGGCCCCAGAGGACAGAGTATGGCTGCTTATGATAAACACTCACCCTGCGCCCCCCCGCCCCGGCCCCCTACTCAAAAGTTTTTTTTTCCCCAGTTAGCCTTAATCAGAACATGTTTGAACTTGGAGGATTTCTTGAAGGTACATTGATTTGCTTTTCTTCTTTCATCTCGCTTGGAAGCTAATAAAAGTCCACTACAAATAACAAATATAAGTTGTCATAAGTTGTCCTGTGACACATGGATGGTAAAATTACGTGTCCAGTTCTCAATCTGTATCTAGCCTCTGTCCATCCTCTCTCCATCCATAAACATCTATCTATGCAACAATCTATGTAATGTACTAGAGATGCTTTTCAATCATGTTACCAAGGATTTGTGACATGAGTCTCTGTGTACTAAGTGTTCTGCTCAGAAGACAGTGGGAATGTCCCTGACGCCATGTGAAGATGGGCAGTAGGTCTCAATGGGAGTCGTCCAAAGTGGAAGATCCACTCGGGGTAGTCAAGGTCAAGTTCATACTGTCTCCTGTCCCCAAAGCATTGAGTCTGCCTTCCTGGGGGAACTTTGTTAAAATCCTTCATATTCTAAGAAACATCAGGGTGCAAATAATGAGCAATATTTACAATAACTGTGGGAGAGAGATAAAGTGATGGTTTTAATTACCTGCTACTATGTCAACAACAACCTTCACGGTATTCCATTACAACCGCTACTCAGCCATGTGAGAGCAGAGTCTATACCTCGGTTTTCGAGTGTATTACAGACTCTCAGCCCAAAGTATGAGCCAAACTGGACAAAACATGTGTCAATACTGTTGGATGAATACATTTGGGATCAGGACCTGACAGATTGGAGAATGTATTTGATATCAGAACTCTTCTGGAGCCGTCCTGACAGGAAGTAATCATAAATTGTCTGCTACCTCGCCTGCCAGGCCCTGGACACTGTTAACCTTCCCATATCACCCCTCAGCCAGGACAACCCTGATCACAGGTATTCCCCACATGAAATCTCACTATCAACTCTAACTTCTTCGGCTCACTTTGGCCTCCTTGATTGTCCTACTGTGTGTTTACCACTCTAGGGATTCAGGGACACCTCTGATTCCCTTGGGGAACTAATATCAGATCCTATGGTTCCAAATAGGAAAAGAAGTATATCAAGGGTGTATATTGTCACCCTACCTATTTAACTTATACGCAGAGTACATCATGAGAAACGCTGGACTGGAAGAAGCACAAGCTGGAATCAAGATTGCTGGGAGAAATATCAATAACCTCAGATATGCAGATGACACCACCCTTATGGCAGAAAGTGAAGAATAACTAAAGAGCCTCTTGATGAAAGTGAAAGAGGAGATTGAAAAAGTTGGCTTAAAGTTCAACATTCAGAAAACTAAGATCATGGCATCTGGTCCCATCACTTCATGGGAAATAGATGGGGAAACAGTGGAAACAGTGGCTGACTTTATTTTTCTGGGCTCCAAAATCACTGCAGATGGCGATTGCAGCCATGAATTTAAAAGACGCTTACTCCTTGGAAGGAAAGTTATGACCAACCTAGACGGTATATTAAAGAGCAGAGACATTACTTTGCCAACAAAGGTCCATCTAGTCAAACCTATGATTTTTCCAGTGGTCATGTATGGATGTGAGAGTTGGACTATAAAGAAAGCTGAATGCCGAAGAATTGATGCTTTTGAACTGCGGTGTTGGAGAAGATTCTTGAGAGTCCCTTGGACTGCAAGAAGATCCAACCAGTCCATTCTAAAGGAGATCAGTCCTGGGTGTTCATTGGAAGGACTGATGTTGAAGCTGAAACTCCAATACTTTGGCCACCTGATGCGAAGAGCTGACTCGTTTGAAAAGACTCTAATGCTGGGAAAGATTGAGGGCAGGAGGGGAAGGGGATGACAGAGGATGAGATGGTTGGTTGGCATCACCGACTCCATGGACATGACTTTGGGTAAACTCCGGGAGATGGTGATGGACAGGGAGGCCTGGTGTGCTGCCGTCCATGGGGTCTCAAAGAGTCGGACACCACTGAGCGACTGAACTGAACTGAACTGATGGAGCTAAAGTTTAATGATGAGACTTAATTGACAAGGCAAGAATTATATGGACAAATAAAACTCGACATGACTTAACTTGATGGTGTTGTTTTCCTGGAGCAATGAATGGTAAACTTGATGGCATAAAACAGATTATGTTTTTTTCTTTGAAGTGAGTGTGCTTGGTGAACATTAGCTTTACTCTGATGATGCTGAAAAGGATCTGATACACTGCAAGAGGAACAGAAGTAAGCATATCATGTTATAACAGAGCATAGAGTGGTATGTTAATTCTACAATCTGCTATTATTCACTTGTGTTAGATTAACTTAAGAAAACCTGGTGTGAATATCAGCCTGTCAAAATTCTCATGCTTAGATGAAATTCAAAAGATGGTGTTCTAATCTTAACATAGGCCTTGCACAAATATTGCTATGTTGTATTTCCTATTGCAAAAATGAGCTGCTTCTTTTAGGAAAATCAAAAGGCTTATAGTCATATTTCAAAAGGCAAATTAAGATATTTTTCTAAAAAAAAAAACTTCTAAGATGACATAGGAAGTACACATCAAGCACTTCTGCTACATTCCAAAGTATTATATCCCAAGGAAAATAATTTGTCTGAGCTGAACTAACCTCTTTTTCATGGAATACAATGTTTATTTGAAAAAATGAATGATGCTGGAAGATCTACAAAACTTAGTGAAGCATTGTATTAGTTTAAAAAATTTATATTAGTATAAAAGACAGTCAATGTGCAACATAAACTTATGGATTTTAGTGTAATAGAATAGGAAATATTCAATAATATCATTTTAGGCCACTTTCAAAATAACTTTGAGAAACTACCACTTTTGTAGTTTTAGTTTTGGATCAAAGATGAGCTTAGATAATTATCTGAAAAGTGATTTAAAATACTATTACGTATGTGTGGGCTTTTTATTTTCATAGATTTCAACCAAAGTAATGGATTTAACATAGAAGCAAACATAAACATCCAGAGATCTTCTAATGAGAGTGACAAGAACAGACTTGCAAAAATATAAAAATGTAAAAAGCTCCACTGTTCCCACTGTAGTGTTTATTTGGGGAAATAGTTATATTCCATATTAACTGTGTGAGCTATTAATATTATTCTAAATAAATGAATAAACAAACTCTAACTCTATTATTTCTACTATGGAAAATATCGATAGAAGTAACTATAAACAAAATTACCCTTGGGGTCCTCACTAATTTGTTGGATTGTATAAATATTCTGACCAAAATGTTTTGAAAATCGCTGACTACACAGCCTCTGGGCCAGGACTCAGGGAGTGGGACAAAAAGCTCTCGGTGCAGGACAGAAGGGATCAGGACAGAAGGGATCAGGACAACGTCCCAGGTTCCCCGGAGGGCGAGGCGCTCAGGGTCTCAGGGTCAAGGGCCCTGTCTGGGGCCGGGACGCTCCATCTTGGGTTTCCCGTCTCCCCAAGTTTCACTTTCTCTCTCACAACCCGTGTCGGGCCCTCCCGCCTGGACACGCGTGACGCGGCCCCACTTCTCACTCCCATTGGGTGTCTGATTTCTAGCTGCCAATATTCATCTCCGCGGTCCCCGGTTACAAAGTGTCCATCCACACGCTGGACTCGCTTCTCCCCACACCCGCTCCCCAGACTCGCTACTCCCATCTCCCCAGGAGATGAGGATCAAGGGGAAGAGGACTCTCCTCCTGCTGCTGCCCGGTGCGCTGGATGTGACCGAGACGCGGGCGGGTGAGTGCGGGGTCGGGAGGGAACGGCCTCTGCGGGGAGCGGCGAGGGGACCCAGGGAAGGAACGATCCCGCCGCCCTCGGCCAGACCTGCCCCCTCCCCCTGTCCCGTCCTGTCCCTCCCTTGCTTCCCGCCCCCTCTTCTCTGCCCCCCAAGTCCTGGTCCTTTTCCGACATTTTCGGCCTCACGAGCCCCTCGCCCCTCCCTCCTCCCAGTTTGTCACCTCAGACCCGGGATCCGAACCGCAAGGAGGGTCGGGCCGGGTCTCACCCCTTCCTGCCCCCAGGCTCCCATTCCCTGAGGTATTTCTACACCGCCGTGTCCCGGCCCGGTCTCGGGGAGCCCCTCTTCATCATCGTCGGCTACGTGGACGACACGCAGTTTGTGCGGTTTGACAGCTACGACCCTAATCCGAGGATGGAGCCGCGGGCGCGGTGGGTGGAGCAGGAGCGGCCCGAGTATTGGGATGAGGAGACTCAGAGAGCCAGAGACGCCGCACAGACTTTCCGAGTGAGCCTGAACACCCTGCGCGGCTACTACAACCAGAGCGAGGCCGGTGAGCGACGCGGGCCCGGGTCCAGGTCACGACCCCTATCCCCAAGGAACGGCCGGGGTCGCCCTGAGTCTCCGGGTTCGAGGGTCACCCCAACACTGCTGAACACGCCCGGCACCCCGACCCGGGAGGAGCCGTCGGGACTTGACCCGGTTTCATTTCAGTTTGGGTTTAATCCCTGCGGATGGTCTGGGCGGGTTAGGGTCTCACACCCTCCAGGAGATGTACGGCTGCGACGTGGGGCCGGATGGGCGCCTCCGCGGGTTTGATCAGTTAGCCTACGACGGCAGAGATTACCTCGCCCTGAAGGAGGACCTGAGCTCCTGGACCGCGGCGGACACGGCGGCTCAGATCACCAAGCGCAAGTTTGAGCAGCGCCGTGTGGCGCCGTGTGGCGGATGACTACAGGAACTACCTAAACCGCGAGTGCGCGGAGTGGGCTCCGCAGATACCTAGAGAGCGGAAAGAACACGCTGCTGCGCGCAGGTATGAGGGGGGCGGAGCCTCTCTGATCTCCCCTTGGGCTGGAGCTAGCCTCCCACGAGGAGAAGGAAGTGGGGTACCTGTGGGAACAGCACCCCAACTTCTTATCTGGAGAGGGAGGAATGCACCCAGGTTTTCGTATTCTGTACAAGACAGTGACTCGCCAGTAGCTTCATTTCTCTGAAGGACAATTAAGGAATCCAGTGTCTTTGGAGAAGAAGCAGGAAACCATCCCTGAAATAACTGGTCAGCGGTGCCCTTTCACCCTGCCCGCCATCTTATGACTCATGACTTTCTCAAGGCCTGTTCTCAGTCTGAAGCAGCATAAGAGGCCAGACTCCAGCTTTTCTGAGTCATTTAGTTTCCAGCAAAGTCAGGACCATTGCTCTGTATTCTCCCCCTCAACGTGGAGCGTCCTACCTTGGATCTCACCCTGACTCCAGAACTTTACAAGGACTAGGAGATTTTCCCAGACCTCAGAGCCCAGGCTGGTGTCTGGTGTTTGTGCTTTTTCTTTTCAAACTCATTTTCTCATCATTTCTCAAAATGGTCACATGATGCTTCCTCCGTGGCCCATGGGAGTAACAAAAAGTGTGAATTTTCTGATTCTTCCTCAGACCCTCCAACGACACATGTGACCCATTACCACATCTCTGAACATGAGGTCACCCTGAGGTGCTGGGCCCTGGGCTTCTACCCTGAGGAGATCTCACTGACCTGGCAGCGTGATGGGGAGGACCAGACCCAGGACATGGAGCTTGTGGAGACCAGGCCTTCAGGGGATGGAACCTTCCAGAAGTGGGCAGCCCTGGTGGTGCCTTCTGGAGAGGAGCAGAAACACACGTGTCATGTGCAGCATGAGGGGCTTCAGGAGCCCCTCACCCTGAGATGGGGTAAGGACGGGGATGAGATGGAGCTTTTCTCAGATAAAGCAGGAGCCCTTCTGGATACAGTTCAGCAAGGTCAGGACTCAAGCCTGAGGTCAGGGCCCCTTCCTTTTCCTCCACAGAACCTCCTCAGCCTTCCATCCCCACCATGGGCATCACTGTTGGCCCGGTTCTCCTCGTGTTGGCTGTGGTGGCTGGAGCTGTGATCTGGTGGACGAAGCACTCAGGTAGGGAAGGGACGGAGGCATCTGAGTTTTCGTGTCTCACTGAGGGATTTCAAGCCCAGGTAGAAGTTTGCCTGCCTTGTTCCTGGGAAATACCATCCACACATATGGGCTTGCTGGTCTGGAGCTGATGCTAACATTGACCCTTTTGTAAAGTACATGTGAAAACGAAAGATAGATTTTTCACCTTCATAATTCCAATTGGGGCCTGTTTCTCAGCACTTGAAGGTCGGAGGGGAAGGTCCCCACTGAGGTCAGACCTCTAGAAGGGTTGGAGATGGTCCAGTCCCCCCACATCTCCTTTCTTTATATTCCTGATTCTGTCCTGGATTTTTAGTTACAGTTCCAAAAAGTTCTCTGGGGTCCAGAACTAGGGGGTTTCTCTAGGATATCATGATTCAGTCTTCTCCATGGATTCTCACGTGATGTTTTCTTCTTGCAGGTGAACAAGGAGGGAGCTACACTCAGGCTGCAAGTAAGTACAGAGCGAGTGTGATTCCTGAGACCCTTGTGAGGGTGCAGACAAGAGGCCATGGGGGCTCACCCTCCTCAAAGTTCCTTCTCTAGTTTCTCTCCTGTGGGTTCTGACCATATCCTGGTCTTGTTCTCCCCCAGGCAGTGACAGTGTCCAGAGCTCTGGTGTGTGACCAGGGCTCTCATGGATCCTAGAGGTGAGACCCTGGAGGGTCCTGACTGGGAGAGGAGTTGCTGCAGGGAGGGACACACTGGGTGGTGGGGGTCTTTGAGTGGGACATGTGAGCATGTGGAGGGCTGTTGAGAATGTGAGCACTTACATGACTGACCTACACTGGTTCATGAATCTTTTCTTTCACAGTGAGAGACAGCTACCTCGTGGGGACAAGATTCCATGTCCCATCCCTGCACTATGACTTCAAGATCTTCTGACTTCTCTTTCTGCAGAAGTCATCTGAATGTGTCTGTGCTGCTATTAGCATAATGTAAAGAAGTGGTGAGCCTGGCACCCACTCTGTTCACCACGACCCCTTCCCACACTGTACTGTTTTCTCTTCTCTGATGGTCCTTCCTGATCCAACAGAGGCTGGGGTTGGGCTGTCTCCATCTTTGTCTTAACTTCTTTTGCATTTTCATATTTTATTGAAAATCAGGATCCAAACTACAGGTTTCCCCCATGGGTCCTCATCTATCTTGTACCCTAGTGTTTGTCTATGTGGGTCTGTTTTGTAAAACTGTAAAGATGTTTGTACAGTTTTAGTATGTCTAAATGTCTTTAGTAATATTAAAAGCAAAGAAATTGCTTTTCCTTTATGATCAGTTTAGTCATCTTCATATATGCTTTATCCTTACTAATCAAGTCTTTTATTTCATTTTGCAGTTTTTTTTTCATTTCCCTCGAAATATCAATGTTACTGGTTTCTAAGAACTCATTTATGACTAAGGATAGTAGCTATTTGTCATGCAGCTTAAATGAAATACCATGTTTTATTGCCACCTGGTAAGCCCTTAAAGCAGAGTCTAATTTAGGTTTATATTTGGTTGGAAAAGGACAGCTCCAGGGAGGGTGAGGCAGGAGGCAGAGGGGCCTGAGGGGCTGGGCTGTGGCCCCAAGAGCGATGAAGGTGGCCAGTAACCTGGGGGAGGGGAAGGAGTGGGTCTGGGCCCAGAGTGCACAGAGGCCTGGTGAGGCCCCGGGTGGGGAGGTGGCTGCACCTGCTAGTGTCCCCTGGGAGGAGTCAGTGCATGCGCACAAGGGTCATGGGGAATTAGGAGTAGGGTGGCAAGAGAAGATAGAACTGAAAGCCAGGGTGCACATTGAAAGGACCTACATAGTGGGAGCAGTTGGAGGGAGTCCGCAGAGGGTTCGGGTCAGGCAGCCAGCACAGGGGGCATGGGGCTGGGAGAAAACCCCCTCTAGGGAAAGACCAGTTGACCCAGTGGCATAAAACAAAGATTTTGTTGAGGTAGTGAGAGCCCGTTGGGATGACGGTGATGAAGAGAGGGTGATGAAGGCCAAGGAGGTGGGCAGTGGACCAACGGCAGTATTCCTACTGTGAAGGAGGGGCAAGAGGATGCAGAGGAGATAGTGGTGAGGGTCTGGGACTTGGGGACAGGGGACGAACATGGCTCAGGGGTGACCCACCTTGGGTTAGGGTGAAGACAGGAGAAGAGGGGTGCCCTGGGTGAGGGAGGGTGAGGGTGAGGTGGTGATTTGGGGAACCACAAGAGGGGGCCTGTGATTAATTACTTGGTGAGGGCCCAAGGCACTCAGACAAGGGTGGGAGCAGGGCAGGGTGCCATGGGGGAAGCTGCAGAGGGACCAGATCAAGTGGAGTCCAGCACCTGTGGCCTGGAGAGTGGAGGAATCCAGAGGGTGAGGTTTAGGATGCAGGAGTGGGGGAGGGGCCGTGTTGGGCGAAAGGCCCCCCTTGGATGAGGGCCAAGAGCAGGTGCCTGCACGGGGGCGGAGATAGGAGGATGGGTGTCAAGTGGGGGACAGGTCCTCCCCCAGGGGCTGGGCACTGTGCTCAAGGCCCAGGGATCATTGGCAGGAGAGCTCCCCCTGGTGATGAAAATAGGGCTGTGAGGGTGGAGGGAAGTGCCCCTGAGCAAAAGTCACCCTGGGGGAAAATAAAGGCTAGTAAAAGCCGAGGGGAGGTAGGAGCCTTGCAGGTGACTGATCCTTGCAGGTAAAGACCCATGAGGGGAAGAGAGGGACCTGTGGTGGGAAAGGGGATATGGGGGTGGGGACTCCCTAGGAAGGGATCAGGGAGCTGTAGGGAGGAGGGGGCAGCAAGGAGGGGAGGGCAAATCCCAAAGGAGCACAGGAGATGGCAGGGGAAGAGGTAAGAAAACAGCTGTGGGAACACCAACACAGCAGAAAGTTTGAGTTCACATTAGTGGGGAGGTGGGATGTGAAGAGGGAAGTGGGGAGTGGAGACCACAGATATCGCAGGAGGAGTCTTTTGGCCACAAAACCACCAGACTAATTTCTGTCTATGAAAATAATAAACAGTCTGTAATAATAGAATGGAGTTTTATTTGAGCCTAACTGACTAGCCTATAAACCAGCTACTCAGATAATTCTGAGAAGCTGCTCCAGAGATGCAGAATTTTCAGCACAGTTTATTTTTTGTTGTTGCTCTTGGTTTATTTTGTTGTCTTTTGTTTTGGTTTTGGGTTTTTGTTTATTTTTTGGTGTTTTTTAGGCACACCAAAGTATTAGTTCCCAGGCCAGAGAATGAACTCGGGGCCAACAGCAGTGAAAGTGCAGAGTCCTAACCCCTCCACCACCAGGGAATTCCCTTTAAACAGAGTGGTATGTCTTGTCACAACAAAGAACATTAAACAAGTTAGGAATAGATTTCTCCAAGGTTCAAAAAACAAAACCCAGACCACACGTGCGGCACATGCAGCACGGCCTTGGCACTAGGAGGTAAGTCTTAATGAAAGGAGGACCAGGGTCTGCAGCCCAGAAGAGGGGCATTTAGTTTTTAGGAAGTGTGCTTCAGGCCTTCGTGTCCTTCCCAGAGCTCCTGGTCGCTAGAAAAAGACCTTTAACTCCAAGGACTGAGGCCCCCTGAGCAGTCAGCCTGGAAACTCCTTTATTCCTGAGATCAGAAATGAGAAGAGGGCAGAACTGGGAACAGAAGGAGAAGACAGCACTCAGGGGCCTCGGAGGGCGCCCCACGACTGCTGGGAAGTGGTCACCTTAGCCTCTGCCCTCCAGGAGCCCTTGCATGCCTCTGACAGGAGCAACGGGGGAAGTGGGGGGCAGCCTTCCCACCCAGGGGGGTCAGAGGATGGAGGTGCGTGAAGAGGAGGAAAGCGGGCAGGGGGTGCAGCAGGGAGAGCAGCCGTTGGAAACTGGGAAGAGACAGAAAAGCGGGATGTGCTGTGGTGGCAACAGGTGGTTGCAGCAGGCCGTGTGTAGACCTCGGCCGCTTCTCGACCTTACCTTGCCCCCCCACGCTCCCCATCCTCACACTCCCCCCATCCCCTCCCCAGGCCCCACCCCTCCCCGCCCCGCATGTGAGATGGTCCCCACGACACTCACCGAATCCCACCCACACCTCTGAAGCCGCCCCAGGCTCCCAGCTGAGGACCTCAGTGAACCCCACTCCCCAGCGCGGTAGCCAGGAGTTTCAGAAAAAGGCAGCGCGGGCCAGAAACGGCGGGACAATGAGCTGCCTCGCCGGCCGCGCGGAGCTGGACCGCTAGGTGGCGCTGCTTCTCGCCGGGCGATGCCGCCTCCTGGTGTGTGGTCAAGTGGAATCTGTGAGTTCCTTTGCCACTCGCTTCTCCTTTTTGCGCCTCCTCCTTCTCACTTGTTCTATTCTTTTTCCCTTTTTACACTCACCCTCAACCGTTGGAGGGTTTTAGCTGTGCTGGCCCAGGACCTGGGCATTTTATCTTTTCTGTGGGAAGACCTGTCTGGGGCTGTGATGGGAGGCCTTGATGCGGTGATGGAGGCCATAACCCGGCCTTGTCTCTGTTTCTTCGTCGCTTCGTCGGACTGGGGCTGTTAGGCGAACACCCCAACTAAGGCACATACGTGCTTGAATTTAACACACACGGTTGAGTTCCTGTGTTTCTGCGCCCATCTTTTTCAAGGAGAATAGTGTATCTCTTCAGACGGAATTTCATCCAGGAAAAATAAGTGGCCTGGAATTATTGATGTTCCAGGAATTACCCTCAGAGCCTGGACTAGACATGTTTCTTCTGTTTTAATGATATTTTACACCACCTAAACTCATTAGGAAACCCACTGAGGTGGGAAATGTCTCTCATTAAAAACAATCCAGGTAACTTCTCCAGTAACCACCTGCATTAGCCCACTAGCTCCCCTCCTTGCTGAGGGCCATCCCTGGATTATCTTCTAAGATCCATCAGTTCCACACTCTCTGGTGACCCTTTAGTGATTCTCAGCTCTTCCCACGCGAACTAGACCAGAACACTGTGGAGTCTTGTGCCACAAGCATTGGCTTGGATTAGACTCAAAGCACTTCCTCTTCAAAGGGCAGCACTTTGAAAACTAGGAATCTATCATGTTAGTCGTGATGGAAGGAGATTTCTGGAGTTGCAAGTACCAAGTCTACCAGAGAGGGAAAAAAGGATTGATTCCCGGTTTCGATTAACGTGCCATAGTATCTGAGATGCTTTCGTTGGGGTAAGTTGGTTGAAGGTTGAGTGGGACATCTCTATTTTTGCAATGATTTTTGGTGAGTTTAGGATTATTTCAAAATGAGAAGGAGGGAGAGAATCAGGGAGAGGAAGCAGAGAGAAGAGAAAGGAAGTGGAGGGGAAGAGAACAAAGAAGAGGCGGGACACTAAAAATGTCCTTAATGAAAAATTGAGGACATTTCAGGAAAAGGGGCTCTCTTTATTCCTGAGGTTTTGGCCCCAACTGTATTGTGACTTCCCACTTGAGTGAGTGAACTGGATTAGTGAACATGCCTGCTTACAGTGACTTTTTCCTAGACGAGGCTGGGTTGTGTGGAAGCCCACCTCACCATGTTCTGTCATGTCCCATAAGTCCTTCCCTCTTAGGCCTCCACAATAGGGGCACTGAGCCATCAGGAAGACCGTGGAGCTTATTTTTAAACCCACTATATGTCCTAGTGCTTTAACATATATTATTTCCCTGATGTGTTTTTGCTTATTTGACTGTTTTTTTTAATTTTTTTACCAAACTTGTACATGTATATATTTCTAAAAGTCAAAAAAGTCCTACAAGCCATAATGAAAAGCTGTGGTGCTTATACCACTTTCCAAATCTCTGATTCTCTTTTCCTAGATGGAAACATTTCAATAATCAATTGGCTTTTATCTTCTTGTTTTAACAACAGGTTATATCACAGGAGGAGAAATTGGGAGGTTGGGATTAACAATTACACACCACTGTATATACAATAGATAACTAATAAGGACCTACTATATAGCACGGGGATTCTACTCAATATTCTGTAATGGCCTATATGGGAAAAGACTCTGAAAAGAATGGATATAAGTTTATGTATAACTGTTTCACTTTCCTGTACACTTGAAACTAATTGTTGTTCAGTTGTTAAGTCATGTCTGACTCTTTGTGACCCCATGGACTGCAGCACACCAGGTTTTCCTGTCCTTCACTATCTCCCAGAGCTTGCTCAAACTCATGTCTATTGAGTCAGCGATGCCATCCAACTATCTCATCCTCTGTTGCCCCTTTCTCCTTTTGCCCTCAATCTTCCCCAGCTTCAGTGTCTTTTCCAGTGAATTGGCTCTTTGCACCAGCTGGCCAAAGTATTGGAGCTTCAGCTTCAGCACCAGTCCTTCCAATGAATATTCAGTGTTGATTTCCTTTAGGATAGACTGGTTTGATCTCCTTGCAGTCCAAGGGACTCTCAAGTCTTCTCCAGCACCACAATTCAAAAGCAGCAATACTTTACACTCAGCCTTCTTTATGGTCCAACTCTCACCTCTATACGTAACTACCAGAAATACCATAGCTTTTACTATAAGGACCTTTGTTGGCCAAGTGATGTCTCTGCTTTTTAATACACTGTCTACGTTAGTCATAGCTTTTCTTGCAAGAAGCAAACGTCTTTTAATTTCTTGGCTGCAGCCACCATCCACAGTGATATTGGAGCCCAAGAAAATAAATCTGTCACTGTTTCCACTTTCCCCCTTCAGTTTGCCATAAACTGGTGGGACCAGATGCCCTGATCTTAGTTTTATAAATGTTGAGTTTTAAGCCAGGTTTTCACTCTCCTCTTTCTCTTTCATCAAGAGGCTCTTTAGTTCCTCTTCACTTTTTGCCATTAGGGTGGTATTATCTTCATATCTGAGATTGTTGATATTTCCTTTGGCATCCTTGATTCCACCTTTTGATTCATTGAGCCTAGAATTTAGCATGATGTACTCTGCATAGAGGGCTTCCCTGGTAGCTCAGCTGATAGAGAATCCTCTTGTAATGCAGGAGACCCTGGTTCCATTTCTGAGTCGGGAAGATCCCCTGGAGAAGGGATAGGCTACCCACTCCAGTATTCTTGGGCTTCCCTGGTGGCTCAGATGGTAAAGAATCTGTCTGCAATGTGGGAGACCTGGGTTTGATTCCTAGGTTGGGAAGATCCCCTGGAGGAGGGCATGGCAACCTACTCCAGTATTCTTGCCTGGAGAATCCCCATGGACAGAGGAGCCTGGGCTACAGTCCATGGGGTTACAAAGAGTCGGACACGACTGAGCAACTCAGCACAGCACAGCGCTCTGCACAGAAGCTAAATAAGCAGCATGACAGTATACAGCCTTTACATACTCCTTTCCCAATTTGGAGCCAGTCCATTATTCCATATCCAGTTCTAACTGTTGCTTCTTGACCTGCATACAGGTTTCTCAGGTTATAGGTAAGGTGGTCTGGAATTCCTGTCTTTTTAAGAATTTTCCACGCTATGTTGTGATCTACACAGTCAAAGGCTTTCACATAGTCAATGAAGCAGAAGTGGAGGGTTTTCTGGAATTCTCTTTATCCAACAGATGTTGGCAATTTGATCTCCAGTTCCTCTGCCTTTTCTAAATCCAGGTTGTACATTTGGAAGTTCTTGATTCACATAATGCTGAAGCCTAGCTTGAAGGATTTTGAGCATAACCTTACTATCATTTGAGATGAGCTCAACTGTATGGTAGTTTGAACACTCCTTCGCATTGCCCTTCTTTAGGATTGGAATGAAAACTTACCTTTTCCAGTCCTGAGGCCACTGCTGAGTTTTCCAAATTTGCTGGCATATTGAGTGCAGCACTTTAACAGCATCATCTTTTAGGATTTTAAATGGTTCAGCTGGAATTCTCAGTCCATGGGGTCACAAACAGTCAGACACGACTGAGTGACTTCACTTTCACTTTTCACTTTCAGCTGGAATTCCACCTCCTCCACTAGCTTTGTTCATAGTAGTGCTTCTAAGCAACTAATACAACATTGTGAGTCAACTATACTCCAGTTTAAAAAAGAAAAGTTGTATCAGTCAAGGTTGAGTGAAAGAACTAGAGGTTACTCTACATATGTTAAATAAGAAAGGGTTTTACAGAGGCTGTCAGGAGCTTTTGACATCTTTAGAAGGACTGAGGGAACAGATTGCCAGCTAAGCCTGCTGAAACTATAACCAGAACAATGTAGATATATCAGATGTTCCTTTGACAGCTTGTCTATAGATTTGTCAGTAATTTGTCACCAAATTCTCCTTCAATCATGTAATTTTCCTCTCCATTCAAATGCATGCTAATTAATCAGTTTCATCTTTTTCTTGGACATAGCTTTCTGTAGCTAGTAAAAGAATTCTTTTTATTCCTGAGGTTTTGGCTCCAAACTCCTGTTTCAATCTGGACCTGTTGACCCCTGCTTAACATCTGAAAGTGACAAATTATTTCAGATTAGACATTTATGTATATAAAACAATATTGCTTAACACTTGAAGGTGACAAGAAAACTCTGGAACTTTCTTGACTCAGGACAGAAAAGAAAGATAGGACTGTTGGTTGCCAAGGACACTGTTTCCTTTGCAGTTTTGACTGTCATTATGTGTAGTTTGTGCTATGGAGAAAAATGTAGCTTTTCCTTGATATAACAGTGATCTAAACTAAGGTTGAGAGAGATTACACTCTGTTAAGGAGTGGAACTAGATTAGAACCCAGGTTTTCTGACTTTCTCTTCTCTGGTGTCTATTTTCACTCCATAACTTACCTACACTCAAAAAATGACTGACTCATTTGTGGCAAAAATCATCAGAAATCCTATAGTCACTAGAACAAAAACCCCTGCAGAAGTGGGACACCCTGTCATTACTGTAGCCTCAGTGCTGAAGTGAATCCCTGTCCCAGAGCAGGTGCTTAATAAATGTGTATAGATGAATGAATAGGTAAACGAATGAGTGGTGTGGCTGTTTATAAGTGGGAAAACACAACTCCTGAAATGTTAAGCACCTCGCTGAAAGCCAGTTATATTTTACAAATTACAAGACGTGTGTGAACATACGCTGTGCCCAGTGCCCAGCAAGTGCAAAACAAGGAGGGAGCTGGGGTGCGACCCTGTGAGATGTAATGCCAGCCAGCCTCCCCTGAGAGACCACAAATTTCCAGGAGAGGCTCACCTCTTAGAGGACCACTACCCAGCCATTGCCACTAGAGGGCGCATCGAGACATTTCATAAAGAAGATACAGGCAGCCCAGGAGCCTCTTTTTGTTCTGGCCGTTTGTTGTCATTGTCAGTTTCTTTGACGTTTTTTTACTATCCTTGTATTCCTTCTCCTTCGGCCCCCGCACCCCGTACTCCCCACCTCTCATTACTTCTTTTCCTATGCTGACTATATTTTCAAGTTAAATCTTCAGTTTAACAATTTTACCCCATCGAAATTTTCCTTATGCCAGTTTTTATCATCCTGACATTTATGTATTTGACTTTACTAGTGAGTTCTATTTTTTAAATACTTGCAGGTCTGTGATCCAGTTTCCAACCCTGCATTATACCTCAGTGCCATTCACAAACTGGGTATCAACTGCAGGCAGCTAAACACAAGCAGTGAATACTAATCAGAACAAAGAAGAATGGATCTGCTATGGTCTCAGCGTGAGAGAAAATGCCTCTGCTCAAGCGTGCATCCAGGCTCCCCTTGCTTGCTGCCCTTACAGTTACATGACTGATAGTAAATGTCACTGCTGAAGGCTCCATGACTTTTTTTAAGGTTCCCAAAGAAGGTGTAGCACATTAAGAAATTTAACAACTTTTGCATCTACCTGACAGTAATGTCCACCAGCTCCCCCCAGGCACCTTGAAGGCAGAAACTGTTTATATGTCTCTCCACTGTGTCCTCGGAGCCACACAGAGTAACTGGCATATGTGTCCTTAGTAAAGATCCGATGGATGGTTAAATGAATCACCACACACCATCTCTCCCACGGGTAGGGCACGGGAGCTGAAAATCTCTCCTGAATGGAGAAAGTCACAGTTCCGTGAATCTGCCCTGATTCAGGGCTGCTGCCTTGAAAACTCTTGGGGTGGGGTCCTGAACCAAAAACGGAGCAATTCAGCTTGTGTTCAGTCTTCAAATTCTTTTGAGGGTGGGGCCTGAGATGCTGCAACTATTTTAAAAAGCAGAATGCACCTGTCAAATAAATGCCCTCAATGTCAAAACTGAAGACACATTTCCTATTGTTCATTGCTCACATGAGCTCAGAAAAGTTTATTTGTGTCTGTGTGTCCCAAACTCATTTTCAGGCTGGGGTCTCCCCAAGAATGGGGAAGGTGTCCAGTTTCTCTTGCTTGGCTCAGAACTCAAAATAGGTTAAACACTAGGTCCGAGAACCTGTCACTGCAAGCCTAAAGAAGAAGAGGCTGAAGGATAACGGTTTGCTGAAGAGGGTGCTGAGGTTTGCTTGAGATTCAGCTCTAATGAGGAAAACAGTGGATGAGGACCTGAGTTTTACTCCGCCTCTTTCCGTCCCACTCTGCCACTCAAAATTCATGTGTTGTTGTTTAGGCAGTGAGTCATATCCAACTCTTTGCGACCTCCTGGACTATAGCCCGCCAGGCTCCTCTCCTCTGTCCATGGAGTTTTCCCACGCAAGAATACTGGAGCAGGTTGCCATTTCCTTCTCCAGGGGATCTTCCTGACCTGGGGATGGAACCCAAGTCTCTTGCATCTCCTGTATTGGCAGGTGGATTCTTTACCACTGAGGCACCATTTGGGGACAATTTATTTAACTCCTCTGAGCCTCAGTCTTTGAATTTCAAAAAGGGGGATGATTTTCCTACCTCACAGAGCCGATGTAAGGATTAAAAGAGACCAAGTGTGTGAAAGTGGCCCAGAGTGCCCATAGACATGTCATAAACCTCAGGTCAATTACCCTGTCTCCCTTGGGAAGATTTTCTGTGTCTGCAGCAGCTGAGGGACCCACCCTAGGCTTTGGGCTTCATCCCAATACATACTTCTATTAAAGTACCTTACAATGGAATTGTTGGTTTTCTTGTCTTCAAGGGCAAGAACTATGTCAATTCACTTCTGTTAGTCTGACATCCTTGTTCTCAAAAGAATCTACTGGACACTCATTAAAGGAATTTTAATTTCTTTGTGTTTCCGAACAAGACTAAAACTGAAGAAACAGCATCAAAAGCAAGCATGTGTTCATTTGTTTATTCCAAAATATGCTTATTTCATCAACTCTAAAAAGACACTGAGTTTAAGATACACCATTACTCATGTCACACTAAGAAAGAAAAAATGCTGCCAACTGAAGTAGGACATACTGCCAATGGCAAGACATGTCTCCTACTTCTTTATTTATTTGCACCTCCTTTCCAGTGTTCTATTTTAATGTCAAACTGAAATTTCAATTTAAAATGATTTGTTTTATAATTTTGAGTGCACACAGATAATAAATCCCCTAAAATGTAGTAAAGAATTAATATGGGAAAGACAATTAGCTAAGTGTTCTGAAGTTGCTCCAAAAGTGGGGAGGAGGGTGGTATATAGGTTTTGTATTTTTAGATTCGGGCATTTGTTTATATTATTAATTGGAAAATTTTTGTTCAATACAACATTGATCTAATGATAATTTCATTTAATATTTTTTAGAAGGAAAACTGTTACCTTATTAGTTTGTTTAGAAGTAGAATATAGTATGTTTTATTTCATCAAATTTTGGTCAAGACTTTTGATACTTTCTGATTCAGCACTTGTGTGTGGTTAAGATTTAAAATCTTAAAGCTTCTGCTCTCTGCAATATCTTACTATTTGTTATAGGAGCTTTCATTAATATTAGACAAAGGCAAATGCAGCAGTTAAAGAAAAGAGCTTAAATTGAAACTTTCTTTTTTAATTGAAACTTTTAAGATGAGACTACTCTTTTTTTCGGAACTGAGGTATAGTTGAGATACAATATTATATAAGTTTCAAGTGTACAACATAGTGATTCACAATTTTTCAAGGTTATATCCTGTTTAGAGTTATTATAAAATATTGGCTATATTCCCTGTGTTGGATATATTATAAAGGATATAAAATATCCTTTTATTTTATACATGGTAGTTTGTACCTTTAAATCCCTTCCCTTATCTTTCCTCTCCCCTCTGCCTTCTCCCTGCTGGTAACCACTAGTTTGTTCTCTATATCTGTGAGCCTGTTTTTGTTGTTGTTGTTGTTATAGTCACAAATTTGTTTTATTTTTTAGATTCCACATATAAGTCATAGCATATGGTATTTGTCTTTCTCTGTCTGACATTTCACTTCTTATATTGCAAGTTCATCCATGTTGTTAGAAAAGGCAAAATTTTATTCTTTTTTATGGTTGAGTAATATTCCATTGCGTATGTATACCACATTTTCTTTATGCATCCATCTGTTGATGGATAGTTATGGTGCTTCTATATCTTGGCTATTGTAAATGGTGTTGCTATGGACACTGGGGTGCATATATCTTTTTGAATTAGTGTTTTGGGTTTTTTTTTTTCTTTGATATATACTGAGGAGTGGAATTGCTGGGTCATATGACAGTTCTATTTTCAGGTTTTTTTTTTTTCTATTTTCAGTTTTTTTAGAAATTTCCATACTGTTTTCCACAAGAGGCTGCACTAATATACATTCCCACCTACACTCTACAAGAGTTTTCTTCACATCCTTGCCAACCTTGGTTATTTGGTTCTTTTTGATGACAACCATTTAGATTATGTTTAAAACTCTAATGTAATGGGGGAGAATGAAGAAAATGATTATTGAATGCCAACTCTTATTTCTTACATTGCTCTCAAGATCCCTATTCTCAAGGACCTAACATTCTAATGGAAGGAGATATACAGTGAACAATGGAAGGAGATATACAGTGAAATTAAAACAGAGATTCAACTTGCAAACTTCTGTTGGGATGCTCTATAAAGGAAAAAAGTGTGGTGATGTATAGACTCTAGAGTTAGGGGTTTTAGATAAATCACAGAAAAGGTCATGACTAGATTAGAAAAATAACTACATGTTATTAAGGTATCAAACAACACCTTCTGTAGTGAGAATGTTGAATCACTTCTGCTGGACAACTTCACCAAACATTCTCGTTTGTAAAGACAGGAGACTGGGCTGGAATGTGCACTCACAGACATTTCTGTGAGGGGTGACACACCCAAACGGGCATAAATCTTGTTCAGGCACAATTCTTTAAGGGGTGTGCTTGCTCGGTCTCCCCAGTCTGGGCAGCACAGTAACAGCATCTGGCAGTTGGGGTCACCTGGATTTTGTACTTCTGTGTAACAATACCTAAGGAAAGACTTTCTCAATACATTGGGCTAAAGAAGAAAAGAGGATTAGCTGAGTGGGGCTGGACTCACACTGGATGAACTGTATACAGTCGCTAAAGAGATGACACGCATAGATACGTGTAATAAATTATAGTGTCACAACGAGTATGAGCATAATATGACGTGGAAGCCACTACCCAAGCCTTGTATGCCAGGGTCCCAGGAGTGGTCAGGGAGGGATTTCCCTGACTCTTTGAGTCTTCCTATTTGTCCTTTGGGATGTTTCTGCAGCATCTTCACCTTGTCCTTTTCTACCTTCAGTACTATCAAGAGACCACATCTCTGTGGGCCCCCTTCCCAGCAGTACCTTGCAGAGGTGGTCACATTCTGGAGATGGAGGCTAGATGGTAAGATGAGAGAGGTGGACTTGGCAAAGCCCCCACGCTTTTGGCAGAACTGCTGACCCAGAGGGACATGGGTGTCTTGGGGGTAATTGATATGGGCCAGTTGACTCTAAGAATCTCCTTTACCCTGGGTATCCTTATGCCATTATCCTATGTAGTGATACAACCCCAGGATCCGTGGAAGCAGCAAAAAGAACGAAAATTGAATTTCCCTCTAGTCCACCTGGTATTCAGTACATACTTGATGAGTGACTAGTCGGCTTCATCCTGTAGATGACCCTACATCCTTAAATGTGTGCTCTTGAGAGAACAGAAAGCTGTATCCTTCAGCCAGATGGACCGAGATGAACAGACAGAAAGGCATGGAGTGTTTGACCCATGCTGGGCCCTTTTGTTAAAATGGCTGGATTTAGATACATGACCTAGACAGAAACAAGTATTTGCTTCATTTCTTTGATCAGACTTAGTGAATATCTCTTATATCTGAGTTATGTTTATCTTCCCCAAATAGTTTTCACATCCAAACCTGGTAGATAGGTAAAGGTAATTTTCCTGAAGACATAACCATGGCCAGAATTAGGTGATACTCAAAGTGGACGGCATTCTTCCGAGTGTCCCTAACATGCTTATTCTCAGGGCTGGCCACCTTCCTCATCTGGTGGTTCCGGGGCTCTAGACTGGGGGAGGAGAGTGGAGGCCTAAGAACACATATTCACACTTCGTGGGTTCTGTAGAGGCTGGGAGGAGTCTGGTTTGCTCAAGAACCAACCGTAGGCACTGTTGGGATCCTCCTCATGGTGCACTCCAATCCATGACGTGGGGATGATAAATAACTCTGGTGAATGGATTTAACGGCTGCAGGAAATAATTTTTCTAGGGAGAAAGAAAGTGGTTTGTTTTTAAGACTTTGTTCCTCTCTTAACCTGGTGGTTGTGGTTTATAAAGACCTTCCCATTCATTTGTATGACTCTTTCCTATTTGTCACTTTCTTCAGATCCCGGGACTTACTGCAGAAGATGCAGTTTCCAAAAACGCTGAAGTGATGTCAGCAAAATAAAACTATTTTGATCAGTGGATTTGGGGGAGGTATAGAAACACAGATGATTCTGTTTTTTTTAACTTTTTTGGTTAAATATTTAAAAGTTAAGAATTTAGTAAGTTTGGGAATACGAACTTTCCTTTTATTTCCTGTATCCTGGGTCTTTGGAATCGTCTCTTATTTTTAGTCTCTACAAGAGGTTAAGAAGGTGCCCTTGCTAGTGGCCACCCGGTGCCAGCACTCAGAGGCTGGCTTGGAGGGAGGAAAGTCTTCCCCAGCCTGGAGCAAGAGTATCTGACTTTTCATTGTGAGCCATGTGATCAAAAGGCCACTTGTTTGTGATTCCAGTGAAGTCAAGGGCCTCCATCTACTGAAGAATATTGAACGTGACTCATGCATGTGTCAAGTACATATGAAGGCTTTCATTTCTGTTTCCCTTTTGTCAGTCATCTTTCAGAACTCCCTAGTTTCACGGTATGCTTTTGGTAGAATTAAACATGAACACCTCAGCTGAATAAAGCCTTACGTTTGGCTTAATCACACAAACGGATCCTGTGCTATGAGTTTGCCTCTTGGGACAGAGGTCAAATGCACACTGCCATCAGTGACCAACAGGAATGAATGTGGTTTTAATGACCTGCGTGAGCTGGCTAATCATGTAAGCCGACCCTGCTGAGATTCCAATGTGCACTTCATCCTTCAGTCAGGATGGCCCCAAAGGGCTGGCCCTTCTGTGTTCAGCAGAGACCACAAGCTGAAGGCTTGGATTTTAGACCAAAGGTCAACAGGAAGTCTCAGGGCTGGCACAGAGTCCTTTTATCTCCTGTTTTAGAAACAAGGCCCCTCAGAGACAGAAAAACACCTAGAGCTCCCCTTTGAGCACTGACATCCATTGTCTGTCCAGGAGAGAGTAGCCCTGCTCATAAAAACCTACCCAATCTTAGTTTTAAGAAATCTGCAAAAAAAAAAAAAAAGAGAGAGAAAATCTGCAGAATTCCCCAGTGGGTAGCAGTTAATACAAAGTAACAAAATTTCTGATATGCTGCTGCTGCTGCTAAGTTGCTTCAGTCCTGTCCGACTCTGTGCGACCCCATAGACGGCAGCCCACCAGGTTCTGCTGTCCCTGGGATTCTCCAGGCAAGAACACTGGAGTGGGTTGCCATTTCCTTCTCCAATGTATGATGAAAAGTGCAAGTGAAGTCACTCAGTCATCCGACTCTTCACGACCCCATGGACTGCAGCCTACCAGGCTTCTCTGTCCATGGGATTTTCCAGGCAAGAGTACTGGAGTGGGTTGCCATTGCCTTCTCCGAATTTCTGACATGAGTGGATGTCTAAAATGCTTTCATTTTCTCCTCTTCTCTTATCCCTGCCTTAATTTCTCATCTTATAAAAATTTACAAATTTTTGCATCTGTACTTACTTAATAGTTCAAGCCTTACTCCAGCTCACATTATGTTTTAATATATTTGTGCTCTTACGGTCCTCTTTCTGTGCTCATTTTCTCTCTCCACATTTTCTTCCCCTTCCCTCCACTCTCCTTTTCCCTCTCTCGCACCTTCCTTTCTCCCTCAGTTCTGCCCTCAGCTTTTTAAGCTTCTTGCTCCTTTTTCTCTCTCTGTGTCTCTCTATCTTTGCAAAGCTCGCCCTCTGTAGGTTTTCTCACTTCTGACAGTTTTTTATGTTTCAGCCCCCCTTGCTCACCTCATCCTCCTCAGATGCTTTCATTCCCATAATGTCCTTCACATTTCAGGGCCAAATACTCACCACTAGGAAGCCAAATCCAACAAAGATTGCAACAGTGACAGCGGTGGCAGCCAGGGAAATGAGGATGATTTTGATGGGTGTCAGGAGCCCAGGGGGTTTCACTGCTGTTACTGAGTCTGTTCCCTCCAGTTGAGTGTCTGGATATTTAGTGGGGTAGTCGTCTGTGGTCCCTGAGTCTGGTGTGGTGTAGTCCTTCATGGTCCCAGGGTCTGGTGTGGTGTAGATCTCTGTGGTCCCGGGGTCTGGAGTGATGTAGTACTCCGTGGTCCCTGGGCCTGGAGTGGTGTAGTCCTCTGTGGTCCCAGGGTCTGGAGTGATGTAGTCCTCCGTGATCCCTAGGTCTGGAGTGGTGTAGTCCTCCGTGATCCCTGGGTCTGGAGTGGTATAGTCCTCCGTGGTCCCTGGGTCTGGAGTGGTGTAGTTCTCCGTGGTCCCTGGGTCTGGAGTGATGTAGTACTCTGTGGTCCCTGGGTCTGGTGTGGTATAGTTCTCCGTGGTCCCCAGGTCTGGAGTGGTGTAGTCCTCCATGGTTTCTGGATCTGGTGTAGTGTAGTCCTCCGTGATCCCCAGGTCTGGTGTGGTATTGTCCTCCGTGATCCCCAGGTCTGGAGTGGTGTAGTCCTCCATGGTTTCTGGATCTGGTGTAGTGTAGTCCTCTGTGATCCCCAGGTCTTGTGTGATGTAGTCCTCTGTGATCCCTGGGTCTGGAGTGGTGTAGTCCTCTGTGACCCCCGGGTCTGGAGTGATGTAGTCCTCTGTTGTGTCTGGATCTGGCATGGTGTAGTCCTCTGTGATCCCCAGGTCTGGAGTGGTGTAGTCCTCCATGGTTTCTGGATCTGGTGTAGTGTAGTCCTCTGTGATCCCCGGCTTTGGTATGGTATTGTCCTCTGTGATTCTCAGGTCTTGTGTGATGTAGTCCTCTGTGACCCCCAGGTCTGGAGTGATGTAGTCCTCTGTTGTGTCTGGATCTCGTGTGGTGCAGTCCTCCGTGATCCCCAGGTCTGGAGTGGTGTAGTCCTCTGTGATCCCCAGGTCTGGAGTGATGTAGTCTTCTGTCATGTGTGGGCTGTCAGTGACATGATTCTCAGTGGTCCCTGGGCCAAAAATGACAGAACTTTGGGACTTCTTTTGTGGTCCAGTGCTTGAGAATCTGCCTGCCAATACAGGGAACATAGGTTTGATCCCTGGTCCAGGAAGATCCCATGTGCTGTGGGGCAGCTAAGCCCATGTGCCACAACTACTGAAACCCCGGCACTCCAGGGCCCATGCTCTTCAACAAGAGAAGCCATCGTACCACAACTAGAGAGTAGCCCCCAATCTCCACCACTAGAGAGAGCCCACACTCGGCAAAGAAGACCCAGGGCAACTGAAAATCAAATTTAAAAATGATAGAGCTTTGTCTTGTCTTTGTGTCTCCAGGACTGGTCTCTGGGTATTTAGTGGAAACATTTTGGCTTGTTCCTACTCAAAAAAAAAAAAAATCTTCTAATGTGGATCATTGATGGTCCATCATCATCTGCTCTATTTAATAGTCTTCACAGCTATCTCGTCCTTACAAATAACACATCTCCCTAAATAATGGGATTAGATTTATTTGAGTTAAGGATCATCTGATATGTTAGACTTAATTCTGATAAAACATGTTCCAACAGCATTCTTGACAATATGGCATATCTAGAGCTAAGTCATGTCCTTAGAGGATCTTCTCATCCAGCCTTTGATTCTACCCTTTGTGGTTCTGGTCTCTTCCTAAACTTCACTTCCCTTATTGGTGTTTCAGCAATCTGGGTATTCTGACTCCAGGTTTGTATGTGTCTCCACTCATCCAGGTATGCCTGGGTCTCTGGTAAACAAGTGAGGCAGGAACCATGATTCTTACTAGAGACAGAATTCAGGTCATGGTTTGGTGTATGATTTAGAACGAGGCAGACCCTGGGTCACATCTGGGGCTGAAGTAGCAAGATTGAGGGGAGGTAATATTCAAGGTGGTTTGAGGTGGTGTGTGTGCTCAGTGTGAGATGGTGTGTGTGCTAAGTCATGTCTGACTCTGTGACCCTATAGACTGTAGCCTGCCAGGCTCCTCTGTCCATAGAATTTCCCAAACAAGAATACTGGAGTGGATTGCCGTTTCCTCCTCCAGGGGATCTTCCTGACCCAGAGATCAAACCCAAGTCTCCTGTGTTTCCTGCATTGACAGGCAGATTCTTTACCACTGAGCCACCTGGAAAACCCCATTTTGAGGATAGGAGGAGTCATAAGGGGCTGTGGATATGGTCTGGTTGGGGTTGACAGCAGCATTAATTTGGGTACAAGTAGATGGAAGAGATGAATCTTTCCACCTCCCACCATGCCCATCTGCAGGATATCAGAACTGGGAGATTATGCAGCCTACATGGCATGCATTTTGGAGTTCTGGGTTCCTCTGCTTAAAACAACTTCCCCCCTACCTCCTGCCAATTCCTCAGATGCCTCAAAAAGGGCTCAAATGTTTCATTTCCCAAGGGGAGTTGACATACAGAAACACAAAGTCTAAATAATAAAAAATAGAGCATTTCCTTAAAAGAGGATGTGAGAAAGATAATGAACAGGCCCATCGGAACCTGCTCCCCTTACCGGCAACTGGGGGCAGGTACCAGGGTCCAGAGCTCCCCAAGATTCTCCCACCTCTTCCACACCCTACCTCCAGGCAGGCCCTGCCTGAGTCCTAAGAGGTTCCTTCTCCAGGGATCTCGACCCCCAGCTCTCCAGATCCAGGGGAACCTCTGCACTCTTCTCTCTAAACAGTTCACTCACCCAATTCCAAACACCTGAAGAGAAGCAGCAGCAGGAGAAGGGAGGGAGCGGGGCCTTTTCTTTTCTTCATCTCAAGAGAATCCACATGGGCTGGAACCCAGGATGCCTTTTCCTCCTCCCTTCTCTCTAAGTTTTCTGTCTTTCCTTCTCTGCCAGCGCACAGCGGGTGTGGGGTTTATTTATGCTGCCACCAAGGGAATCCAGGATGCCTGGTTCTTCCTTCCTTCTTTCAGGGAGGAACAACCTACTCTTTTACTGTCAATCAAAGGAAGAAGAATCTGGTGCCGAGGAGTGGCAGGGTGGGAGAGAGCTGTCCTAAGTGCAAGAAGGAGATCTTGGTGCTGCCCAGAGACCAGAGTTGGGCAGTAACAGGGGATCAAGCTTGTCAGTGTGAGTGGCATTGCTTTCTGACTCAGAGACCTAGACAGACACCATGCATTGGTGCTCAGGGAGGGGCTTGGACTCCCTCTTCCATGGGTGGAGTGGTAAAGTTGGGGTGACCATGGAAGGTTAACGGCAGGCCTGCCTGAGGGATAGGGCATGGTGAGAAGACAGCAGGACATCCGAGGGTGTTCACAGAGCCCTTGGTCCTTACCAAAAAGGAGGATCATTGATGAAGGGGGAGAAATACCCAACCTCTCTATCTAAGAACTGCCCTCGTCTCGCAATCATTCACGAAAGTCCTTTCCAATAGCTCATCTCCCACTTGCAGATGCATCTCCTTGCTCCCATTACTTGAATGCCCTCAGCCCACCAAGTTTTCCTCAGTGACTAGATGAAATTAGTTCACCTCTGAAAGTTCCAATTGTCTTTTAATGAGAATGGCCGTTTGCTTCCTTTTCTGACTCCCACCCCGCCTCGTTCAGTGTTGTCCAAAAAACTGTAGCTGCCTGTCCTCATTCAGAGGTAGGAAGTTTCCTGACATTTGTGGGGCCTATCTCTTTCCCAGTGTCCTCTTAAGTGGAAGAGGAACTGGAGAATTACAGGAGGGCTGTAGATTCCTCAGATTCCTCAAAAAGGGCTCAAATGTTTCATTTCAGAGGGCAGCTGATTCCCTGAAAGTCAATTTAATGAATGGTTGGTTTACCAAATTTAATTGATTACTTCAACTACTGATTTTATTTGAATGGATTAAATATTTTCAAAGAGAATACTATTTAGATGAATTAAGAAAGTATTCTTATATGTTTACTATAACTAATGAATATATTTTAAAGGACTATCATAAGGAGTTCAGTTTAGTTGCTCAGTCGTGTCCAACTCTTTGTGACCCCATGGACTGCAACACACCAGGCTTCCCTGTCCATCACCAACTCCCAGAGTTTATACCTCTTGACTTATTTTTTAAATCAAGAGGTACAATTTGCATTTAGTAAGACCCACCTTTTTTCATGTATAGATCTGTGAGGCTTTCTGTTTTGTTTAAATTTTTAAAATTTTGAGATAATTTTAGATTTACAGGAGAGTTGCAAAAATAGTAATGAGAAATTTGAAGTTAAAAGACACTTGCTCCTTGGAAGAAAGGCTGTGGCAAATCTAGACAGTGTATTAAAAAACAGAGGCATCATTTGCCAATTAAAGGTCATAATAGTCAAAGATATGGTTTTCCCAGTAGTCATTACGGATGTGAGAGTTGGACCATAAAGAAGGCTGAGCGCCAAAGAATTGATGCTTTTTAACTGTGGTGCTGGAGAAGACTCTTGAGAGTTCTTGCAAGGAAATCAAACTGTCAATCCTAAAGGAAATCAATCCTGAATATTCATCATTGGAAGGACTGATGCTGAAGCTGAAGAAGCTCCAGTACTTTGGCCACTGATGCGAAGAGCTGACTCATTGGAAAAGACCCTGATGCTGGGAAAGATTGAGGGCAGGAAGAGAAGCGGGAGACAGAGGATTAGGTGGTTGAATGGCATCACCAACTCAATGGACATGAGTTTGTACAAACTCCAGGAGTTGCTGAAGGACAGAGAAGCCTGGGGTGTTGCAGTCCCTGGGGTCAAAAAGAGTCGGACACGACTTAGTGACTGAACAACAAATACAGTGATTAAAAACTAAGAAATTAATGTTGGTGTAACACTACACACTTAATTACAGAACTTATTCAGATTTCACATGTTTTTCCATTGATGTCATTTTTCTGTTCCAGGATCCAATCCAGAATTCCATGTGGCATTTATTTATACGTCTCCTTAGTCTCTTCTAATCTGTGACAGCTCCTCTTTGTCTTTCATGATGTTGACACTTTTGAAGAGTATCATCATTTTATAGGATATCCTAAAACTTTTTATTTTTTATTAGATTATAGTTGATTTACAATGTTGCATTTGTTTCTGCTGTTCAGCACGGTGTATCAGGTATACATATACATATACCACTCTTTTTTAGATCTTTTTCCATATAGGTCATGTCATTACAGAGTATTGAGAAGAGTTTCCTGTGCTATACAGTAGGTCACTATTAGTTATCTATTGTGCGTGTGTGTATATATATATATATACACACACATATGTATATATATAGTAATGTGTTTATGTCAATCCCAGTCTCCCAATTTATCCCCTACTTTCTTCCCTAGTGAAGTGAAGTCACTCAGTCATGTCCGACTCTTTGCGACCCCATGGACTGTAACCTACCAGGCTCCTCTGTCCATGGGATTTTCCAGGCAAGAGTACTGGAGTGGGTTGCCATTTCCTTCTCCAAGGGATCTTCCCAACCCAGAGGTCGAACCCGGGTCTCCTGCATTGCAAGCAGACGCCTTACCGTCTGAGCCACCAGGGAAGTCACTTTCCTCCTTAGGAATTGTCAATTTGTGTCGTCCTGTTAAGAAGGCTCTGGCAAAGGTCCAGACTTTGAGAACCACAGCAAAAGCCAAGTTGATGAAACAAAGGTGAGTGATTCCTTGGCATGAGGAAGGGTCAGCGAGTGTGTGTGATGAGCAAGTTGCACCAGAATCTTTAATGAGGCCTTGGCTTTCAGCATTGTTGGGTGCTGACACATGGATTTTTTGGCCCTGTTCTGAGACCTGGCTTTGTGGGAAGTGCCAAGAATTTGGCTCCTGACCGCAGAGGCTGAGCCCACCCTTGCAGAAACTGGGATCACACCTCTCTGCCCAGGATGGCTGCTGGGGCTGCGAACCCGCAGGCAAGACAGGTGCCAACTCACACCTGTCTTTCCAGTGAAGAGCAGACCTGTATGGCCAGGGAACCAGGCAATGTGCCACCTCTGGGGGCAACTCCGTCAGCAGCACCTTCTCTGCTTCACTATCTGTGAACTTGTGCTCTGAACTCACACAGAAACTATGCAACACAAACCTGTGAAGCCCAGCACTTTCTCTCCCCACCCTTTCCTGATTCCATTCTTCCATCAGCCTGGAGACCTTCAGGGAATGGGGAAGAGGAGGGGATAAATATACAGTCTGGATTTCACTCTAGGGATTTGAGAGCTGGGAGAACATAGGGAAGAAGGGTCTTTAGGAACTTTTATTCACAGCAATGTATAAACACACACCAACAGTGTCTGGTTCCACATATATTAGATGCATTTATTCAACAATTCAGTCACAGCTACAGCCTCCTTTTGTTGGGAGAATCAAGCTGGGAAGGAGGCTGAAGAAAAGTTGGGAGAAGCAGGAACGGGGGGGCACTTAACCTCTTGATCCAGGTCAGCAGCCTCTCTGCCCCCGAGGACTGTGGTGCTTCTGCCTTCAGGAACACTCAGGGCCACACTTGTCTCCCAGTCAGCTCTCTGGCTGCCGGAGAAGACAGCTCTCCTCTGAAGTCAGTTACAGTTGCCCTGGACCCTTCTGGGACTTCATAACAGCCGTGAGGGCATAGCAGTGGGAGTGGCAAAAGATCGACACTGAAGAGGTTTCTTAGGCTTGGAGAGTTTCTCTAGAAGACAAGAAGCTGAGTAGTTTCAGAGTCTTGTCCCCCTCCTCCAGCGCTCGCCCCTTCCTCATATTTCTTTGGCTCCCATCTTCCCCTCATCACTTTCCTCTGAAAGTCTTGGCTTTTTGACCCTCTCTTGCTGACTCTAACCTGCTGTTTCTGTCTTTCCTGATTTTCTTATCCCGTTACCCCTGCAGTCACCCTGCTGTCTCTTGCCTAGTTCCTCCCTGACTTCCCTGCTGTCTTTCCCTCAGAAAGAAAGGGGTTTCTTGCACATCAGACACTCACGAAATAGAAGAGAAGCCCAGTGAGGAGAATCACGGCCATCGCAACTGAGGCCAGAGTAACCAAGACGACCTCACCCGGCCTCAGGTGTCCGCTAGGGTTTTCCTCTTCCCTTGGTGGAGCAGTACTTGAGCTGGTGACACTGGAGATGGTTGTGTCAGTTCCACTGGATAGTGTGGTCGATCCAAGGGAGGTGGTTGTAGTGTTAGCAGTAGAAGTTACAGCTTATTAATAAAGGATGGCTGGTTAGTTCCATTGGAAGTTTTGTTTGATTCTGCAACTACTACTACCACCAACGGCAATGATGTGTGTGTGTGTGTGTGTGTGTGTGTGTGTACGCTCATGCACATGCACACGTGCTCAGTCACACTGCTGCTGCTGCTAAGTCACTTCAGTCGTGTCCGACTCTGTGCGACCCCATAGACAGCAGCCCACCAGGCTCCCCCGTCCCTGGGATTCTCCAGGCAAGAACACTGGAACGGGTTGCCATTTCCTTCTCCAGTGCATGAAAGTGAAAAGTGAAAGTGAAGTCTCTCAGTCGTGTCCGACTCTTAGTGACCCCATGGACTGCAGCCTACCAGGCTCCTCCATCCATGGGATTTTCCAGGCAAGAGTACTGGAGTGGGGTGCCATTGCCTTCTCTGGCTCAGTCACACAGTCAGTGGCAATAATAACTATCGTTTATTGAATAATGACTCTGCTCCAGGTGTTGTGCTAAGTGCGACATATGAATTAGTACTTCAAATACTCACAATACCTCCATGAGATAGGAACTTTTTAACACTCCCATTTTATAGATAGAGAAATTGAAGTTTAGAGAAGTTAAACCTGGTCCCAGGTTAGACAGCAGGTCATGGAGGAGGAATTTAAACCAAGGCTGACTGACACTAGCTCCAGCCCTTAACCTGTGTATTCTACATCCTAGGTCACATGACCTGGGAAGTCACATGACCTGGGGTCACAGGTATTATTCCTTCTCTAACTATTCATGATACTCTTCAGATAAAGAACATAAAAGAGCGAGTTGAAGGGTCCATGTGTATATACACGTGTATATATTGAGCTACTCTCCAAACAGAATTGTACCTGTCTTCCAGGGGAGAAATAATCAAGGGGAGGTTTGGGAGAGGAAATAGTGTGTATTTTCACTACTATCAAGTAATTCTAATGCACACAAAAGTTTGGGAGCTGCCAGGTATGGGACCCCAAGTGACCTTGACGCTTGGCCTGGCAGAGAACTTGCTGCGGGTAGCCCAAAATGATAAGATCTCCCAGGATTCTGGGAAGGGACCCAACGTCCTTACTTAGTGAGTGAGCATTAAGATGAGGCTTGTGCTTTTCCCCTCTATTTCATGTCTCTTTCCTACCCTGTTCTGATTTTCCATTTCAACAACAACCTAGCTCTTGGCCTCCCAGCTGCCTATATAACCTCACCTCATCTATGGCTCTGTTCTCCTACTGAGATGTGGTTTTCTTCCCCTTACTTATTCCTTCCATAGTATCATCTGGACTAACATAAATATCACAAATTTATATTTAGAGGAAGAGTCCAAAAATCCCTTGTTAATGCCTCTGATTAGGGTTATGATCAGGGTCAAGAGAAAAAAGAGGAATTTCCTGGCAATCCAGTGCTTAGGACTCTGTGCTTTCAGTGCCAAGGGCGTGGGTTCAATCTGTGGTCAGGGAACTAAAATCCTGCAAATGCAAAAGAGAGAAAGAGAGAGGGAGAGAGAGAAAAAAAAAACTAAGTGAGAAATTGAGATGAGAAGTTGGCCTATGGAGAGGGAATAGATTTGTTTTGTTCAGGGGCATAAAAAGATGAGTCAAAGTCATGATGGGGCAAATTCTAGAAAGAATTCAATCTGTGTGAGTGTGGAACACTTACAAGCTTAATTAGAGACTAGGTGACCACTGTCAGGGATGTTGGAAACAGGTTCCTGCCTACTGCAGGTGGTCAGACATTAAAATATCTTCCAACTCCAATGCATCTGTCCTTAGGGTTGATTTATTACAGAGGAAATAGGCCAGACTTCTGGGCAGAAGAGTTGTTACTGGGAACAGAATAGAGAGCAAAGGCTAGGTTGGATGGAAGAGAGTAAAGCAAAATATCTGTCCTTACTTCTTTAATGAGAATGGGAGCTAACAGGCAGAGTGTGCATGCCAGGACTGGACAACATTTTCCCCAAACCCTATTCAGACTTCAAGATTATATCACTCACCATTTCCTAAAAGTAGTAGAAGATGAAACAACAGCCAGCATTCAAGGGAAAAAACTTTTTCCTTCATCTTGAGATACTCTGACTGCCACGCCTGGAAAGGAGGTTTCCTGAGTCCCAGATGTGATTAGGCCTAGAATGGAAAGAAGAAATTCTGAGATTTTTCTTTCTGAAGAATCTCAAGGTGGAGATCTGAGGCTGGAGTTCTGGGAGCTCAGGTCTCCAAAGAATGGGTCCTCAACCTAAGAAAAAACACCAGTAGGGGGCACCTGGGGCTGCAGACTGGATGCCTGGTCCCTTAGGATCACTCCACAGAATGTCACCTCTTACTTTCTCTTTCGAAGAAGGTCTTTATAGTATCATCGGGGCTGGGCAGGGGCTGGGTATGTGACCTGTTGTTCTTCCGGCTATGGGCAGGTAACAGAATATCTGAACTCAGAGAAGAGGTCTGTAGAGGCCAGGAGATGCATAAGAATGGAAAATGACGTGGTCCCCTTAGGCAGGGCCTGGGGAGGAGCAGGAAGTTGTACAGTTCAAGGGGATCAAATTGTCATGGTGGAGGGAACTCCTCCTCTGAGGCACAGATGGGGCTAAAAACCTGTCCAGCTCAAGACCTTGCTTCCTGGAGAGAAGTCCTGAGTAACCGGGATGACTGGGCAGGGCAGGGAGTGTGAGAAGAAAGACTTGATGAACAGAACTTAGTTGGGAGGACAAATAAAATGCGATTCACTGTCACTGTAAATCTCATTGTCCAGTATCATCTGGACTAACACATCCGGATGATATGTTAACTTATCCACCCAAGGAACTTCAGTTGGTTCTTCTCATCAGTGCTGCATGCCAGACAAGTGGAATGATCGAAGAAATTCCTACACTTAGGACCGTGCCAGTTTGCCCAGGAGCTGAGGGCACATGACCACCTTGTTTAGACAGCAGATGAGACCAGCAGATAGATGGAAGATAGATGGAAGAGGAGGATAAAACAAAGACAGTAACGGGGCTTTGACAATCCCCTGACAGGAGATTGACAATGCCTTCATTCACAGTTCATGGCAAAAAAGTCAGGGAAGGATTCTATGGGAGTTTTAATTTGATATTATGTGTAATCAAAGCAAGCTGTCTCCACCTTCTCCAGCCACGGAGGTTTTCTGGTAGAGGAACCATTTCAGATCCTTTTTTTTAGGGGGGGCGGGTCATCTTATGGGATTTAGTTCCCAACCAGGGATCAAATCTGGGTCCTTGGAGTGAAAGTATGGAGTTCTAACCACTGGATTGCTAGGGAATCCTCCCATTTCAGATTCTTTAGATGTTTGGGTGAAAGAATATTCATTGCCTGTGAAGTCGGAAGGAAGTGAACTGACAAGCAGGAGATGTATATTCATCCCACAAATATTGAGTGGTTTCCTACTATGTGTCAGACATCGCACTCCAGTAAACAAAACAAGTTTGTGTTATTTTGGAGCTTATATCTAAGAAAAGAACTGTGAATGAATGAATTTTAAAAGCAGGAAGAGAAAATGAGGTGTTGGGTGGGAGGAAGCAGATTCTAGGATGTCCGAGGAAAGGCCTTGGTTGTTGATCTGCCCACTGTCTCTGATGGGAAGTCCCATGTGGGGATGGATGAAGAGTGTGGTCAGTAACAAGTTGATATTGGGATCTCAGGTAAAAATCCCAGGAATATTTCTAAGTAGAAAGATGTTTTTCTCTACAACATATTGGAGTAATAGGACTTGTCTTACAGCACAGGTTTACTTATATATTAGCTGTTTTTCTTTTTTTCATCTTTTAAAGTTTTTTATTTACAGTAAAATTTAGCAGTTATTATGGACTTAAATGGAGCAGATGTCGGCTGTGTATTAAGCATTATACTTCATTCCCTGAAGGTGTGCTCATCATCACTCAAGCTGCTTGTCACCCTCTGACTTCTGGTCCAGTCTACTCTTGTTACTCTTCATCATGTAGATGAAGAAAGTGAGGGTCTCCTTTTCATTCACAGGTATGCTCTGAAGTGTTGGCTGACAGTTTCTGCTAACTGGGCCTTTTTGAAGCCTAATCTGGTCTGCAAAGTGTGTTTATAACATCAGAGAGTGTTCACCTGCAGCTGAACAGATCAGCTTCAGGAATGTCTGTGTCGTGCTCAGGAGAATCGCTGCCATCGTCACCTGTCTTCCTCTGCCTTTTATTCTTACACTCTGGATGAAATTCTTGTGGAAATCGCAAATATACAGGTGCCTTACGCTCTGGTCGATGTCCAGCTTTTCTTCTGTGAGATGCTCTTCTGGACTCTCCCTGAAGGAGGCGTTGCCCTCCTCCATGAGGAGGCAGCTCAGGCCGTGGCTTGGGGCGGCGGCGGGGGCGACGGGGGCGGCTGGGGACCTTTCGCGGCATTTCTTCTCGGTGCTAAAGCCGTTCTTCTCCTCGTCCCGGCCGGCCTCTCTGGGGGAAGGTACCCTAGGCCACTCTGTAGCCGTGCTCCCCGCGGGGCAGGTCGCCGAGACCCCCGCACAAGAGAGTCCCAGAGCCCGTCTCCAGCCAAGGCGCTGCCCAGCCCCGCTCGCGGGAGTCCCGGCCCCGCGCCGCCGCGCTCCGGCTCCTTCGGTTCCCGGCCCGCGTCTCCACTGAGCCCCTTTCTCCCTGCTCGCGTCCCGGGGGTGGTCTCCCACGGCTTGCAGGGCCCCGCCGGGAGTCTCCCTGAGGCGCCTTCTGCCGGGGGACCTGGACCGTCACCCTTCGGCGAGGACGTCCAGGAGGGAGCCCCAGGAAGCAGCTGCTCCCCGGAGACTCCGGGCCCCGGTTGCCAGAGGGTTCTGAGGGCCCCCGCCGGCTCCAGGCTTATTTCAGCTGCGGAGCAAACTCGCCGCCGGGCGGCTGCCCCGGGGTGGCGCGGCCTCCCTGCGCGGCGCCCGGCCTCGAACCCGCGGCGCCCGGTCCCCTGCTAACTCGTCTAGCCCGCCCCAGCCCTACAGCCGCTCGGTTGCTCCCTGAGTCCCGAGTCCCGAGGCAGTGCCTGGGCCTCCCGGCCTCCGCCCGCCCGAGGCTCCGCGCCTTAGCTGTTTTTCTGAGTGACATTTTTCTCATCTACTTAATAGGGATCATAATTTGAACTTCATGGGATTGCTGTGAGGACTAAATGATGGTATATTTAAAAAAAAATCTTAGAATCACTCAGAAGCAAAATGATAGCAAAACAAACACAAAGTTAAAAAGATGAGCATTTCATCTAGATACAACATGCATTAATAAACTTATTTCTTAGAGTATGTATATTTCTTAGAGTGGCTAGGAATTTTCTTCATCACACAACGTCTGGAGGAGACACAAGAAGGGAGGAAGACTCTTCTTAAAGACAAAGTCAAGCTCTGGAGGGCACTGAAATGAACTGAGTGGAGGAAAGATGGGGAAGCAGTGACCATAAGAGTTGTTACTGTGCCCATCCCAATACCCAGTCAAGCAACTTTCTTGATCCTAGAATTCTAAGTTATGAGGAGAGCCCTGGGAACATACTTAACATCATTGCTAAGCCTGATGAAACTATGAGTCTCTTCTGAAACAACACTCTGCTCCAACACTGTAACTTTGGTTGTCAGACATGGGAAGGCCTTGCTTATTCTTGTCCTTGACACAGGCTATATAACCATGGCTATTTCCTGGGAGCATTCTGGTCTTCCATCATGACTCACTCCCTCATTATGGTAAATCTTTGTCTTCACCTCCATGATCCTCTTCTCCATCAAGGTTTCCTCCCTTAAAATGTCTCCCACTCCCCAGCATCTATGGCCATGCCCTCTTCAATGACTCCACTAAGATATGCTCTGTGGCTGTCACTGATGTGTCCTCTTCCATGGTTTCGTTCGTGACCCCAAGCCTGTGGTTTTCATCATGGCCTCTTCAGTAGAAACCTTGATGACTCATTTTCACATCACCTTCATGACTGTGACTCAATTCAGGGCCACATTGTAGCTTTCTTCATGGCCAAGGCCACAGGCCCCTCCATGACTCAGTTTATTGTCAAGGCTGCAGAACAGTGGACCCAGGCCAAAATCATGGGTATAATAAGTGTTTCTCAGAGGCAGAAGAGTATTTCACTAAAAGAGAAAGATGTGAATATTTTAAGAGAGTGATCCTCTCACATTTCACAATCCACCTGGTTGGTTGACTAAAATCACAAACTCTCACTTTTTTTTTTTTCTTCAGGTATTTATTTTACTGAAACTGAACTTGAAATTAACAACAGTAAGCAAAGAAAAGCACAGCAAATGTATAAGATCTAGATTAGAAAGTCAGAAGTATAAAAATGAATGGTTTATCCTTTTCCAAGTTTCTCCTACCTTGAGGATTTTTTAAAATTGAAGTATAGTTAATTTACAATGTTGTGTCAGTTTCAAGTGTACAGCAAGTTGATTCAGTAATACATATATATATATATAATATATATTATACATATTCTTTTTCAGATTCTTTTCCATTATAAATTATACTATATTATTATTATTATTATTACAGATATTGAATATAGTTCCCTGTGTTATACAGGAGGTCATTTGTTGTTTACTTTCTTTATATATAGTACTGTGCATATGTTAATTTCAAACTTCTAATATATCTCCCTCTCCCTGACTGTCTTTTTGGTAACCATAAGTCTGTGAGTCTATTTCTGTTTGGTAAATAAGTTCATTTGTGTCATTTTTAGGTTCTATATATTTAGGATTGGCTAGTATGAATAATTTCAGCAGGCTTGGGCAATAGGGGTGGTCTTTAGTTGTCTGGTACCTGACTCTTGGCGATGGTGGTTTAGTCTCTCTGTTGTGTCCAGCTCTTGTAACCCCATGGACTACAGCCCACCAGTCTCCTCTCCCCATGGAATATCCCAAGCAAGAATACTGAAGTGGCTTGTTATTTCCTTCTCCAGGGGATCTTCCCAATCCAGGGATCAAGCCTGGGTCTCCTGCATTGCAGGTAGGTATTTTACCGACTGTGCTACCAGGGAAGCCCCAAACCAAGGAATCTTCCCAATCCAGGGATCAAACCTGGGTCTCCAGCATTGGCAGGCAAATTCTTTACCACTGAGCCACCTGGGAAGCCATATAAGTGCTATCATATGATATTTGTGTTTTTCTGTCTGACTAACTTCACTGAATATGATAATCTCTAGATCCATCCATGTTGCTACAAATGACATATTTCATTATTTTTTTTATGACTGAGCAATAGTCCATTGTATATATATACCACATCTTCTTTATCCATTTATCTGTCAGTGGATATCTTCCATGTCTTTTATGGAAGTTTTCTTTCATGTTTTGGCTATTGTAAATAGTGCTGCTACAAACATTGGGGTTCATGTATCATTTTGAATCAGAGTTTTCTCTGGATATATGCCCAAGAGTGGGATTGCAGGATCATATGGTAACTCTCTTTTCAGTTTTTTAAGGAAACTCCGTACTGTTTTCCATTATGGCTGTACCAATTTACATTCCCACCAATAGTGTAGGAGTGTTCTCTTTTTTCCCTCATTTATTATTTATAGACTTTTCAAAAATATATTTATTTATTTAGCTGTGTTGGGTCTTACTTGCAACACATGGAATCTTCATCTCATCGTGTGGAATCTTTTTTTGTGGCACCTGGGCTTAGTTGCTCTGTGACATGTGGCATCTTAGTTCACCAACCAGGAATTCAACCTGCATCCCTTGCATTGGCAGGCAGATTCTTAACCACTCGACCACCAGGGAAGTCTGCACCCTGGAATTTTCTGCATCCCAGGGAAATGCACCATATAATATAGGGGCTGGAAGGTAAAGGGTGGGTGTCTGTAGAAGGGGAACTAGAAAAGTATAACTAGCTGATGTTTTGACCACAGGCAAAAAAAACCCATATGGAAGCTGAAAATTGGGAAGATGATTCCCACCTGTCAAGGCACCCCACTCCTGCATAACACTCTTTAGAAGCCTTCATATACCTCCAAGAGTATGCACAAACTCCATTTAAAGATCATTGTGCTAGGCCAGCAGTGCAAAAGTGCTTAATCCCATCCACTGCCTAGACCTCTGCTTGGGTCAAACCTGCTTGGTGAGCTGGGGTTTTGTCGGGTTCAAATGTGTTTCGTTCATGTAAGTGGATCCCACGATGAAACCTGAGTCATGATGCTTCTTAACCCTACGTACACACTCCAGTTGCTGGGAATAATGAGATGTTCACAGCGTAACTATGTGATTTAACCACAAGCTGAGTTACTCACTGTGGTGCTCTCACTTTTCATTTCCCTCTATCTTGAAGTGCCTATTGCTGTTTATCTTTGGAAATCAAAATTTTTAGTCACAAGTTATGCCTGCTGGGTAACATTTTTACAGCTTTATTGAGATATAATTTATATCATATATAGTTCATCTGTTTAAAATAGATATATTAATGAGGTTTGCAAAGTCGAGTGGGCCTTAGGAAGCATCACTATGAACAAAGCTAGTGGAGGTGATGGAATTCCAGTTGAGCTATTGCAAATCCTGAAAATGATGCTGTTAAAGTGCTACACTCAATATGACAGCAAATTTGGAAAACTCAGTGATGGCCACAGGACTGGAAAAGATCAGTTTTCATTCCAATCCCAAAGAAAGACAATGACAAAGAATGTTCAAACTACTGTACAATTGTACTCCTCTCATACACTAGCAAAATAATGCTCAAAATTCTCCAAGTCAGGCTTAAAAAATATGTGACCAGTGAACTTCCAGATGTTCAGCTGGGTTTTAAAAAGGCAGAGGAACCAGAGATCAAATTGCCAACAGCTGTTGGATCATCAAAAAAGCAAAAGAGTTCCACAAAAATATCTACTTCTGCTTTAATGACTATGCCAAAGCCCTTGACTGTGTGGATCACCACAAACTGTGGAAAATTCTTAAACAGATGGGACTACCAGACCACCTGACTTGCCTCCCGAGAAATCTGTGTGCAAGTCAACAAGCCACAGTTACAACCAGACATGGAACAACTGACTGGTTCCAAATTGGGAAAGGAGTACGTCAAGGCTGTATATTGTCACCTGCTTATTTAACTTATATGCAGAGTACATCATGAGAAAATGCTTTGTCCACCTGATGCGAAGAATTGACTCATTTGAAAAGACCCTGATGATGGGAAAGATTGAAGGTGGGAGGAGAAGGGGACGACAGAGGATGAGATGGTTGGCTGGCATCACCAACTCAATGGACATGAGTTTGAGTAAACTCCGGGAGTTGGTGATGGACAGAGAAGCCTGGTGGGCTGCAGTCCATGGGTTAGCAAAGAGTCGGAAATGACTGAGTGACTGAACTGAACTGAATTGAGGGGTTTAGTATATTTACAGTCATTAATAAGCCCTTTCTAATTGCAGACTAAATTCTTTCTTCCCTCTTGTTCTTTTACTCCCTTTGGTCTATCTCTTCCTTTTTTCCTCTATTTTGAACTTTACTACTCATGTGTTAGTCCTCCTGAATCAATCCTCTAAGTGTCTTCTATTTTCTGGGTGATTTTCACCTCTGATTTCTTGTGTCTAATTGAGTTACTTTTCCCACTTGATCTTCCAGATAATTAATTTTATTCTGGGCCAACTTCCTTAAATTTGTCTATTACAATTTAAATGTGAAAATGCATGTTTTGTAATTTTTAATTATTTAAATGGACTACTTTAAAATAATTCTCCAATCTCATTTGTTTTTACATTTTTCACATTAGACTTCCCACAGTTCACACCAGTGGGAGGCAACTTTCTAGGGGGTTCAACTCAGCTTATCCTTCTGGTTGCTGGGTCCCTTTAGGTAAGAGGATGGTGGTGGTGGTGCTGGTGGTGGTGGGCCTGCATATGGCTCATCATGGCCTCATTGATTAGGATCAACTCTCTGGTTTGCTGACACTTGAGAAACCCAGTGAGTGGTGGAAGGCAGAGCAGTTCCCACTGCTGTGAGTTGGGGTGAACCCACCAAAAACCTGCTAGTTCTTTCCTGAGGACTCTGTCCCAGGTGGAAGCCCTGTTACTGCCTCATGGATTCAGAGCCACTAGCCTTTTTCAACACAGCTCTTATCTGTCTTCCAAGACCTGTAGGATCAGGTAACCTTCTATCCTAGACCTTGGAAGGGGCATGTGCAGCCCCTGTGGAAGGGGAATTCATGAGAATCTTGGCTTTACCCCAGGTGTTCCTGCCGTGAGCCTCTTGGTAATGTCAGGAATTCTTTCCCTCAATAAAAATAGGAAGCACTTTCTCTCTGCTTCCAAAAGCAGCACTCTCAAGAGTGAAAGTATCAACTAGCACCTTTACTCTGACAAGTAATCCAAGTCAGGAGCAAGTGTAAATGGCATGGATACTGCGACTTTGAGTGACGCCGCCCTGCCCACAGGAAACCACTGCCTGTCATGCTCTGGGTTCTGCATGTGCTATAATGTAATCTCTATGAACCGCAGGCCTAATCCCATGAGCCTGTAAGATCCTGGCAGCTGCCCTCCTTTCTCGTCTCTCCCAATTCAGTTCCGTCAGTCTGGGAGAGTCTTGCAGACATAGGGTTCCTGCTTTGGGCAAAAAGGATTAGAAAAAGGGGACAGATATGAATGAGGTGTCCAAATTTTACCGTGGAGATTCTGAATGCAAAGTGGATTCCAGCATGGGGTTCTTTCATACAACCGGGAGATTCAACTCAGCGCAGCAGATATCCACTCATGTGCACACACAAGTTCTGTGATTTAATTTCATGTGTTTATTTCTTAGCTTAAAGACCAACAGAGTTTCTTTCCAACATCTAGTAAAAGCAAGAGAGAAAGAGGAAGTGTCTTCCCCAAGCCTGGCAGAGACCCAAATGAAGCTGGGAGGGGGCTCCTGGGGACGAATGAAAGGACACTCAGATCTCTGGTCCCCCAGGCTGGCTTTCTCTCTGAGGAATGTGGCTCCGTGGCTTCAGCAGCCACTCAGAACCCACTGTGACTTTCTCTCATCTCCATGGTTCCTGAGGATATGGGTCTGTTCCAGGGCCTGGCAGGGCTCCACCTAGGCCTGTGATGGGCTCCGTGATTCCCTCCAGGGCCCCGGCCGAGGTTGGGGCCATGGGGGTGGTAGACAGCTGTCAAGGACACTTCTCATGGACAGGGAGTTTCTCTAGAAAAAGAAGGCAGAATCCTTTCAGAATTGGGTCCCCCACCCCCAGCAAGCCTTCACCAGGGATACTTGCTGGAATCTTCTCCCCCTTTAAACCATCTCCCTCACATGGTAGTTCTTTCACCAGTCTTTACAGTCTTTATTTCTTCTTTTGCCCTCCTGCCCCAAAAGTCAATCGTTTCCTCTGCACATTGATTGGTTCCTCTGTTTCTAACTTTCTGTTTCTCTTTAAAACCTTTCTCCTGATCTTTCTTTCCTCCCTACTCACCCCTAACTTGATGGTCCTACTATTCACACTTCATTTCCTTATGTTCCTGCTACTCCTTCCCCCCAGGCACTTTTCTATGTATTAGGCACTCACCACGCAGAAGAAGAGCCCAACAAAGAATCCCATGACCACTACAACTGAGACCAGAGTGATAAGGAAGATTTCCCATGGCTTCAGGGACCCAGTGGGCTTCACTTCCTCCACTGGAGTTCCAGCACTTGTGCTACTTTTGTTAGACGTTGTGTGTGTTCCAGTTGTAAAAGGTGTATCAGAGCCTCCTGTGATTGCACTGGATCCAGTTTTGGAGGATGTGCTGGCCCCTCCAGAGATCACGCTGGATCCAGGGTCAGAGGTTGTGCTGGCCCCTCCAGAGGTCACACTGGATCCAGTACTGGAGGCTGTGCTGGACCCTTCAGAGGTCACGCTGGATCCAGTACTGGAGGTTGTGCTGGCCCCTCCAGAGGTCATGCTGGATCCAGGGTCAGAGGTTGTGCTGGCCCCTCCAGAGGTCACACTGGATCCAGTACTGGAAGTTGTGGTGGCCCCTCCAGAGGTCACGCTGGATCCAGTACTGGAGGTTGTGGTGGCCCCTCCAGAAGTCATGCTGGATCCAGTGTCAGAGGCTGTGCTGGACCCTCCAGAGGTCACGCTGGATCCAATACTGGAGGTTGTGCTGGCCCCTCCAGAGGTCATGCTGGATCCAGTGTCAGAGGTAGTGCTGGTCCTTCCAGAAGTCATGCTGGATCCAGTACTGGAAGTTGTGGTGGCCCCTCCAGAGGTCATGCTGGATCGAGTACTAGAGGTTGTCCTGGCCCCTCCAAAAGTCACGCTGGATCCAGTGTCAGAGGCTGTGCTGGACCCTCCAGAGGTCACGCTGGATCCAGCACTGGAGGTTGTGCTGTCCCCTCCAGAGGTCACGCTGGATTCAGTACTGGAGGTTGAGCTGGCCCCTCTAGAGGTCATGCTGGATCCAGTGTCAGAGGTAGTGCTGGTCCTTCCAGAAGTCACGCTGGATCCAGTACTGGAAGTTGTGGTGGCCCCTCCAGAGGTCACGCTGGATCCAGTACTGGAGGTTGTGGTGGCCCCTCCAGAAGTCACGCTGGATCCAGTGTCAGAGGCTGTGCTGGACCCTCCAGAAGTCACACTGGCTTCAGTACTGGAGGTTGTGCTGGACCCTCCAGAAGTCATGCTGGATTCAGTACTGGAGGTTGAGCTGGATCCACTGGAGGTCCCTTGGGATCCAGCATTAGTGGCTGTGCTAGGACTACCATGGATCGTGCTGGATGCAGTGTTCGAGGCTATACTAGTCTCACTGGAGGTTGCACTGGATCCAGTAGGGGCTGTAGTGGGTTCACTGGAAGTTGGGCTGGATTCATTGTTGACAGTTGTACTAGTATTACTGGAGGTTATGCCTAATGATAATTATAAATGATGACATATATTGAGCATTTATACCTTCTGCTCAACGCCTGGTTAAATTCATTACCTGGATAATTCTATTTAATGTTTCACTACAGCCCAATGAAATAGATATTATTATTATCAACAGCTAAGATGAAAAAATTGAGGCTTAGAAATGTCGACACTTGCCCAAGTTTATACAGCTAGTAAGTAGAAGAACAGGAATTTGAACCCAGGCTATTGAATCTACATTTTTAACCACCAAACTAGGTCATCCTCCACATCCACCTCTAAAACCAGGGTTACATGACCTAATTTCACTGAGAATGAGCTTATTCCATCAACTACTGTACAATATTTAACACAGATAAAAAGTATTATAAAGGAATTGTAGAACCCAGGTGAAATGTATATATTGGCTAATTCATTTTTAAATTGGTATAACTTCTTTCTTGAAAAATATTTCTGAGTGTTATTCAGAAACCATCTGTATCAGAATTATCTGGGAAGCTTGCTGAAAATAAAGATTTCTAGGCAAACCACACCAGACTAAATGAATCAGAATCTGAGATGGGACTAGGTATCTGGGTGATTATATATGTATTCAAGTTCCAGGAGCTCCTGATCACAAGGCAAAGATTGGAAAAGAACAAGTTATATGTAGCTGAAATATAAAAGATCTCCCAGGATTAAGGTCTGCAAATCAAAATCTACAGGTACAGGGAAGTATTTCCACCTTCCTGAAGGCTCAAGTGGAGTTAAGTTTGTGCCTGTTTTTTGCCTCTCACTACCTTGAAGGACAAAGACACTCAGGCTCCCCACATAAAATTTATCTCATTTCTAGTTCATTTTACTACTAACTTGGACATGAGTGCCTATCACCTCAGCCCACACAGGTGTGTTTTTACCTCAGGCTTATTTGAACTAACATAGAACTAGAAAGAAAGAAAGCGCTAAATTGTGTCTGACTCTTGGAATCCCATGAACTATAGCCTGCCAGGCTCCTCTGTCCATGGGATTCTCCAGCAAGCATACTGGAGTGGGTTGCCATTTCCTTCTCCAGGGGAACTTCCCAACCCAGGAATTGAACCCAGGTCTCCTGCACTGCAGGTAGACGTTTTATGTACTGAGCTATATAATATACGATTAGAACTTAGCTCTCTTTGGGGAAAGCCCCGCTCCCCACTGAAGTCTGCAATGGAGTACAAATTGGAGTTAAGATCAGAATCAGAAGTAAAACTAAATAAGAAACTGGGATGAGGACTTCCTTGTGGTCCAGTGGTTGAGAGTGTGCCTGCCAATGCAGGGGCACAGGTTCGATCCCTGGTCTGCAATGATTCCAGGTGCCACAGGGCAACTAAGCCCACTTACCACAACTAAGCCCATGTACCGCAACTTCTGAAGCCTGCATACTCCAGAGCCCTCAAGCCGCAGCAAGATAAGCTACCACAATGAGAATCCTGAGCAGAGCAACTAGAGAGTAGCCCTCACTTGCTATAACTAGAGAAAGCCTGCTCACAGCAAGGAAGACCCAGCACAGCCAAAAACAAATACATACATAAGGTATAATTTTAAAAAAGAAACTGAGATAAACAAGAGTAGGGGTGACATGTAAAAGAGGAAATGGCTTTGATCTGAGAAGTTTTGAAGAACAGAATAGGTGCATCAAAATTCTACGAGGGCTAATTTTGATTCAAAATGATGAATTCTCAGGGAGTTCCCTGATGTCTAGTGGTTAGGATTCAGCACTTTCACTGGCAAATGGCTCAGGTTCATTCCCTGTTTGGGGAACTGAGATCCTGCAAGCCATGTGGCACAGCCAAAATAAAAATTAAAGGATTCTCTAAGAAGTCATGCTTCCTAGTTGCACAATAGAAGATGGTCCAAGGAGTGTTTAATAGAGTGTCAGAAGTGTGGAACAGAGTAGGAGTTAGTTTTGACTCTTAAATCCTTTTCTCCTTGGTCTGAGGCTGACTTAGGCTGACTGGGGAATCAGGGTTAAGGACAGGAGAAAAATTAAGTCTATAGAATATAGAAGAGGGATATTTTTAAATAAGTCAATTCTTCTTGTTATTAATATTTAGCCCTCTAGCCATATCTCATGGATTATTGCCATTTTATAGATGCATAAACTGAGGCACAGAGCAGCTAACTAACCTAAAGTGCATAGATAACAGATGGAGCCATGATTCAAGCACTGACAACTGGACACCAAAGTCCACAGTTCTAAGCACTGTGCTTGACTGCCTCCTAGGTGATACCTTATTACACTGAAGTGACTAGAGTGAAATGACCCTCAGTCTATGGAGGAAAACCAGAGCTGTTCCTAATGGTGATCATCATCTCCCATAATCTCTCAAAAGTTCACAGACCACCCACCTTTAAAGAAAAGCACTCACCATGTTGTAATAGTAGGAGATGCAACAGTAAGCAATACTTAAGGCGAATGTTTCTTTTCTGCATCTTGATCTTCCTCTTCCTGGCTGGTAAACAAGGTGCTTGGATCCCAGATGTGGCCAAGACCTAGAAGGCAAAGAATAGTATCTTGAGAAAGGAGAGTTCAAGGTGAAGAGATAAAGGCTGGAGCTTCCAAGAGCTTAGGTCTTCTAAATATATGTTCTTGGAAAGAATCTTGAGCTTGAGTGGTGGGAGATGAGATGCCTAGGCTATTTAAGCTTTCTTCGCACGATGTTGTTGCCTCTTTCTTTATCATGGATAAGCTGCAGGGGCCTTTATAGCTTCAAATAGGTTGGGGAGGAGTTGGGAAATCGACCTGTTTTTCAACCAACTATGAGCAAGTAACAAAACAATACTGAGTCTGGGAAGGAATAGACTGGGGGGTCAAGAGGAAGGTGAGAAGGAGAATGATATGATCACAGTAGGCAGGGCATTGGGCTGGGTTTGAGCAGGAAGTAGGATTGGATAAAGAAATCAAGATTGTCAGAGTGGAAGGGACCCACCCTTGAGGCAAAAACGGGGTCAGAAACCTGTTCCAGTTCACGACTTTGTATCCTAGTCGCGAAGTGCTGTGTGTTTGTTTTAGCATGAAAGAAACCCTAACAGACTGAGCTGAAGGGGCAGGACCCCACATCTCCGAATCAAAAAAATATGAGACTTCAAAGAGAGTAGTAACTAGGGATCTGGGCTCCTGGGATACAGGCAGAAGACAGATGGTGCATTGCTGAGTATGCAGTAGGCACTCAACAATGCAAAATGACTGAACAGGGAAAGAGAGACCCATGGGCAATGTAGTTATCTTTGGGGTCTCTAAGGCATGGGGGATGAGGGTGGGAGAGACTGTTGAATATGCAGAAACAAACTACTTGTCATATTCATAGCAGGTGAAGGGGTGATATAGGCCCTCCCTTTTAAAAATTTTATTGAAGTATAGTTGACTTACAATGTTGTGTTAATTTCTGCTGTAAAGTGATTCAGTTACACAGCTATATAGATTCTTTTTCATACTCTTTTTCACTATGATTTAATATAGTTTCTTGGCCTATACAGTAAGACCTTGTTCTTTATCCATCCTATGTAGAATAGTTACTATCTGCTAATCCCAAACTCCCAATCTTTCCCTCCCCACCCCCAAGGGCCGCCTTTTGAACCATAGGGGTTCCCTTCTTGTTTGTCTTCAGAGTAATTCACAGGAGCTTTTCCTTCCTGGGACCCTTCAAATGTTCCTTCTCATCAGCCTTAATGAAGCATCTCCCAGGAGGGTATAGCATGGGAACCACATCAGGAGACCTCAACTCTGTTGGGGGAGGGAGATACATGGTCCAGGTTCCTTAGGAACTTCGAGCTGGGTGTGGACGCAGATCCAGCAGGAGAAAGGACATGCAGTTGGCTAAATGAGCAGGACTGTAGCAATGCAAATGAGTGGAGGGTTTGAGGAGTTCACGGAGAAGACTTCTTGGGGCCAGGGCAAGGGGGTGAGGTTGATGGGAGTTCCAGGGCTGTCCGCAAGATCAAAGTCAACTGTCTCCATTCCCTGTCAGTGAGGAGAAGCTTCATGGAAGAGGAGACATCTCGGGTAGTTTATTTATAGGTGAACGGGCATCTTTAACATGTCAGATCTGCTACAAAGAAGCTGGCAAGCAGGAGGTGGCTGGAAACATGAAGGTGCTTGGAATAATTGAGTCTGAGAGTCAGAAGGGAAGAGTGTGCTGGGAAAGGCTTGCATGCACGCCTGGATGGTTTCTGAGGCTGAGGTGTGAGGTGCCAGTCAGGAATGGGTGGGTTTCTGGACCCCCAGTAATCCTGTCCTGTGGCCAGAAAGCCAATAGCACTCTAAGAAAGAAAACTTCTTCCCTCTAGAATTATTTGGAGGAGGAGGTCATGAATTCAATTCCAGATTTCACCTTTTAGAGTTTTCCTAAAAGACATGCATACTTATCAGTCTAAATGTAATTAATATCTTTATGCTCCTTCAAACAATATAAGGACCTTGGAACACTTTCATTCTTATTACATCTTATTATGTCTCCCAACCCATACTCTTACATTATCAAGTATGTTAAATCTATATTGTTTGTTTTTTTTTAACTTCACAAGAGATTATTGCTTACACACCATAAGAATATAGTCACACAGTTGACCTTTGTTGGCAAAGTAATGTCTCTGCTTTTTAATACACTGTCTACGTTTGTCATAGCTTTTCTTCCAAGGAGCACGTCAGTTCAGTCGCTCAGTCATGTCCAACGCTTTGTGACCCCATGGACTGCAGCACGCCAGGCTTCCTGTCCATCACCAGCCCAAGAGTTTGCTCAAACTCATATCCATCATGTCGGTGATGCCATCCAACCATCTCATTCTCTGTCATCCCCTTCTCCTCCTGCCTTCAATCTTTCCCAGCATCAGGGTTTTTTCAAATGAGTCAGTTCTTCGCATCAGGTGGACAAACTATTGGAGTTTCAGCTTCAGCATCAGTGCTTCCAATGAATATTCAGGACTGATTTCCTTTAGGATTGACTGGTTGGATCTCCTTGCAGCCCAAGGGACTCTTCAAGACTCTTCTCCAACACCATAGTTCAAAAGCATCAGTTCTTTGGCGCTCAGCTTTCTTTATAGTCCAAATCTCACATCCATACATGACAATGGGAAAAACCATAGCTTGGACTAGATGGGCCTTTTTTGGCAAAGTAAGGTCTCTGCTTTTTAATATGCTGTCTAGGTTGGTCATAGCTTTTCTTCCAAGGAGCAAGTGTCTTTTAATTTCATGGCTGCAGTCACCATCTGCAGTGATTTTGGAGCCCAAGAAAATAAAGTCTGTCACTGTTTCCATTGTTTCCCCATCTATTTGCCATGAAGTGATGGGACCGGATGCCATGATCTTAATTTTCTGAATGTTGAGTTGTAAGCCAGCTTCTTCACTCTCCTCTTTCACTTTCATCAAGAGCTCTTTAGTTCCTCTTCACTTTCTGCCATAAGGGTGGTATCATCTGCATATCTGAGGTTATTGATATTTCTCCCAGCAATCTTGATCCCAGCTTGTGCTTCATCCAGCCTGGCATTTCTCATGATGTACTCTGCATATAAGTTAAATAAGCAGGGTGACAATATACAGCCTTGACGTGCTTCTTTCCCAATTTGGAACCAGTCTGTTTTTCCATGTCTGGTTCTAACTGTTGTTTCTTGACCTGCATACAGATTTCTCAGGAGGCAGGTAAGGTGGTCTGGTATTCCTATGTCTTGAATTTTCCACAGTTTATTGCGATCTACACAAAGGCTTTGGCATAGGCAATAAAGCAGAAGTAGATGTTTTTCTGGAATTCTCTTGGTTTTTCGATTACCCAGTGGATGTTGGCAATTCGATCTCTGATTCCTCTGCCTTTTCTAAATCCAACTTGAACTCACCATTCATAAACTGTTGAAGCCTGGCTTGGAGAATTTTGAGCTTTACTTTGCTAGAGTGTGAGATGAGTGCAATTGTGCAGTAGTGTGAACATTCTTTGGCATTGCCTTTTTTTGGGATTGAAAGGAAAACTGACCTTTTCCAGTCCTGTGGCCACCACTGAGTTTTCCAAATTTGCTGACATATTGAGTGCAGTGCTTTAACAGCATCATTTTTAGGATTTGAAATAGCTCAATTGGAATTCTATCACCTCCACTAGTTTTGCTCATAGTGATGCTTCCTAAGGCCCACTTGATTTCAAAAATGTTTTTTTTAATTTCATGGCTGCAGTCACCATCTTTCATTGATTTTGGAGCCCAAGAAAATAAAGTCTGTCACTGTTTCCATTGTTTCCCCGTCTATTTGCCATGAAGTGATGGGACAAGATGCCATGATCTTAGTTTTCTGGTTGTTGAGTTGTAAGCCAGCTTCTTCACTTTTCTCTTTCACTTTCATCAAGAGCTCTTTAGTTCCTCTTCACTTTCTGTCATAAGGGTGGTGTCATCTGCAAGTCTGAGGTTATTGATGTTTCTCCTGGCAATCTTGATTCCAGCTTGTGCTTAATCCAGCCTGGCATTTCACATGATGTATTTTGCATATAAGTTAAATAAGGCATATATATATGCCATTATCTAATATAATGGTATATAGTCACACAGCTACAGTAAGCTGCAAGAGAGTCTGGGAAATATAGTCCTTTGCTGGGTGGACATGTGCTCAGCTAAAACTTGAGAATTCTATTGTCAAAGATGGAGAGTGGATATTAGTAGACAACCATAAAGCTATGACAATACTTAGGATTTTTTGTGGATCTGATCCTGCTATTTGTTTTGTTTTGTTTTGTTGCTGGCTTTCACTTGTGGTACCTCATTAGTGCTTTGAGATTTATGACTATAAATTTATTTTTCTTGCGTTATTATGTGTGTAAGTCCTTTGAAACCCGAAATGAGTTCTGACTCTCCACAGTAAATTTGCATGTTTTTGCCAAGCATAGGGAGGTAATACCACTTGAAGATTCCTTTAAATTAAATCATAGGCTTGAGTTCTTTTGAATTATCAAGTTTGCATGATTTGGGGCTGCAAACCATGTAAAGTATTGTGTACAAATTGTTTCTCAAAAGGTATTTCCCCATCCTTCCTTCCTCTGCATTGATTTTAGAGGCAGACGATTTTGCTCACATTTCCTTAGAGGAACAGTGGGTTAGTTTTTACACTCTCCCTGAAGGTTTCAATTTTATGTGACGGTCTATGTAGAGAGTCCTTACTTGGGTCAGTCTGACTGAGGCTGTGCTACCGGAAGCTTAAGTTCACTGGTTGGGCAAACGTTGGCTTGAGTATTCCCCTTGCTCCTTAGGTTCCTACTTTAACTTTAGTCTTTCCTTTTAGCATTCCTTATTGTCCTGCTGAGTCACTGATACATCTAAGGAGAAGTTTTAGTCCACCACCTTTAGTTTTTCAATGTATTTTAAGTCAAGGCTGGGAGCCCATTTTAGAGCCAGACATTTAAGTTTTCACTGGATTGTTCTGAGAAATAAGTGATGATGTATTTAAAGGCAAAGCACAGTGTTTGGTGGAGGTTTCCCTGGTGGCTCTTTACTGCTCAGCGGGAAAGAATCCGCCTGCCAATGCAGGAGACGCGGGTTTGACCCCTGGGTCAGGAAGATCCCCTGGAGAAAGAAATGGCAACCCACTCCAGTATTCTTGCAGGGAAATTCCATGGGCGGAGAAGCTGGGCAGGTTACTGTCCATGGGGTGGCAAAAGAGTTGCACATGACTTAGCGACTAAACAACAACAATATTTTGTACATAATAAGCAAGCAATAATAAAGGACAAAGGAAAAGCATAGATATATAGATGCTAAGTGTATTTTGAGATTTTAATTGTAGCACATGGCAGTGATTTTCTCCTTACTTGTCATATAGCATTTGGAAAAGACAAAGTGGGGAGTGAGAATCTCCCCCAAAATAAAGGAGACCTGGAGGATATGAGTAGGTCAAAGGTGGCTTTCTGTCTACCCAGTTTGTATGATTTGGAGCTACAAACCCAAACGAAGAATGTCATGCAATTACAAATTTTCAGGGGAGGTTTTTAACTCCTTCCACTCAGTGGCAAGTTTAGAGACAAACATTTGTGTCAATCGCCAATACGCAAAGTGAGCAATACAATTTCATTCTATTTAACCACAACACTGAGGCTTTAACCCTTTTAGGTCTCAGCTTTCTTTAGAGTCTCCTGTTAGACTCCACACCTTATGTAGGTCCTGGACTTTGTTTTCTGTACCTTACGTGCAAAGAAACTGTGAAAAGGTAAATTTAAACACAAATATGATAAATGCCTTCAATATGAAGGTTGGTTCAAAGCTTTCTTCAGCCTCTCTGAGTCTCCGCATTCTCTTGGTTGCTGATCTAAACATTACTTACTATCTACCCAGCTGATTGATAGTTTCTACCCAGGTGACTGACACATTTACAAAGATTTTTTTCAATATTTTATCCAGCAATGTTTGTTGCTTTCATTAAGAGGGGTGGTTAATGCATCCTGTCCACTAGTAGAAAAGTAGAAGTTCTCAAAAGATTGTTTTGAGATTACAATTTCAAACTTGTTAAATGATAGTACATTTAAAGTTACCTAGTACAGTGCTAAGCACATAGTAAGCACTCAGTAACAAAGGGGAAAAGGAGGGGAAAGAAAGAATGCTCAAACAGGTAAACGAAAAATAAGTCATCTTGCCACCAGAAATACGAGTTGGTGTGTTTTTTTAAACTGTAATAATGTTATCCTTCTTCCTGCCAGTCACATTGTGTCCTGAGGAAATAAAAAACAATTCCAAATTGAAAAGGGCACAGGTGATTACTTGTGCATTACTAAAGCAGAGAAATTGTTGCATGGTTGGTCACTGTGACTTCTTAAGAGGTTCTGAACTATGGTGAAGCCTTTGGAAGTATCTTAATTTGAGCTCATGTCCAAATATGATGAGGCTGCAGGTCTCCTCCAGAACACTCTGTGTTTCTGGCTGTTCTGCCTCTGTGACCTCTGTCTTTTCTCTGGCTCTTGTTTTTTGTTTTTTTACCTTGCTCATGACCATCTCCATGGCCAGTTCTCTGAAGACCATTGGAAGCCCATCTCGACCCATTTTATAATCACTCCCCTCTCTTCTATAACCCCCTTCTTCTGCAATATTTCCTTTTCCAAAGCCTCCCTCATATCCAGTCTATGTCCACACTCCCCCTTCCTCTTAGTTTTCCTTAGTGGCCTTGTCTGTGATCCACTTTATGTCCCTCGTCATGGCTCCCTCTATGTCTTTGACTCCCTCCAGGATTCATGCCATAACCACCTCCTTCGTGGTTGTTCTTCAGTTGCTCAGTCGTGTCCAACTCTTTGCAACCTCATGGACGGCAGCATGCCAGGCTTCCCTGTCCTTCATCAATTCGTGGCACTCTCCATGGCCTACCCTGTATCTAAAGCCTATGCTCCTCCATGAACTAGTTCATTTTCTAGGCCATGGAACATTCCAGAGCCCAATCCTGAGTCAAGGTCCAGACCAATGCCACTTCTGTGGTCATGGAGGTTGTAAATGCCTCTTTTTCATCAGGGAAATAGAAATGTCCTTCTAGGGGCTTCCCTGGCGGCTCAGTGGTAAGGAATCCACCTGCCAAAGCAAGAGACACAGGTTCGATCACTGATCGGAGAAGATCCCATATTCTGCGGCGCGTCTAAGCCCATGCCTACAACTATGGAGCCTGTGCACTAGAGCCCAGATGCTGCAACTACTGAAGTCCGTGCATCCTACTAGATTCTGTGCTTCACAAGAGAAGCCCGAGCAACACAACTGGAGAGTAGCCCCTGATCTCCACAACTAGAGCAAAGCCCACACAGCAACAAAGACCCAGCACAGCCAAAAATAAATAAATAAAATTATTTTTAAAATTCTTATAAAGGAGAAAATTATATAATTAAAGTTAAATCTTTTTCTTTCAGATCTTTAAAACTTGGATTGCCAAAAATCACAATTTTCTCTTTTTATCCATTCTTTGTGTGTGTCTCTCTTCCTCTTATTTATTTATTTATTTTTTCAGCATCTCTGAGAAAACAGCCTTCCTGATTACTGCACTTACATATTCTCTATGTAAATGCTACAATCATTGCTCTCTATCTTGGCAAATCCACAGCCAAGAGTAGAGTCTCCCACAAATAGGGAGGCTTTCATTGTGTTTATCAACCAAGAAAGTCACATGTTGATGAGGGCAGGTAAAAACAAGAAGCTTATGAGAGTTCATAAATTAGAAGTCAGAATAATACTTAGTTGGTTGGGCAGGTATTGACAGGAAGTAGACACCAGAAACTACTCAGATGTTAGGAATGTTCACTATTTTGAATGGGTTGGTGGTTATTCGGGTACGTACACATTTTTAAAGTAATTAAGGTGTACACTTGAGATCTGTGCACTTCTTGTAGGTTATACTTCAATTATTTTTTAAGATAAAGGAAGGCCTATTAAGAACTAAAAGTTGAAGAACCAGCTTTAAACACCGAGGCTAAGAGCACAGACTCTCCTGTGAAGCAGACTTGGGTTAGAGCCCCAGTTCTGTCACCACCTCGCCCTGTGATCTTCAACAAGCACCTTCAGTCTCTGACTCCAGTGTCTAGCCTGTAAAATGGAATAATAAGAGTACAAACCCCAAAGGTGAGTAAGCAGAATTAAGGAGAAACAATGCTTTCTTGTACTTTAGACCAGGACCTCGCACCTAGTACACAGTTAATAAAGTACTAGTTATTATTGTTACATCTTTACCTTAAACAATTAGAGGATCGTTCATGGCTAGTAAGTCACATTTTGTTCTCCCCACTGGGAGGGATCAGAGAATCTGAAATAAGAAATGCAAGTATGTTGATTATAAATTATGCCAGCCATTTGTGGCTGGTGTGTGGATTTTTCATTTATTTATTGTGTATTTATTCTGGCTTATCCTACATACGTTGAAGTATACTTCAGGAGTATATACTGCCAAAAAAGGAAAGTGTATATATATGTATATATTTTTTTTTAATTTTTTGTCTGCACTGGGTATTTGTTGAGGTGTATGGGCTTCTCTATAGTTGTGGCTCATGGGCTTATAATAGTTGCCCTGTGGCATGTGGGATCTTAGTTCCTCAACCAGGGATCAAACCCACATCTCCTGCATTGGAAGGTAGATTCTTAATTACTGGACCACCAGAGAAGTCCCTAGAAAGTATAAATATATTTTTAAAAAATAAAACAAGAGGGATATATTAGAGGGTTAAGACTAGGATGGAGAATAGAATGCAGAAATTCTTTCTGCCACTGGCATGTGGCTGTCACTCTTGTCCCACCCCCAGAGAATTGTAGGGGGCTTTAGGCCTCCAAATAGGTCAGCTCTCAAAGCTCAGAAGCCTCCTCTATACAAGAACGGGTGTTTCCGGGGCTCTGTCCTTGCTAAGGGCATTTTCTTGTTATTCTCCCTTAGTGTGTTCAACTTATTTGTGTAAGACATAGTTTTGGCGAGGCAGAAAAGGAAAGACGACCTCAACAGAAGTAGGTTACCTTTATTCAGGCAAGGAAGGGAGACAGTTGGCCTAACGACCAGGCTGAGCGCCGCCGAAAGGGATCAGGGAGGCTTCATACTTATAGGGAGGTTTGTGGAAGCGATAAGGGAAACGTCAATCAGGCGGGCTATTTTGAGTATTCTTTTGTTGAGATGACACTTGTAGTTGGGCAGGGGGTGATAAGTCTTCTGGGCGGGTGGAGGGGGTGGTAGGTTTCCGGACAGGGGGTGATAAGTCCCAGATAGATGCAACTGGCCCGGAGCATCAGGATGGAACTAAAGTTATGCTTTGTTTTCTCCGAAGTTAGATGATTCAGCAAAGGGCCTTTGAGACTGTTGTTCTCTTTTCTAGGCCCAAAAGACTCCTTCAATTTGAGGTGTGCTAAGAGGTACCCCTGGTGGCTCAGACGGTAAAGAATCTGCCTTGCAGTGCAGGAGACCCACGTTTAAAGCCTGTGTCGGGAAGATCCCCTGGAGGAGGGCATGGCAACCCACTGCAGTATTCTTGTCTGGGAAATCCCCCGGACAGAGGAGCCTGGTGGGCTACAGTCCTTGGGGTCACAAAGAGTCAGACATGACAAGAGTGTCTAACATACACACACACAAGAGGCACCCACAAAAGTGAATTTCTTTTCACTTGGGTAAAATCATAAAAAGAGGAGAAAAGAGCCCCTTACTCTCATCCTGGGAATTAGCATGTGGGGATATCTATGATAGTGAAAAATCTGTTGGGGGCCAAATGTTCATCCCTTTCTAAAGATCCCCTTTTTTAGTGCATAGTTCTAGCTTTTTTTTTTTTTTTTTTTTTTACTGCTAAATGTTATTTTATTTACAGTCACATTCTTGGATGGGTGTGTTCAACATGAATGGCAGCCACACTTGAGGATCTACCTGGGAGTACCAAAATGAAAATCACAGCCAGACATCACCTTAAAATTACTGGGATTCAGGACGTAGGGAAGATGTTTTGAATTTATAGTGCTTCATACTCCATTCTAGACTTACACCCAGATCTGTGCATAAAGGTCAGGTCACATCAGTTATTAAAATATTAAAATTCTTCTCTATCAGTTGATAAATAACCACTGTACACAGCCCCCTGAGCAAAGTCCCTCCAATCAAAGACCTTCCCTCAGGACCCCAGGACTTGCCACAATCAGATGAAAGAAATAACCCTGACACAGTAAGATTCTTCTTAGGCTCTGCACCAAAACCAAGGCCTGTGCCATTCTGCTGGTAAATATTTTAAATTTTGTTCCTGAAATGAGAAATGGAGAACCTGAGTGGACTGGATTTTAGATAAGATCAATTTAAGAAATGCCCCTTTTTATATGTGCTTTGGATCCTTTACAAAATCATAGTGGAAGACAGACTCTATTATGAGTCTACTGTCTCATTACAGGATTCATGTGATAAATTTCTTGATTTCTTTGAGAGTGCCTTTTTTCTGGAAATGCAATTTGCTTCTCAGGAAATCTCTTGTGTCTTTAGTTTGGCAGACGGAATACATTACAGTGTAGTCTTTTTGCTTTGTCTTTTAGGAATTACAGAATTAAAATTAACACTCAGTTTTAGTTCCAGCTATTTTTTTTAAAAAAAGATATGCTTTCCTTTGTCCTCGCCTCTATCCACACCACACAGACTCACGTACTTACCTCTCTTGTGCCCCCACTTCACTTTGTTTTCTTTTTTTCTACTTCTTGCTATATAATCTATCATTTATATTTTCTGTTTTGCTCCCTTGTGTGGCCTTTGTATTAAGTCATGTGAGAAAGTAAAAATCTGATGGAGAAGGTAACAAGTCTATCTTACAGTTCACCAGGCTGGGATGACAATGTAGATCAAACGAGATGCAAAGATCACTGAAATTATTTTTCCCAAGGATATGCTGCAGCTGTGAAGCATCAAAACAGCCCCCTTCTTTGAAAGACTTACTCACTTTCGATGATTTTGTCAATGAAAAATTTAGTTTTGTGAAATCATAGACTATCGCAAATTTGCCATTTGAAATTTTATCAGTAAGAAGGAAATAGCCCATTCTTATCTGGAGAATCTAAGTTACTCTGCCATAGAAAAGCAGCCTGGAATTTCTACCACCAGGGGAGATGAGACTTTCTGAATAACATTCCAGGTCTCTTGTAACTTTGTAGTTTCCATAGAAACCGGGTCTACTTCACAGTCTCCAGTTGCTGTGGATCCTTGTACACACAGTTCTGCTTTGTTCTAAGCTTATTAAAACTGCTTCATTTAGCTTGCACCCAAACTCCATGCTTTCCTCAACACTACAGTGCCTCTTCCTTAGTTGATAAGAAGCTCTTTAGTCCCTCTAGTGTACAGTCTCCTTTGGTGCAACAAGCCAATAAATCTGACTTAGTGAGAATACAAGTTTGCTCCTGCTGTACTGGTGTTGATGAGGCTAGCATTTGTGTGCCTTGCCACACACTGCTTTCTAGTTCTGAATATCTTACTGGTCCCAGCTCTATTATTCCATTCCCATTCATGATCCATCTTCTAGGTGGGTCCCCTCATCTCCATGCACAGTAATTCACCAGACAAAACTCAGTCCTGCGTTTGTCCAACTCAGCCAGGGCTGCAACCAGAGAATGAGGATGATGCCTCAGGGCTGCAAATATCCACTTGGTTGAAGCACATGTGTTGGCATATGGATCACACTAACTGTGTCTGTGCCCGTGCCGACAGGGCTTGTTTCAAGGGAGATGGTGCTGGTTCCAGGACTGGTGGTTGGCTCATGGGGACATCCTGTCCTGGGGGTCCTAGTCCCTGCCACTGTGGTGGTGGATGATGCTCCAATAATGGATGTGCCCAGGCCAGAGGTATATGGGGCATCAGGGTTATCCCAGGGATGTGGAGTTCTCTCCAGGCGCTAGGGTGACAGAGATGCGGGTATCTGGGTTCTGTTGCAGGGATCCTAGTGCCTAGGAAATAGATTACCCAACATGATGCACTTGTAGTGGAGAAAATTAATGGAGAGGCAGGTGTACTTAGAGCAGAGGTTGACTCTAACACAACTGTGGTGCTGGTTGGAGGGGAGGTGTTGTGGTGGGAAGAGAGACAGTAGAAAGTGATTCTCCCGAGGCCACAGTCCCCAAATAGAGATGAGTGTCTTACAGAAGAGGAGGTAGAATACGTGCATGGATGGTACTGAGGATGGTGGAGGCATCCATGGCTGATGGAGAAGTGGGAGATCTATTCAATTATGGAAGTGGCCACCCACAGAGAAGAGGGTGTGCGGGGATAAAAGGAACAGGGTCTGATACTCTTGTGATCTAGTCACTGGGTATAAGGATAGTGCTGGAGGACGAGATGACAGAATAAGATTTACCCAGGGATGAGGCAATGGTCGTGACTTGGAGCAGAGGTGATATAATTGAACACAGTCATGGTGATCAAGAAAGTCGAGCTGAGTGTGCTCCAAATAGATGTGGAAGAACCTGACCCACATGAAGAAGATGGTGACCCCAGGGACTGGGGCGGGAGGAGGGGGGACTCAGACAAGGAGGGAGGACCTGATACAGAAGAGGCATTAGAGATGGTGGTGTCCGCAGCAATGTTGTGTTTAGATGAGAAGTGGCTACGCTGATAGAACAGTCTCAGTCACTGGAATAGCAGAAAGTGTCAGAACAAAGTGGGTAGAATCAGTTCCATTATGAGTGCTGATGGCAAGTGCAGAGATGGGTTTTTTATTTTATAGCAAGTGCCAGAGTATGAAAAAAAAAAAAACTAGTTTTGGTCTTGGACTAGAACAAGGTTGGCAAACTCTTCCTATAAAGAGCTAGATGGTAGATTTTTAGGCTATTTGGTCACAGTCTCTGTCACAATTATGCAAAGTAACTGGAAAGCAGCTATAGATGTAAACAAATAGGTGTGGCTGTGTTCCAGCACTTTATTTAGAAGACAAATAACAAGCAAGATTTGACTTGTGAAGTATCCTTTGCATCCCCTGGACCAATACCAATACTCAGTATTTTGAGGTGGCCACAGTAGTTTCAGAGGCCTGGGTGGGCACAGACTCCACAGGGGTTCCTGAGGCTATGGTAGAAGTGATGGTGGGTGTTCTCAAAGCCTGTGGTGGGTTCATTGGTGGAGACCGTGATGGGCACAGATGCCAGCATGGAGGCTGTGGTGGTCTCAATGGGCACTGTGGTAGCTGTGGAGGGCACAGAGGTTTTAGTGGAGACTGCTGTGGTATCAGAGGCTGTGTAAGCAGCTGTCCTCCTCAGGGTTGGGGGCGGAGGCCATGGTGCCCTTAGATGTTGTGGTCCTGATGGTGGAGGCTATGGTGGACACGAACGTTGTTGCTGGGGCCCAGTAGTCTCTGAGACTTTGGAGGAGGCCTGGGTGGATTCAGAGATGACAATAGAGGGTGCCGGAACTTCCCCGGTGGTCCAGTGGTTAAGACTCTAGCGCTTTCAGCACAAGAGGCTGGGGTTCGATCCCTGGTCAGGGCACTAAAATTCCACAGCTTTCCTACACAGCCAAAAACCAAGTCATGGGCGTGTCGTGGGCACAGATGTTACCTAGAGGTTGTGGGGCTCTCAGAGACTGTGGCTGAGGCCAGGAGAGGGGACTCGCCTGAAACAGCCCCCCTGCCCGCCTTCTCCCTGGTCAGAGGGGCTTCCGGGTGGTTGGAGGGCATCGGCCGGAGCCCACCAGGCCGGGCGTTCAGCTGGGGGAAGCCAGGGTGGTGAATCTACAGTGAGGGACTGTCGCCCTCTGGTGCCGCCCTCCGCCAGACGGTGAGCCGGATTCGGGTTCCGCAGCCGCAGGTCAAGTGGGGCCTCCAGGGACGGAGGGCCGCGTCCCCGCCTGGGGCACCCAGTGCCCGGGCTGCTCAGGCTCCCCCTCTGCTCTCGCACCCGGAGCCCCCTCCAGCCCTTGGGGTCTTGGGCGCCCCCGGCCAGGTCAGTGCTCTCCTCTCCCCCGGACTGGGGCCTCCGGGAGCGGGGGACAGCGATAAGCCGGTGAGCCGGGAGCCGATTCCTTGGCTTGCCACTCACTCCGTAAGTAATTTTTCCTAACCCGAGCCCAGCTCCAGAGCTTGTTAAAGGACTTGTCCTTAGATTTCCAAGTGATCATTATCCTGGAAGAGACAAGTGGGAAGGGAGACATTCAAGGCCGCGCCCTGCGGCTCAGAGTCCCTGTTTGCTTTGGGGAGATGAAGAACCTCCCCCACTCCCCCAAACGGGCGCCCTTTGACCCCGAGTGCTCCATTTTGGTACCTTGAGGGGGAGGCATTGGTCGGGTTGGCTGTTTTGCTTTGTTTTGTTTGAGTTCTTTGATTAGGGTCCCGGCTGGGAAAATTCAGTGTTTAAGAGTCTGGGGTTAGAGGTATCTGCTTTCCTCCCAGGGTGGGTGACCTCCTGTCCTGGCAGCTGTCACGTGATCAGTCACCATCTGCCAAGAGTCTGGAACCCTAGCTGCCTCCTCCCTTTTTCCTACAGCACCCCAGCCTTCTCTGGGAACCAGGCATCCCTCTCTGGCTCCAGGCTCTCTCTAGGCACACATGTTGGGGCTCCCTCTGCACCTGGCTTGCCTGCTTTTCAGAACCCACGTTACGGATCTGCAGCAGGAGATGCAGAGAGCTCCTCGGGCCTGAGGGCCCTCCCAGCCCAGAGCTGGGTCTTGGCAGATGACCCAGTGACAGGAGGATCCAGACCAGGACTGGTGTCCGTGATGGCCTTCCAGCCTCCCACAAAGGGGGTTGCCAAAAAGCTGCCCACGACCCTGCTGCTTGATTCTGGACTGAGTCAAGGTTGGAAGGCCTTTGGCAAACTAGAGAGCCTTTCTCTTGCCTTTCTCTTTCACTCTTGCCTATCCTCTTCTAGCAAGGGTGAGACTCAAGGCTGCATGGATGGTGGGCAGGTGTTCTGTTGGGACCTACGTCTGGACACAGAATGATTTTAAAGCAGGGCTGCTGTCTTAATGAGTACCGGACGTGGCAGATGTACATAAATTTGGGCTTAATTCATTGGAGTCTTATTTTATTTCGTGTAGTACTGCCTTGTGATAACTCTTATTGAATTACTTAATTCCTACTTTCCTGTTTTGGTGTCTCAGATGAGAGCAATGTCTTATACTTCTTTGTAATCCTCAACAGAATGTATAATAGGTACTTAGAAATACTTGCTTACTAATCCATTTTCTCCTCATTTTGTCACCATGCAAATGAGCCAAGCATGAAGTCAGACTGACTCTTCTCCAGGAATGAGCCATTTTAGGAGCAATGGAAATTTAGCCTTCTCTTCCTCACACTCCAAAGAATCCTTGACTTCTAGCCACTCCTGCTCAAGGTTCTCTGCAAGGTCACAGCTAAAGCCAGGAACATGTCAGGACTTTCTCCCAACTGATAGTCCAGTAATTATTATGCTTTACTTTATAACTATTTTACATTTTATTATAGAAAGACCAATGGATAGAAAGAAGCTATCTGTCATCAGCTGATTCTCCTTCTGCCCAATCAGTAATAGATGAAAGAGCTTTAATAAATTGGAGAGAAAAACACAGACAAAATGTCTGTAAGGAGAATTGGGGTGAAGGTGTGAGGAGAGAGGATAGGGGCAATAGAGAAGATGGGTGACTCCTACAGGAAAAAGCCAAGACTTTGGGGCTTTAGGGGAAGAGATAGGAAAATGAATGATGAGTGGGAAACACTGTCAGGGAAGGCCTGGGGTGGAGATCTATGGAAGAGACTGCAGGCCAAACAAAAATCCCTCCCTGCGTGCCCACCCACAACCCAGCAACAGGATGCCCACTGTAGAATTTAGAAAAACTAAGGGATTCAGAAGGAAGAGGGATGAGCCATCTCTGTGGGAGCTATCATTCTGTGGGGTGATCTTTCCTGGAATTTTTCTGAGAATGTAAAGGGTGGAGAAGGAAATACTCTTTTCTTCTCAGATCTTTTTTTTATTAAAAAAAAAAGTCAAGGGCCCTGGGAACTGAGAGACAAACCTGTCCACACACAAACTCTGAGTGAGAGGTGGAAATAACATAGGTTGGTCCTGAAACCCAGAGGCTCTGTCTTTTGACTCCCCCTGCCTATAATCCTGACTTGGTCAGGTCTGGAGCATTGCTTTCTAAGGCTCCCCACCTGTGCTGCCCCTCCCAGGACTCAGAGTCCTATATTGATCTCCACCCCATACATCCATCAAACACCTTTTCGTTTTCAGATCATCATCTTCTTCAGAGAACACTCGCTTGTGTTATTCATTCTTTCTTTTCTATACCCCAACCTCACATCCTTTTTGCTTATCACCTTGCGCCTTGACTGGTTTAAATAAGCACAGCAGTTGAAGTGTTAGCGTTTTAACTCTCAGTTCTTTGCCCTTCTTGGAGTCCAGGAAATAGGAACTGTGGGTCCCACTTGTGGGACTCACAGTTGTGGGTCCCTGTTATATGGGTCTCATCCAGGAAAGGGATAGGTCATGGAAAAGCTGGGGGTGAGCAACTTCTGAATGATCATCGTGGGCCAGGGGTCTGGGATGGGCCGAGAGTCTGTTGCTCCATCAGGTAAACTGGGTAGGAATTGGAGCCCCCAACATTCTCCAAGTCATTAATCTCAGTGTTCTGGATCAGTGTACGGCGTGTTCGAGCCAAGTAGCAGGCCTGTGATTGAGAGGAGAAAAGAGAAGTGAGTACCATCTGCCATGCCATTTGCTTTTATCAACACCCATAACTCAGGTCCTTGATTCTGTTCTCCCTGACTTTGGACCTTTGACTCGCTCCTTTCCCAAGATTCCATTCAAACCGTAATCCTTATTCCAGTCCTAGATTCAGTATAGAATTCCAGACTTCATTTCCAGTTTCCTCTTCTGTCCTATTTTCTTTATCCGAATGTCGCCTATTCTCACCCCCAGACTGTCTCCAACCCCTACATTTTCCCTGCTTCACAGCTGTTTTTTCTCAGTCACTGCTTGCTTCCCAATTCCATTTTTCATGTCCCATGCATCTATTTTTTTTCTCCATTGTTTCCACCCTCTATTATCTTTTCCCACATCATGCCACTTTTCCTCGACTTATCATTCCCTCCAGTTCTGATCCGTAACATCATCTCAGCTCCCTGTTCCATGGATTCACCCCCTGGGCATTACTCTCTCTTACCAGGACAATCAGGCCTATGAACACCAGAAGGAGAATCACACTCAACAGGATCACGACCACTATGGCCCATGCGGGGAAGGAATCACTCCCTTCTGTTTCTCCCTCATGGACACCTCCTTGTAACTCATCTTTGTTCTGCTGTGAATGGCTCTTGTTGTTGGGGACTTCTGACACAATCAACCTTGTGGATGTAACGGAACCAGTGGGTACACGCTGAGAAGCCTCAGTGTTACTGGTACAAGGAGATGTAGTGCTGATAGATGCGTCTCCTGTGACCTTCACTGGAGGTCTTATGTTCTCTGTGGCTGCTGTGTTCTCATGGCCCGATGTGATCTTTTCTCCGTGTCCTGTGGGGCCTCCAAAGGTTTCAGTGGTCCTCTGATGGTTTGATGTGGTCTTTCCTTCGTGTTCTGTCGACTTTTCTGAGGCTCTAGTGGCCCTCTCATTGTCCCCTGTGGTCTTTCCTTCATGTTCCGTGGACTTTTCTGGGGTTCCTGTGGTCCTCTCATGGCCCCCTGTGGTTGATTGCTTGCCGTCAAACCCTTTTCCTGGTTTTTGTGTTGTCTTTTCAGTAGTCTTGTTTGAGGTGGTACTTGATGTGACAACTTTGGCTGGTTCACTTGTCACTGTTGATCTGCTTGTTGTGCTCTTAAGACAAGTGATCTTCTTTTTGCTGGATACTGTAGTTGTAAGTCTTTCGCTATCTGACCGTTTATCTGTTTTAGCGGTGGCATTAGATTCAGAAGCATATTTATTCTCAATTCCTTGTTTGCTGGAGTTCTGTTCAGAAGCAGGAGGAGCAACTTGAGTTGTGGAGCTTTGGGAGTTGTTTACAGTGTGGTGAGCCAGCTTGCAGCGGTGCGTGGTAGTGCATCGATGCTTTGGCTTATGGGTTTCTGTAGATGTCAGGGGGTCTGGAGAGCTGTGTTCTGAATGAAGGGCTATGTGGTTAGAGGGGGTAATGGAAACAGGGGCTGAAGTCAGAGAGAACAAATGATCAGATGTGGAGGATTCGCCACTTTTCCGGGGTTCTTGAAGTGTGGCAGCACCTGTGAAGGGAGAGAGGCAAATAAGAAACTTCCTCCATGCTCTTCCCTGCTTCCCTTCTTATGTCATCTGTAGGGCTCCTTTTGTTATCCCAGATGTGTCTCCCCAGCCAATCTCTTTGGAACACCCTGCTATCTAATTCCCGTTCTCACCTCCAGTCTCTGGACCTCTGTGTGTGGCTGTGCTTTCAGCAGGAATGCCGCCTGTCTCCTCTCCACCTCAGCTCCTCACTCCTCAATTTTGATCTTCCTAGCTTTATGGCCTTTTTCCTAATCTTTCTAAGCAAATAAGCTCCAACTTCATCTCAGTGCCCAAAAAATTCTGTTAGTTACTCTTTCCTGCTACCTTCAGTGTGACATGCCAGTCGTTTGTGTGACTGTCAACTTCTACCCGGGCTTCCCAGGTGGCACAGTGGTAAAGAACCCAGCTGCCAATACAGGACATGCAAGAGACACGGGTTCAATCCCTGGGTCGGGCAGATCCCCTGGAGAGGGAAATGGCAACCCACTCCAGTATTCTTGCCTGGAAAATTCCATGGACAGAGAAGCCTGGTGGGCTACAGTCCAGGAGTTGAGTAGAGTTGGACACAACTGAGTGAGCTTACAACCTCTACCCCTGTCCAGTTTATCACATTGTAAGATTTTGAGAGGAATTATTGACTGGTGTTTTGCTTCACCAGTGTTGCACTAGAGTTCATATACTTATGGAATAGAGTTGTCTTTCCACGGCAGAGCTGAGTGGAAAGGGAGTAAATGTCCTAATCTCCATCTTTCCATAATAGTCCAGCTCCATTCCATTTGTAACTGTGTGAGAGACTAAGAAAGACTTCTAGCAAAACCTCCCACAGTAAGTAGACACCGGTGACTCACGAGAATATAAAAAGAGGGACAGAGGGTGGGTAGAAGAGGGGCTGGGAAACTTTCATTATGGTGATGAAGGTGGATCTGGATCCCAGGAAGCAGAAGATAGGACTCAACCCTTATGGTTCCCCACTGACTCCCCCTTCTCACACACCTGAAGCCCTCTGAGACAGATGAAGGTGGCCCTTTTGAAAGAAAAAGAGATTTACTTGGGAGTCCTAGGAGGTGTGAATGAGGCAGCTGGATTGGCAGGGACCGAGTATGTTTAAGGACAGGGTGTGAACCCCATCAGTGAACAGATATGGGCCTTAACTCTGTGGACGAACAACCAATGGAGACAGAGGAGATGTCTCTGATATCTAACCAGGAGAGTAAGGGCCAGGAGAGCACTGAGGAGTGAGAGATAGCGTCGTTACATAACTGAGCTTTCTAGGCTCTGTTAGCTCAAGGAGGCAACCAGAACCTGGACGCACTCCCAATCACAGGAAACCACAATCCACCCACCCGCCTGCTGACTGCTTAGGAGGGCTGATGGTCGAGGAACTCAGTCCTTGAAAGAAATATGGGTGGACAAGAAAGGGTCAAGAGTAGGAAGGAAGCCCAAGTCCCTTGATGGGATTTGAGGTTGGGGGGAGAGAGGAGGGCTGAACCATCAGGCCCTCTCTTCACTGGCTGGAGTCATTCTCCGACTTTCTTGGCAGCAATACTGATCATGTGTGTGTATGTATGTGCTCAGTCACTCAACTGTGTCCAATTCTTTGCCACTCCATGGACTGTAGCTGGCCAGGTTCCTCTGTCCTTGGGATTCTCCAGGCAAGAATGCTGGAGTAGGTTACCATGCCCTCTTCCAGGGGATCTTCCTGACCCAGGGATCGAACCCATGTCTCCTGTGGTCCCTACATTGGCAGGAGGGTTCTTTACCACTGAAGCACAAGGGAAACCCATGGCTATCATTTATTGGGACCCTTCTTGGGGCCAGGCACTCTGCCAGTTGCCTCATAGCCATTCTTTCTGGGTTGTCTTCTAAGGTAATTGATCTCCCAGCTCCCCACAGGCATCTCAGAAACTGTCAAAGTCCCTGTTTTACAGCAAAGAAACTCGAGTTTCTTGGAGAAATGATAACTTGCACACAATGGTGACTTGGCCACGGCAATGGCCAACCTTTCTGGAACACTTACAGGCAGGTCTTATGAAGGAGGACATGTATTAACCCATTTACTTCTCACAGCAACTTTTTGAGATTGAGAATTTATTATCCTCTCCTTTTTATAGATGAGGAAACAGGTTAAGAGAGGTTAAGCAATCTCCCCAAGGACACTCAGCAGATAAGAGGTTGAGCCAGAACTGGAACACATATTCTGGGCTCCCAGGCCAAGGCTTTTACTGGTGAAGACCACACTCAGTTCAGTTCAGTTCAGTTGCTCAGTCATGTCCAACTCTTTGCAATCCCATGGACTGCTGCATGCCAGGCCTCCCTGTCCATCACCAACTCCTGCAGTTTACTCAAACTTATGTCCATTGAGTCAGTGATATAGCACAAAAGTCAGCCCAGTCTCTTGGGGAAGAAAGAACACTGACATTGGTGGGATCCCTGAAAGATGCTGTTCACATACTTGCTCATTTAATCTTCACCATGAACTTGTGAGGCAAGTATATGATCTTATTATTTTACAGGTGAGAAAAGGGAGTTCAAAGAGGGTGAGTAATTGGCAAAGATAGGCTTTTCACTACACCGCAGATGCTTTTAAGTGTGATAAGGGATGACTAAATATCCATGGAGTGAAGAAATAGGCAGACAGGCAGTTCAGAACAGCCAATTCCACTGGCCTTAAGGAGTCAGAGGACAGGATGGAGTCCAGGCACTATCCCTCACTAGCTTTGCATCTTCACTCAGGCCACTTAAATGCTCTGAAGGCTCATGTCCTGAACAGTAAATAACAATGTCAACCTACCAGTTTAGTGTGAAGACTAGGAAGTATGGAGCACTGAAGATTCTGAAGTGTAGAAGACTCTTTAAAGTAGTAGTCTTTGAAATTGTAGTCTTTGAAACAATCTCAGCCTTGCCTGTTTTTCTCTTGGTAGTAAGGGAAGCCTGAGCCTGTGGCCTTGCCCTCCAGCCTTCTACAGCCCCAGGCGTCTCTCCTACCTGCCCTGGTTTCTACACCTCTGTGCCTACCTTGACCACACCTTCAAAATGGCAGCCCTCCACATTCCTGAGCTGCTTCCCGTTTTATCAACATAGCACTCATCACCTTCTAATGTATAGTAAGTGCAGTTTAATTCCCCCAGTGGCAGGGACTTTTATGTGTTTTATTCATCACTATGTCTCTAGCCTAGAACAATGTCTGGGCCATAGGAGGCACTTCATAAATATTTGTTGAATAGATAAATGAGGGAATTTTTTAAGACTGATGAAAACTTTTCAGAACCCATGCCAATAGCTTTTCATTATGCGTATTGAGTAAAAAAAAAAAAACACATAATTGTGACCTCCAAAAGTTGGGAGACTAAGGGTTAACTTCTGCTGTGTTAAGTAATGGAGCCCTGAGATGAAAAGATGTTGAAAGAAGACCTCTCACTCACCAGTTTTGGGATATCGCTTATTTATCCACAGTAGCCACATAGTCAATAACTAGACCTAGATAACTAGATTTTAGAATTCCAGATTTACATCACATAGCTGTGGAACTATTGATCATAAAATCTGGAGCTGAAGCTCAAGGTAACCCATGGTCCTGAGTCTTGAGGCAAATCAGTGACTAAACCTCCGGGTTGAGATGACTGTGTCTTCTGCGCAGTAGGTCTACCATTGGTAGCAACTTGCTTTTCCTAGGAAATTTTCACCATGAGATATTCATTTTGCAGACTATAAAAATGATTTGAAGAGAACTGTTTTGGTCCCTGAGGTATAGACAAAGATGAAAACCTGGCTTTAGCACAAGACACTGGAGGTAGATACTCAGCCTGTATAAAAGAATGAAAACAAATCTTACAGTATCAAAACTGTGTGTACAGTTCCAAAGGTCTGTTATATTTGCTTCTTTCACTAGTTTGAAAAGAATATGGACATCCTACTGAGTAACTTGTGCCATGGGGTCTCTGTCATAACAGCCTCACCCAAAAGAGTATTTCTGATATTTCTTGATGTCCCATCCCTCAAAAATGGCTTGCTCCATTTGCTTGCTTGTTAAAGTGTCTATATAGTTTTAGGTCACAACATGTGACCTAAAACACAGACATAGTAAAAAGATGAAAGAGAAACACACTCAAATATTTGACTGAGCAACTGGGGTTTATTAGAAGAGATTTTCTATTTCTATTTTTTCCCATTTTCCAGTTTCTAGGATGAGAATATATTATTTTTGTCATAGAAATTAAATTAAATGACACTTACTGTAGGAAAATGGTTTTTTCTAGATTCTCCCTAGGACCTCAGCTCTATCTGTGCTTTCTGCAGTGATGATTTAATCTAGATTCTGCACCTGTGGTTCTGTGGTGGCATGATGCAGACTCTGGGGTTCTAGGATCTAGTTATCTGAGTCTGAGTATTGATTGGTCCTGAGGGTAAATGACAGGGCGTTGTGGGCTAAAGGTCTTCATCCACTCCTCTTGACACTCTTCCCTCCCCACCCTGGCCTCACTCTCTGCTGGACACAGTCATGTCCTGGCCCTGACTCACACTCCACTTCCCTCCCAACCTCACCCCAGCTTCAAGCCCTCCCCACCCATTACCCCCTTGTTCCACTCTGCAGGATCCGAGCACCCAGGGGAACTTCCTTCCCCACCATCTCCTCGGTCCCAGCCAACCAAGCTCTAGCATGGCCGTCTCCCAGACCACACCCATAGAGCCCCGTGTCCTGCTCCAGAATTCACATTTCAAGGGTGTCCTGTGCCTGTCCTATGCCCTAGAGCAGGGGTCCCCAACCTCTGGGATCTAATGCCTGATGACCTGAGGTGGAGCTGATGTAATAATAATAGAAATAAAGTGCATAATAAATGTAATGTGCTTGAATCATCCCGAAGCCATGCCCCCTCACCATCCGGTCTGTGGAAAAATTTTCTTCCATGAAACCAGTCCCTGGTGCCAAAGAGATTGGGGACCACTGCCCTAGAGTAAATCTCCCTCAAAAGTGAAAGTGAGAAAAATAAAATAAGTGAATGTGTGCAGAGCTGATTCGAGACTCATTCCCTCCTGCCTCTACAGGATCCTCTTCCTGGGCAGAAGCGTGACAGAGGCAAGGAGAGCAGCAGGTCAGCCTAGCGGGAAGGGGACGAGAAGGTGGGTGAGACCGGGGTGGTGGCTCAGGGCAGCTCTGGTGCCTCTGAGGTGGGGGGGAAGGGCCTCCAATCACAGCGCTGCTGAGACCTGGTGGAGACGCTGAGAAATTCCTCGGCCCCTGCCCCTACTGTCCACCATCAGCCCCATCACCTGCTCCCGGCCCCTCCAGCCTCAACGTGACCCTGAGCTCAGGGAAGGAGAAATATCACCTTCGGTCAAACACCTATTGGAAGGAAAAGCTGCTGCCTCCCCTGCCCCAGAGTGTCCATACTCAGGCCTTTCTGGGCCCTGGTTTGGGATCATCAAGGATATTACCGTGAATGACTCTATGCAGTACCTAGAGAGTCCCTCGGAACCTATTTCTGCCAATTGTCTACCTTGTAAAGACCCTCCTCTGAATTGCCCAGGCCCCTCCAAACCGCCCCGATGTTTGGGCATCTCTGCTCCTCAGTTTCGGTCGCAGAACTCTCTCTTAATTAAGTGAACTAATTTTGCAATTTCACTTTACCTGGTGAGGTCTATTTGGCTTGTCAAATTTTTCTTTTTAATTTTTATTGGAATATAGTTGACTTACAATGTATTAGTTTCAGGCGTACAGCAAAGTGAACCAGATATATCTCCACTCTTCTATTTTTTTTAGATTCTTTTCCCATACTGGCCATCGTCAAACTTTTCTATATTCACTTTCTTCCCAAAGCCTTGGGATGTTTCCCAACTGTAAAATGGGGATAAAACCACACACACCTATCGAGTTATCATGAGGATTAAGTAAATAAACGTAGATGAAATGCCTAGAATGACACTTGGTGTGTAGTAACCAGTTGGCCAGGTGCATCCTCCCATTTTACAGAAGCCCAGACCAAGTACCTGGGCCAGAGCCAGGGCTGGAACGCAGGTCGGTGCAGAACAGGGAAAAAAATGCTCTTTATGCACCCTGAGGACAGTGGTGGGGGTGGCATGGCAGGATCCCAGCTTGCCTTTATGATTTTAGACAAGAATTTTACCTCTCTGAGTCTCACTTTCCTCACTATAAAATGGGATATCATTAATCACCTCAGGCGATATGAGGACATAAAACAAGATGAAGTACTTTGAACACCCGTGAATTCCTTGCACAAAGCAGATGCTCAGGGAGTGTCAGATCCCCACTGCTGCCCGCCCAGGACTGCCAGCAGCCAGTGTCTTCATCCAGACGGGAAGAAACCCCCCTTTGGTGTCTGCAGCCTTGCAGGCCACGTTTTAGCAGAGCTAAGCAGAGCATTGGCTGTGTTTCATCTCCAACATGCCCCTCAGCTGGCAAATTTGAGCAGTGTACATCCTAGAGAACCGTATGCAGCAGCTCGGAACCCACCCCTCTTCCCACCACATATTCACTTGCTGTTCATTTCTATGATTGGTCAACCATATGCATGCTAAGAAACAACTCCTCTCTGTTTTTTATGCCCCTGTGTGATGGTGACCCCTCGCCTCTGAGGGCATCTTACCTGCCTCCCAAGAGGTGAGAAGGAAGAGGAAGAAGCACTGGAGGCCAAAGACGGAACGGATGCAGCGGGCTGGCTGGGCCATGTCGGAGCTGGATGGCTGCTTGAGGCCGTGGGTTGGGGTCCCCTCAGCTTATATGGGCCCAGCTTTGACGTCACGGGGGCTGGGGCTCCTCAGATCGAAATCTTAAACAAATGGAACTGCCCCACCTCACAGGGGTGCCCTGATAACGGGAGACCACAGCGGCTTCGTCATGGAGCAGGGAGCATGGGTGTCTACCCAAGGGGTGGGATCTGGGGGCAGGGAAAGGCAACTGGGAGGGACCGACTCCTGCCCCAGCCCCAGCAGAGGTTGAAGGGGTTGGGTGGGTGGCGTCCAGGGTTCTGGGCTGGTGGGGAGCAGACGGTGTCTTCTAGAAAGACTGAGATCTGGCTGGGGCGGGATGGGGAGGGGGACGGTTGCATGCCTGGGTTTGGGGAGAGATTCAAATTCTGATTCTTCTTCAGCTGCACCCTCCCCTTCTCCCTTCTCTTACATCAGGCCAGCTCTCCACACCCCTTACTCACACATGGTCACTCTTTTTGCCCTGGGTGGAGCTGCCCATGAGTATGAGGTGAAAGAGCAGAGACGTGCGAAAGCCCTCCAGTGGCTGGCTCCTGCAAAGACAGGTGCTTCCAGGTGTCTAAAGATGACAAATCAAGAAGTGGGGACAGTGGGGACGGAGCCAAGGCAGACACGGAACCCCAGGGACTGACGTATCCCTCAGCAGGGGTGGCAGCCGGTCCAGGCCACCCAGAGGCACTGAAGCCAGGGTCTTTGGCAGAGATGCTCAGCAGACAGATGCTCAGCAGACACTCCCCAGCCCCCTCCTCTCCCACCTCAGCACAGCCAATGGCAGGCCGCTGCTGTCTCTGCCTGCAAGCCCTCTTTCACCCCTAAACAGAAATACAGACCGCTCATGTTTAGGAGCTCCCTGGAGTCTCCCTTTCCCCTATGTCCTGATTCCCTGCCTGAAGCAAACGTTAGCTCAGAGGTTGTCAAAATTCATACACTGCGCTCCCAGGAGACAGTGCCTGGGGCTGGCATAGGGGGAGGACGGGCTCCCTGGGATTCTAAGGAGAGAGGAAGCTGTGGGTCTGGGGGTCTTCTTGGGTCACCGCCCCTATTGCTCACTTAATTTCTTCAAGGTGGGTCTCTACTGGGGAGTCAACAGCCTGCTGGCGAGGTCTTTGCCATGATCGCTGCTGCAGCCCCAGCACCAGGGCCAGGGCCTGGCACATGGGACGCGATCAATTGTGTTGACTCGGCTGAATGGAGTGGAAGCCAGGGCTAGCTCCTACCTCTGGGGGCGAGTGGAGCAGGCAGAGGGGGCGGAGAGGGCCGGACCTGGAGGGCAGGGCACCAGGGCCCTGGGGCCGCGGGGCTCATGGGAGGACTAGAGGGCCGAACTTGTGAATCCATCTCAGTATTGGTATGATTGGTCCCTAGGACCTAGGCAGGGCTGGAATGGAAGGAAAGAGGAGAGGCCACCTGCTCATTAACACAATTAGTGGGAGAGTAATTAGGCTCCATGGAGTCAGACCAAAGCCTGACTGCTCGGAACTGGGCAGCCTGCCTCCCAGGCAATGCGTCCTGCAGGGTGGGGAGACTGAGGCAGAGGTAGACCTCCTCTGCCTCTCCATCTGGATCCGAGAGGGACTGAAAATCCGCCTTTCCACTAATCTGGCCCCACCTCCATGCGTTCCTTCAGGTACCCAGGTTTCCAGGAAAGTGGTTCTCAACAAGGAGGGGCAACTTTGCCCCCTGGGGACATGTGGCAATGTCTAGAGACAACCTTGTCCCACCTTGGAGGAGGTTGCTCTTGGCATCCAGTGGGTAGAGGCCAGAGGGGCTGCTGGCCATCCTGCAAGGCACAAGACAGCCCCACGGCTAAGAACTCTCCAGCTCACATCAGTATTGTTCAGGTTGAGACTCTCTGCCTTCGCTGTGTAAATAAACATTCCCCATTCTCTTTTAGCCACAACGTCCCCCAGAGGACGCACACACCAGAGGTGGAGGAACCTAGAGGTATGTGCAGGCTCTTGATGTCAGAAGAAGTTGTTGTGTCTGAGCTATAATAGGTGTGTGTACATGAGGGCTGTCATGTCCGACTCCTTTGCAACCCCATGGACTGCAACCCACCAGGTTCCTCTGTCTATGGGATTCTCCAGGCAAGAATACTGGAGTAGGTTGTCATTTCCTCCTCCAGGGGATCTTCCTGACCCAGGGATCAAACCTGTGTCACTTGCATCTCCTACGTTGGCAGGAGATTCTATACCACTGCACCACCTGGGTTGAGAGGGTCACAAAACAACCCTACCAGCTACTGATGTCTGAGCTGTTCTGGGTACAGAGAAACATGCTGAGCACCTTACCTTGTTGTAACCTATGAGGTTAGCAATGTCAGCCTCATTTTACAGCTTGAGAATGAACAAACTCGATTCAGGGAAGTGATTTAAATGCCCAAGGTCACACGTCTGGTAAGAGGCAGAGACCAGACCTGGCCAGTACCTGTCCAACGGCGAAGCCCATGCACTTGGGCAAATACACAATGGCTGGGAGACCAGGGGAGCGCTACTGTTTTATTTAGCAAGAGTCATGTCCACCACCCACCTGGAGTGGTCTAGGCAGGGGGCGTCACAGAACAGGGTTCCTCACCTGTACTGAGGTAAGAGAATTGAAGGTCTCAAGAGGGTCAGAAGCCAGCCCAAGGGGGCTCCTTATAGAAAGGGGGACCCCCATGCTGTTCCCCAGGGGTCCCAAGCAAAGTGTCCTCAGCTAAGTTCTCTGATAGCTGGGGAAGAGGATGGGAACAGGAAGAAAGGGTGAGGAGAGGAGGGTCCAACCACCCAGATCGGGATTCCATGTAGGCTGGAAGACCCCTGGAGACCATGGTGCTCTGGTCGTTTCTTCAACAGATGAGAAAACTGCATCAGAGTCTTGAGTAACTTGAGTGAGTCTGCTCAGGGAAGGAAGGAGGAAGGCCATCGGGAGAGGGGCATAGGCGATCCCGGCCGCGCCCCTTCACTTGCCGGAGTAGCGCTGGCTAGTGGCCTCGTGATGGCAGCCATAAGGGGTCACAGAGCCACAACCACACCCCATATTCATCTCCTTCCGGAACTCGCAGGCCTGTGAGAGGAAGGATGGATAGGAAGGGTTAACTAAACTTCCCAGCCCTCAGCTCTCCCCATGGACTGCCGCCTCCCTCAACAACTCAGGCTCTCAGAGCTCCTCTTTCTGCAAAAACAGTAATGATAATGAACCAGACTAATTTGCTGAGCACTTACTATGTGCCAAGCACCTAAGCAGTTTACATGTGTAAGCTCATTTTACCCCCCAACAGCCCTTTGAGATGGAATTCTATCAATATCATTCTCATTTTATCCAGGATTCAATTACCTCATCAGTAGAATAAGAGACACTTATATTGCTTATATCACAGGGCTGCTGTGAGCTAAAATATGTACAATACCTGGCACAGAAAAAGTGCTATTTGTGTCCATTATTACTTATTGAGTAATACGGAACACAGAGAGGCTGAGTAAATTGCACAAGGTCACACAGCTGTAATGACAGAGCCAGGATTCAAAACCCAAGTTATAATGTAATTCCATAAAGTTGACTCTTCACTGCCTAGAGCTGAATGTAGTGCCTCCTTGGGCTGGTCAGCCTGCAGCGTTCCCCTGCCTCTCCTTCAGTGGCCCCAACACACCATCCCTTCCCAATCAAAGTTGCCTCTCAACCACCCAGACTGTGGTCCTTTTTCCCCTTATCCCTCCCTAAGTGTGGTAAGCTTCATTTTCCCCTGAAGCCCCTGTCCTTCTGGGGCACCAGGGCCCAGCCCCACTGGCCTCAGGGACTCACACATTTGGACCACAGCTTCACTCACCTTTTTGATACCATACAGTAGGCTGACAATTGCTGCCACCAAAGACAGAGTGATCAACACGATGGCCCAGTCGGGGACAGAGCCCTTCTCCTGTGGCTTCAGGCCTGAGGACCAGAGAGGGACAGTGATCTAGGCAGGTGGGACCTCAATCCCCCGACTCCCCACTGCCCTCTGTAACTTTGCATCTTTCCTTCTGTGACTCTGATGTCTACGTGACTCTGAGACCACGTTGCTCGGTGGAGTTCTGTCTTGTCATCTTGGGAACAGAATTTCAGTGGAGGGGGTTTCAAAGGGCATCACACCAAACCTTACTCACTTCTTTCCTAACACCTGTGGATGTGTCTGTCAGTCTCTAAAGTCCTCACTGACATCCATGCCTCTCCATCTTTCTGAACCTTCCTCCATATTCCAGGCTGTTGTTATACCTCTCTCGTCTGCAATGCCTCTGCACTCTGACAGTCTCTCGGAAAGTCTCTCAGCTTATTCAGAGGCTGCCCCTTTCTCCTTCCTCACCACCCCACCCTGACTCTGATCTTTAAGGGGAACCAGAACCAGTCCTCTTGTTTTCCCTTCGCTCATTTCCTGCCCTCAGACTGCCTGGTGGGGAGACTTGGATTGAACGGGAGGGAGGGGGGAGACGGAGGAGGAGGACAGAATCTCGGGAGGGGATACTTGTTGCCCGGCAAAGGCAAGTTGGGCCACGAGGAATAAAGTTGAAAACCTTTTGAGGAAGAGATCCGGTAACAGCCATCCAGCTTCTGGTCTGACCAGAGGCTTGAGGGGCACTGGAACCCTTTGAAGAACTGGAGATGTTCTTAGGTGTACTCAAAACACAGAAGAAAGCAGGCCTTAAGCCTGTCCCTACAATGGCAACCCACTCCAGTATTCTTGCCTAGAGAATTCCATGGACAGAGGAGCCTGGTGGGCTACAGTCCATGGGGTTGCAAAGAGTTGGAAACGACTGAATGATGAACACTTTCACACTTTCACACTCCTCTCCAGGAGCTGGGATGCCTGCCGGTCAGTGACCCAGTGCAAACAAGAGCGCCTTACTGGTCGGGATGCTGAGCCCAGAGGAGGCGGTGGCTGCTTCAGCTGTAGTGGCTGCGGAACCGCTTGAGACAGCCACACCTGGTGTGGAAGCCCCAGGCACGGGTAAGGCAGTTCCCAGGGCTGTTGTTGGGGAGACAGATCCTAGAAGCGCAGAGGGGAAAACAGGTGGAGATCTGAGCAAGAACAGAAGCAGAAATTCCATCCACTGCCCTCTCAGTTGAAATCCTGGCAAGTGTTTGGTAAATAAAAATAAAAGGACTGAGAAAAGCTAAGACAGTCTTAAAAACAGAAGTGGATGGCTTATACTACCAGACCTTAAGACTGGCTGCAAAGCTGCAGACATTAAGAACTGTGGCCCTGGAGTAAGAATAGACAGAAGAGAGCCCAGAAATAGACTTGGTCACTTTACTTTCAATAAAGGGACTCACACATTTCAATGGTGGGGAGAGAGGAAGAGTCTTTGAAATGAATGGTTCCAGGGCAACTGGTTATTTGTAAGAGGAAAAAAGGGATCTTGACCCCTACCTCACTCCATACACAGAAATTAATCTGAGATATGTCATAGGCTTAAATTTGAAAGCTAAGATTCTTAGATTCAAAGATTCTAAATTTGAAATTAAAGTTTCTGGAAGAATGCATCGGAGAATATTTTCATGACCTTGAAGTAGACAAAAAAAAAAAGTCTTAGGCAGGATATAAAAAACACTAACTACAAGAGAAAAAGTTGATAAGTTGAAAAGCAGAAGGGGGTCCTTTGTATAGCTACCAAAGCCAGGACTGCTTCAGTGAGGCTCTGGGAGCTAACGATTTATTCTTGGCTGAGCACAGGAAGCCCCCACCCAGAGCTGCAGGCAAAGCCAAAGAGCTCTTCAGAGATGGCCTGAGCAACAGAAGTGTCACCTGGCAACGCTGATGCTGCTCCTGATGGGCTCCCAGAAATGGTTGGAGTTAAAGTCTGAGGATTACTGGGCAAAGCCCCAGGTGTTGAAGAAACTGTAGAGAAACTCACAGAGACAGTGGAAAGACCAGCAGAGATATCCCCAGAGACAGTAGAGAGGCCAGCAGAGACAGTGGGGAGACCTGCAGAGACAGTGGGGAGACCTGCAGAGACAGTGGGGAGACCAGCAGAGACAGTAGGGAGACCTGCAGAGACATCCCCAGAGACAGTGGGGAGACCTGCAGAGACAGTGGGGAGACCAGCAGAGACAGTAGGGAGACTTGCAGAGACAGTAGGGAGACCAGCAGAGACATCCCCAGAGACAGTAGGGAGACTTGCAGAGACAGTAGGGAGACCTGCAGAGACAGTGGGGAGACCAGCAGAGACAGTGGGGAGACCAGCAGAGACATCCCCAGAGACAGTAGGGAGATTTGCAGAGACAGTAGGGAGACCTGCAGAGACAGTGGGGAGACCAGCAGAGACATCCCCAGAGACAGTAGGGAGACTTGCAGAGACAGTGGGGAGACCTGCAGAGACAGTGGGGAGACCAGCAGAGACAGTGGGGAGACCAGCAGAGACATCCCCAGAGACAGTAGGGAGATTTGCAGAGACAGTAGGGAGACCTGCAGAGACAGTGGGGAGACCAGCAGAGACATCCCCAGAGACAGTAGGGAGACTTGCAGAGACAGTAGGGAGACCTGCAGAGACAGTGGGGAGACCAGCAGAGACAGTAGGGAGACCAGCAGAGACGGTAGGGAGACCAGCAGAGACATCCCCAGAGACAGTAGGGAGATTTGCAGAGACAGTAGGGAGACCTGCAGAGACAGTGGGGAGACCAGCAGAGACAGTGGGGAGACCAGCAGAGACATCCCCAGAGACAGTAGGGAGATTTGCAGAGACAGTAGGGAGACCTGCAGAGACAGTGGGGAGACCAGCAGAGACATCCCCAGAGACAGTAGGGAGACTTGCAGAGACAGTGGGGAGACCTGCAGAGACAGTGGGGAGACCAGCAGAGACAGTAGGGAGACCAGCAGAGACGGTAGGGAGACCAGCAGAGACATCCCCAGAGACAGTAGGGAGATTTGCAGAGACAGTAGGGAGACCTGCAGAGACAGTGGGGAGACCAGCAGAGACATCCCCAGAGACAGTAGGGAGACTTGCAGAGACAGTGGGGAGACCTGCAGAGACAGTGGGGAGACCAGCAGAGACGGTAGGGAGACCAGCAGAGACAGTAGGGAGACCAGCAGAGACGGTAGGGAGACCAGCAGAGACATCCCCAGAGTCAGTAGGGAGACTTGCAGAGACAGTAGGGAGACCTGCAGAGACAGTGGGGAGACCAGCAGAGACAGTGGGGAGACCAGCAGAGACATCCCCAGAGACAGTAGGGAGACTTGCAGAGACAGTGGGGAGACCTGCAGCGATGGTGGGGAGACCAGCAGAGACGGTGGGGAGACCTCCAGAGTTAGCTGTCCCCGATGGGATCAGCAGAGCTGTTGGCAGAAGAAAGATGAGAAGATGGAGTTAGAAGAGCTGGCCCTCTCCCTGGATCCTGAGTCCACATCTTGCCCTCTACACCCCCCGTGCTCACCGTAGCCAGTGAAGGCCTGAAGGCCCAGGAGCAGCACCAGTGCGGCAGCCATGATGCCCGCTGAGATGCGCTTCCAGGACTGTCTCCCTGGCTCTTTAAAGGCTTTAAGGCCCTATTAGAAGGCTCAGGAGAGCCAGGTGTGCCAGGGCCTCCATCAACACCAGGATCTTCATTCCCAGGGAGAGGCCACCCAACTGTCCCCAGGGGATTAACCTGTCCCAGCTTGATCCCAGGAAGCACTGGGCGAGGGGGAGAGTGAATAAGAGCCTGAGGATTCTCCTTCCAGGTCCTCAGGCTCTTTCCGGGTTCAGGATCTAACCCCCAGGTCAGAGTCAGTCCCCAGTCCAGACCTTCTCTGAAGGGGAGAGACCCAGGTCTCCTATCCCAAGGTCCTCATGCTCCTAGAAATATGACCGTGGGTGGAGGGTGAGGTATATGGGTCCCTAGGGGATGCAGCGGGTGGAGAATGACTGATGCTGACCTCACCCGACTCTTAGAAGAGTCCAGGGCAGGGCAGGAGGGTGAACATCTGAACCATCCCTCCTTCACAGTGACTGCAGCCCATAGAACTTTCCATTCCTTTGGTGGAGAAGGAGTGAGGAGAGGAGAGGGGCACCAGGCAAGACAATCATCTGTTCAGGGGCAGTGGGATGAGCAAGTTCAGAACCCAGCTCTGAATCCACTGCGCTGGAATCCACCACTTCCAAGCTGTGCACTCTCGGGTGAGTCATGTGACCTATCAAAGTCTTCGCCCCTAAAACTGGGGTAAGGCAGTATCTACTTCAGAGGGCCATAATAAGGATTAAAGGAAATAATGTTTCTAAGGTGCCCAGCACACAGCAGCCTCAGCTATGATGACATGGAAAGAGGAGCGCCCGCTGGAAAAGGCAGAGGCACACTCCCACTCTCCCCTTAGAAAAGGACTCAGATACCCTGAAGCACCTGTGTTCCCCGTTCTTCCCTGCTGCTCCTGCCTCCTATGTCTGATGGTCCTTTTGTCCATGAATTCCTCCCAGTCTGGGCTCCCTGCTGTCCAGTACACGTCTGAGAGCCCCTGGGTTGCCCGTTATTTACATTCATGGTATAGACAGTGTCCCCCTTCATCTCTCCATCTTGCTGGTCCTGCTTTTGGCTTTTCTCCCTGACTCTACCCTGTACCCTGTCTCCATCCCTCTGCTCAGGGGCCCACTGGTTTTGGGGGGAAGGGAGAGAAGACATATAGGGAGGCAACTAAGATGATAAAAGGGCATGTGCCCATGTGTATTCTAGAAGGTTTACACGACTAGTTTGTCAGTCTGTTGAGCTTATCCCTGTGTCTGGCTAATGACAGCCTGGTCTGTGTCTAATCTCTCTGCTACTGACTTACTGTGTGACCTTAATAAGTCATTTACCCTCTCTGAGCCTTAGTTTCCTATTTTTTTAAAGAGAGAGGGTAGGGACTTCCCTCGTGGTTCAGAGGCTAAGACCACACTCCCAACGCAGGGGGCCTGGAGTTTGATCCCTAGTCAGGGAACTAGATCCCATATGCCACAACTAAGACCCAGTGCAGTCAAATAAAATAAATAAAGAAGAAAGAAAGAAGGTAAACTAGACAGGTCACAAATTCCCTCTACATCCTGTCTTTGTGTTTGCCATTCTGAGTGACTTGGGAAAGGGCTTTGGCTGGGAGGATGAAGGGATTTCTTTTGCGTGAGCACACAAGGCAGGACGTGGTGGGGATATTTGATGAAACTGCGTCTCCGCCCAAGTAGCTAGGATATGTTAGACTAAAACAAAAATATTCAAAGGTGAAAGTTCCCCCTCACCCAGAAAGTCACTGCGGCTGAGGGAGCAGGACACTTGGGTTTGGGGAGAACTCCGTGTAATCTGCCCCTCCCTTTCGGGTCCACATTCCTGAGCCCTTGGGTGGCATGGCCGATAGAAATTAATCACAGTTAATAATTAATCCCTAAAGAGCAATGAGAAGCCCAGGCGTGGGTGAGGCCCAGACACCAGCACAAAGGGACGCCTCCCCAACTTCCCTCCCTGGGGCACACACTCCCTCTCAAGCTTTGAGACGTGGGGGAGAAGTGGGACATGGGATTGAGGAAAGGGGACCGCCCTCCCTTTCCCCAACAGCCCAGTGAATGGCCCTCTCCTGGGTCCTCAGAGCCTTATTGAGAGAACTGGAAAATCCAGTTGCCCAGCCCCCCTCCCATCACCCCACGGGCACCATTGCTGGGACTGAGTAGGGAGCAGGAAGGCAGGCCCGGTGAGGAGAGGCCAGCGGGCCTTCAGACATCTCTTCCACCATCTGAGAAGCGAGGGGATAGAGCCGCGATGGGGACTGGGCTGCCCCTCGTCCTCCTCCTGACCCTTGTCGGCAGCTCACAGGGGGCAGGTGAGTCTGGAGCACAACACACCTGGTCCCCAAGACAAGAAGAGGCCAAGAGGGGGTGAGAGAGAGATGGAGGCACCCTAGTCCTGAGGTCCTCAGGGCTCAGGGCTGAACTGCAGCAAGAGGGTCTGGGAGGGCATCGTCTGGAAGGGGTGAAAGACCTCGGGTTGGGGTGGGGTAGGAGGTGCGCCTGCACCCCTGAGGGAGCCTGTTCCTGGCAGCTGGGTTCTCAGCTGTGCATCTGGATCCCTAGGGCCGGGAATGACTTTGCAACTGAAGTTGAAGAACTCCCTTCTGGCAAATTCCTCCTACAATTCCAGCTTCCTGGACTTTCTCCAGAAGGTAGCCCTTTGGGAGGGAAACAGAGGGGGCTGTGTGAACTTGGAGTGCGTTTCTGAGTCGGTTTGGTTTGGGCGGCTGGCCGCCCCCAGGTATGAGTGAGAGCCATCTTACACCTCACCCTCTGGCCCTCTGTCTCCCTCAGTTCTGCCTCCTCCTCCACCTCCCCGTGGGGACCAACGTCACCCTGCATCAAGCAGGGTCCTCACAGCACGTCACCTGCAGAGTCTGAGAGCAGCCGAAGCCTGTGCCCTTCTTGGCTGGGGCCTCCGGTCCCCGGGGAGCAGGCGCCATGCCCTGACCCTGTCTTCCAGCAGGACCTCACCCTGTTAAGTGGCAGTAAATATGCTGAATTCAATGACCTGACTTTGTGGGTTCATGGGCGGAGGGGCTGGCAGGAAAAGGGAACTGGATACTCAAGTGTCTGACTCTCCCTTGTTAAGCAGAGGGTTTCCCCAGTGGATGCACTCTCTCTTAACATCATGCCAAAGGCCTACTTGGGGACACACACACACACACACACGCACACGCACGCACGCACGCGCGTGCACGTGCACTTCAGGTTGAGTTCCTCAGAGCACCTGGGAATAAAGGAAAGGAACCTTTACTGAATTCCTGCTTTGTTCCAGGCAAGAGGCTTTCCCATGTCAACACCTGCAGCAGGTTCCCATATAGCATAATAGATCTCATTATCCCATTTTACCGATGAGGAAATCGAGGCTTAAAAGATGGTAAGTCACTTATTTGAGTTCCATTAGCAATGGAGATGTCTGACACCAAGCAAATGCCTTGGCTTAAGCAAGATTTTAATTTCCTCTCCCTTTGCTTATGCTTTGGGGCTGGGGGCTCAGGAACCTCAGGCAGGGATGTGGGCAGAACACGCCCAGTCAGGGTAGCAGGTGGGGTGGGGGAACGTTGATGTGAGAGATGAGGGGTTCAGCTTGTGAGAGGATGGCCAGCCTGGCAGAATAGGAGGGGAGACAGCATGGAACCTATGGGAACATGTAATACCACAGGCCCACGCTTATGTCCTAGATGAGTTTCTTATTCTCCTAGAACTTCTTTTTTTTTTTCTGCTCTGGGTATTAGGTGAGGCATGTGGGATCTAGTTCCCTGGTCAGGGATCAAACCCAGGCCCCCAGATCAGAAGCTCCAAGTCTGGTGCTTGCTTTGGCAGCACATATACTAACATTGGAACGATACAGAGATTATCATGGCCCCTGTGCAAGGATGACATGCAAATTCGTGAAGTGTTCCTTATTTTTATTCATGTTGAGGTTTGACAGAAAACAACAAAATTCTGTAAAGTAATTATCCTTCAATTAAAAAAAGATTTTAAAAGCCATTAAAAAAAAGAAGCTCAAAGTCTGTTAAGACTGGACCAGCGAAGTCCCAGTCTCCATTGCTTTACCAGCAAAATGAGGATAATGGTAGTACCTGCTTCCTTGAATTGTCTTGAGGATTCCATGGATAGGCTACTGAGGACACTTGCCATGGTACCTGTCAGATAAGTGGGTCTGGATGGTAGGAAATTTTATTAGGGTGGAAACCTGGCCCCGGTATAAAAGTCTTAGTCTCCTAGGGCTCTGCCTTCCCCTGCTTTTCCTTTTTTTTTTTTTTTTTGGCTGCAGGAGCCCAGTTCCCAGATCAGGGGTGGAACCTGGGCCCCTTGCAGTGGAAACACAGAGTCCCAACCAATGGACCACCAGGGAAGTCCCACCTCCTGCTGTTTTTAAGGCAGGTACTCATCTTACTCCACACTCAAGATGCTCTTGACTTCTTACTGGCTGACTCTAAATGCAAGCATGCAGCCCAGGCTTGACCATGAAGGGCTATTGGTGTGATTGCTTCCTGCTCTCCACAGTTCCTGTCCTACCAACCTGCTCCAACCCCGCACAGCACCACCACCACATGAAACTAGAGACTGGCTCCTTTGGAGCAAGGGAAAGGTAACATTCCAAATGGAGTATCCCTGAAGATAAGAAGGCATGACAAAATGAAATTTCTTTCGTTTCCTTGACAACTGTCCTGGGACTATTACCCCTGGAAGAGGAGAGGTAGCTGGGGGCTCTGTAGGACCCCAGTATTTCATGACTGACCTCTAGGCTGCACCAGTGGGCAGGTGGGTCAGGTGAATAGACCCCAAACAAGTTGAGGGATTGAATGTCTGGATCTCCAAAAGGATGGAGGAGCAGACAGTGCACTGTTTTTGTTGCTTAATTTTTATTTATTTTACGTGTATTTTTCTGACTGTCTCTGCTAGAATCAAAGTAAAAAAAAAAGGGTAAGTGTAGTCACTCAGTTGTGTCAGGACTCTTTGTGACCCATGGACTCCTCTGTGCATGGAATTCTCTAGGCAAGAATACTGGAGTGGGTTGCTATCCCCTTTTCCAGGGAATCTTCCTGGCTCAGGGATCGAACCTGGGTCTCCTGCATTGCAGGCAGATTCTTTACCATCTGAGCCACAAGGGAAGCCTAAATCAAAGTACAAAAGAGCAAAGATTTTTGTTTCTCTCATTGATAAATCCAAGGGTTCAGAATAGAGCCCAGCCTGTAATAGGTGCTCAAGAAAAAGGAAGGTGCTCACTCCCTCCTTTTCCTTCCCCTCTGGTGGGATGTGGTATACTGGTGGGAGCATTCCTTAGACCCAGAGTTGGGAAGAGTGTATTAAGATGGCAGGAAAGTAAGATCAAAAGGGATACGGACTCCTCCATTGCAGAGTCCTGCACTGCTTCTGCCCAGCAAAAGAAACACCTATCTCATCTAAGCCATTATCTTTGTTGCTTTTTAAAAATCACTCTTATTTTTTATTTTTTAATTGAAGTATAGCTGATTCATAATATTAGTTTCAGATGTACAACATAGTGATTCAATATTTTTATAGATTAGCCACTACTATCTCTGAAGCTTGGTTACCGCAGGCAGATAACTGGCACCTAACTTACTGGGCTGAACTCCAGTAATTCCAGCTGATACTGTGGACTAATTCCTTTTATTCCCTGAGCAAGTCTCTTCAACTCTAAAATGGAGCAAACACCCGCCTCATGAGGTTCTCAGGAGGAATAAATGGCACCACAGAAGATCCAGCCAGGCCCAGCACACACAGTAGGTTCTCAGAGCTGCTGGACAGAATGTCACTTGGGTGGCAGGCCCCTGAATTCCACCAATGGGACAAGGTGTGTAAGGTGGCTAGGAGGGCGTCTGTGTGTTTCTGTGTACCCCTGTCTGAGGCTGGGCGGTGTGTCCCTAGCACTGTGGTCTCAAGATACACAGAAGTGGGAGGAACTCAATCCCCAGCACAGCCTGCAGCTCCCCAGGCCTGTGGGAAGTCCCCCATCCCCTCAGCATCTCTGGAAATAAGGCCAAGAAGCAGGGAAGCTCCCTTTTGGTGAAAAGCAGAGGAGAAAGAGCCTACAGAAGTTGGACCACTGTCAGTAAGTGCAGGAAGTAAGTGGAACCCGGGTCACTGTGCTCAGGTCCTACTTGAGAGCATCTCGCCCGTCCAATGAGGGAGGCCCTGCCCAGCACCCACACTCCCACCATGGCCCAGAGCACTAGGAGGCTGCCCCCCTTTTCCCAGACCAGAGTGTCAGGAACAACCAAGAGGCAGGAAAGTCATGGCTAAGGGAAAGGATAAAAGGACCACAGCAGACATGTTTGGGATTTTAAGTTTATCTGAGTGTCCTCCTTCCCAAACTTCCAGGTGGGACTTCAGAGTAGGGAAGCGAGGGCAAAAATGTGAGCATCTCAAGGTCACCCAGTCATCTGACAAGGCAGTGTGTTTCCTCACTGACACAACGAAGGGGCTGGACCACATAACACCCCGATGCTGTCCGGTCTGTCCTCAGAGACCTCAAAGGCGGGTCTGGGAGGGAGGAAAGTCACGGGGATGGTGAGCCCCCAGGGCTTGGAGACGCATCCATCAGCTGCCGGAGGTAAGAGGCCGCATTGTCCAGTTTTGACAATTCCAACTTGAGGGAAGAAAGCTGAGCAAGGAGAGAAGTGGGTAAAAATGGAGGTGGGGGAGTCACCCCGCCCTGCGTGCCCCTAGCCCTCATTCCCTCAGGGAGTCCGGCGCCCTGAGTGGCCTCCCCCAGCCTCACCCTCTGCTGCCTCTGAGTCTCCGCCTCTCCCTCTGACGGGGGCCGGGCTAGGAGGCCATCAAGCTGCTTCTGCAACTTGTGTCTTCGGGCAGCCAGCCGAGGTAGGTGGGTCTGGGGGTCCACCAGGCCCTGTGCAAGAACAGAGGAAGAAGGCTCAGCCCTCTGCCGTCCACCCAACACCCCCTCCCACTCACCCACCACCATTCCAAGACCCCTCCTCACTTTTAGAGAACCCACCCCTTGCCACCTCCTGACATCCTTTCAGCCCCTCCCTGCCCCCTCCAGTCTCCTCTGCTCACCTGCAGCTCCATATACACCTGACTGGTGTCACTGAGGGGGGCCTGGACCCAGCCCGAGGGGGCTGCTACACCAGGGGGTAGAAGGCCCACTGCCCCACAGTGGCCCAGGGTGCCCAGTGGCTCCAGGAAGGCCTCAAAGAGGCCCTGCTCGCCCAGCTCTGAGCTCTGTAGCAGCACTGGGGAGGAACAGGAGTTGTCAGGTGGAGGGCCCAGGTCCTCCTCCCACACCTCCTAACTTGGGGCCCTGCCCTCCAAGCTCCCCCTCTTCCCCATCAGACCCTCCTGTCTGCAGGGACTCAGGAGCCTGGGGCCCACCTCACCTCGGGGCCGGGCCTTGGTGAGCTGGTAGGTGGCTCGCAGAGCCCTGAGCGCCTGCACGGACTCCTGAACCCGGGAGAAGCGCCACTCCAGCTCAGGCTGGTGCCAGTGCTCCTGGAGGTGTGCAACCAGGGTGGGTAAGTGGGCCCCCCGAGACTCGGTCTCAACTCTCCCGCTCTGACCTCCATCCACCCGCCCACCCCCATCTGCTTAGAGCAATGACCTGCTCTCTCCAGAACACACACAATTCACCACCTCAAGGAACGGAACATGGCGAAAACTAGGGCATCATCTAAGGTCTTAGATGATCCATGGACAATGTTTAGACTGAAGATGACAAACAACCAAAAATACATTGTAATTTAAAAGGTATCATTCAAAGCTCACAAAACCAAGTAAGCAAAAAAGAAACTTGGTTAAACTTGAAAATGATTTTTGGGTGAGTTTATAGCATTTGAAAGCTTAAAACTACACTAAGATCTTTGGGATATCCTATTACTAAGATCTAATCCTCATCATAACCATGACACGTAGTATTACTGTCCTCAGTTTAAAGATGGAGGAAATCGACACATGGTCACACAGCTAGTGTCAGTCTGGTGACAGCATCCTGCTCTTAACCACTTGCTAACACTGCCCCTGACACCCTAGAGTTATCCCAGCCCTGCAGGAACAATCCATCTTTCTCAAGACTCCACGGCAAAGTACAGACCAGCACTGTCAATGACCCCACAGTAGCAAGCCCTTCTAGAAGACCTGCCCCAGAGTCTTTACCAGTAATCCCACCCCAAGACTCCATGGGCGTGACTCACCAAGCTGCGGGCACTCGGGTAGGGGGCAACACAGATGCTGGGGGCAGGGGGACCACCAGGCCTGGGGGGCAGCCTCTGCCAGAGTTCTTCAGCCAGGAAGGGCATCAATGGGGCGAGGAGGCGGAGACCGATGTCAGCGCAGAAGAACAGGACCTGAGGCGGCTCCGGGGGGCAGGGAGAATGTGATAGCACAGGCTTCACAGCCTCCTAGGGAGGAAGCCAATGGTCAGGGGGCAGCCACGGCCACCTCCCTCCTCTCCACACTCGCCGCCCTGCCAGTGGGGATGCTGTGGGTAAACAGGAGCACCCAGCATCTCTGAGACCATGAGCTGTCCCCAGACACAGTAGGGAGCATGTGACAAGGGGAAATACAGGGCAGAGATTCAGGGGTGGGTGAGGAATAAAACTGTCAGGGATGTTTGTAGTTAGAATGAAAAGCATTGAGTTTTGTGTTTTTTTTAACCACAGAGACAGAAATTTTTTTTTAAGTTGAGAAACACATCTAGGAAGGGGTCCTCAGCCAACAGTGTCAGGATCACCTGGGACAAGAAATGAACACTTTTGCCACCTACCCCCCAACCTGCCTGACTGAGCCGCTCTAGGGGTGGGACCTGACACTCCATAGTAAACAAGCCCTCCTTTTGAGAGAACCCCTGGGTCTAAAGACCAGTGCTCTTGCTCCCTGTCTGCTCCCAGCCTGCCTAGGGTCCAAACGCAGCAATTACAGGAACTGAAAACAATCTCCATCTACAATGAGAAGAGCTGACTCACTAGAAAAGACCCTGATGCTGGGAAAGATTGAAGACAAAAGGAGAAGTGAAGTGAAAGTCAGTCGAAGGGGGCGGCAAAGGATGAGACGGTTAGATAGCATCACCAACTCAATGGACATGAACTTGAGCACACTCTGGGAGATAGTGAAGGACAGGGTAGCCTGACATGCTGCAGTTCATGGGATCGCAAAGAGAAGGATAATACAACTTAGCAAGTGAACAACAAGCCTCCCAACCCTGTGTTGTCAGACTCAGTCTTCTAGAAGTGTCCCCTCCTCCTCCCCGCTCCTCAGCTGACAGGCAGGGAACAGTGCCCAGGCCAATCCCAGGGAAGAGGGGAACTGGGATTTCTCAATCTCACCTCTCTTCCTATCCTGAGGGAGGAATTAAAAACCCAGTTCAGAGCTCTCTGCCAGGGGACAGGAAGCAGGGCTGCAGGGGGACTGCCCCCATCTCACTCACCAAGTAGACATCGCAGAGGTTGTGCAGCCAGAAGTGGTGCAGGGCATGGGTGATGAGCGAGAGCTCGCGGGTGAGGAAGCCCCGCTCACAGTCCTGGGCCGTGCGGGCCAAGCAGCTGAGGATCCAGGCGTCCATGAGGGAGGCAGGGGACAGCTGCAGCAGAAGGGGCTTCAGGGTGGGACGGCTCAATTCCCACCCCTCTGCCTCCTTTCCTTCCAGACGCCTCCTCCAAGACTCAGATGTCGGCCTACCCAGCTCCCAAGCATCTCCTCTTTATCTCTTACCTCCTCTGCAGGTTGGGGTATGAATTCCTCCCCAAGAGCATTCAGGATAAAGCGCAGGGCATTCCAGATCTTATTGCAGAAGTGTCGGAAGCTCAGGACCTCAGAGACGGACAGGTGCAGGTCGCCTCCTGGGAGGGAGTGGAGGAAAGGAGTGTGCACCATGCCCTGGAGGCGGCTACAGGGGAGCCCTTGGCCCCACCCCACCACACACAGGCTGCTGCCCGCTGCCCTTGCCCAGGCTTACCCAGGGCCCCGTGGGAGCACAGGGTGAATCTCAGAGCATCTGTCCCACACTCAGGGATCCCATGAGGGAAGTCCTTTCTCTGCAACAAGAGAGAGAAGAGGGGTGGCAGCTGCCTATGAGGCTGCAGGGCCAGAAGGCGGTTGCAGAGGGAACTGGTGGCCAGGAGTCACAGGCTGGAACAAGTCAGACTCACCTGCGCCGCGGCTGCAATCACCAGCTCTGCGGGGTCCAGGTTTCCATCCCTCAGCTTTTCCTGCAGTACCTGGGGTGGGTGAGGAACTCACCGGCCTCAGTGGAAGCCCCTTCCCCTACCAGGGCCCCTCCCACTGGCCCTCCCAGCTCCAGCCCTCCACCAGCCCCTCCCTTCAGCTCCCCTTCCTTTATCTGGAAAACCCCATCCTGACCTGCAGCTCCACCCCACTGATGATGTCCCGTGGGTCCAGCACATTCCCCAGGGACTTGCTCATCTTCCGGCCCTGCCTGTCCCGGACCATAGAGTGAAGCAGGACCTGGGGGCACGGATGGGGTCAGAAGTGGGGCCCGCAGAACTTTCCTCTGGAGGGCCCCTGGCTGTCCTTCAGGGATTAGGGGTTAGGTTGGAAAATGAATCAGGATCAAGGAATTGGGAACCCAGAAAACCCCATACGAGGGGTTAGAATGGAAGACAAGGCTTGGAGGAGACTAGGGACTCTCAGAGAAGGACAGGGCACCAAAAGGTCGTTACCTTGCTGAAGGGGAGCTGCCCTGTGAGCTGGGTCCCCAACATGACCATGCGGCCCACCCAGAACAGCAGGAGGTCACTGCCCGTTTCCAAAAGTGAGAGGGGGTAGAAATGAGCCAGGTCTGGAGTCTAGGAGGAAAGAGATAAACGGTGAGAGGCTCAAGTCTGGGGCCTCCAGCTCTTCAAAGACCCTCTGAGGGGCCCTGGGGGTCATTTCCTCATTCCCACCTTCACTCTCTTCCTCTCAACACACCTCACCTTTCGGGGCCAGCCCAGGGCAGAAAAGGGGAAAAGAGCCGAGGAGAACCACGTGTCTAGGACATCAGGGTCTGGGAAACAGAATGGGAACAATTGGAACCTCAGTGTCAAGACCTCAGCCCACTGCTGCCGACCTCTCCAGCCCGACCCTCACTCACAGAGACCAGGGCTCTGCCCCATTCCCAGCTTCCCCGACCCCACCTTTTCCACCTCAGTACCTGCTCCCTCCCCTGCCCACCTCTGGTGGAGTACCCACCCCTCTCCAAGGTCAGCTCCACCCCTGGTCTCCCTGTTAATTCTGCAGCTACTTCTCTGGCCTCGGCTTCTGTCCGCCCGACCACCCAGCAGTCCTCTGTATCACCCTGCGGAAGTAAGGAGTAGGGGACATGTGTGGGACAGCGGGGTATTCATGGTCTCCGCTGGTTGAGAAAGGCTGGCGCCCTCTGGTGGTGAGATGAAGAAATGCCAGCTCAGAAGCTCAGCTCACACAACAGAGGTTCAGAGATCAGAAGCACAGCAGGGGCAGGGAGCTGGGACCCGCGCTGGAAGCCCTCTGACTCCGGCTCTGAGGCTCTTCTGGCCAAATCCAGCCCTCCCTTCCGCTTTCTCCTACCGACCTTTGCGTGCTCCTCTGCAACCAGGTAGGCTGGAATCCGATGGCCCCACCACAGCTGCCGGGAGACACACCAGTCCCTGCCGAGAGGATGCGAGTGATTTTTTTCTTCCTTTTTCCTAAGAGTGATTTCTTAGTGTGACCAGTGGGCCCCCATCCCCCTCCTCTGAGAGCTCCCCTGCTTACCCAATGTGGGAAAACCAGTGCTGCCAGTTCTTCTGGTGGAAGGAGGGACTGAGCTCCAGGGCCCCAGACTCCACGGCCTGGAGGAGGAAGGACCTTTAGAGTGTGGTTCCCTACCTGCACCCCCAATCCCCATGAATGGGACCAGTGGTCTCTGAGGTGGTTCTGAAACCCAGAAAGAACATCCCAAGCCTCCTGAGAAGAGACTGGACTTGAGTGAAGATGCAAGCCAGCCCTTTCTGGGCACCCTGCCTCCACCCCCACAGCTCTCCCCTCAACGAGCACAGGTAGAGAGGGGCCCCAGCCTCCCTGTTTCTTCATTCCCACCCAGGCAGGCCCCAGCCTCCCCACACTGCAACGTCACCTTGGCGGCTCGCTCCCCCATTTCCCGGCAGCGGACAAACCACTGGCTCTTCAGTAGGTATTCTACCACATCCCCGGAACGGCTGAAAGGGACACAGGACCCAACTCTGTGGCAGGCCCTCAGTGCCCAGGATACGGCAGCCAATGGCACAGACACAGAGCTCATATTCCAGCATGAGGGGTGCACAGCCCATCCTGCAGTCACTCTTAAGCTTCGGCCATCCCCTCTGGGGGCGGTCAAAGTTAAGGAGTGAAAACGGGCTTACCTGCAAATGGGCAGCACCATGGGGTGGTTCTGGAGGCCCCGGAACAGGCCCCGCTCCCTCAGTGCGGACAGAATCTTTTCCCGGGCCACAAATCGGTGAAGACCCTGCGGAAAAGTAGCAAAAGTAAAGCTTAAAGGCTGCTAGAAAAATAAGAGGGTGGGGGAGGGGAGATGGGGCAGAGGGTGCCCCCAAAGGACGGGGTATCACTGGGTATCACCTGCAGCCAGTCCTCACAAAGGGCGGTCATGGTCCCATCCTCTGCAATGACACTCCGGGGGCTCAAGCCGTGTCGGGCCCCCAGCTCAGCATCGGCAGGGCTGTGCGCTGGAGTCACCTTCACTGCCCCTAGGGGAGCAGGACTGCCATTAGCACTGGACCCTGGACCCCATCCCTCCCTCTCATCCCCCACGATCCACTGAGACTACCCTTCCCCTACTTTCTGCCTCTTCCTGGTTCTCTCCCCTCCACTCACCCCCAGAAGCCCTGACTTCCTGTCTCTCCCCTGCCCCCACTTACCTGTGCCCAGGTGTGGCTGAACAGTGCAGTCTGTGATAAGGGGGAGAAGCTGCCCCGTCAAGGGATGACAGAGTTGTCGCCCATGTAGATGCTGAAGGGAAGGGACAGGGATCAAGGACAGACACAAGTGTCAGGTGGAAGGGTCTGGGCTGGGCATGTGAACCCTGGGAATATTAGGGTAAAAACCAGAAGGCAAAGACCTAGAGCAGGGCGCAGTAAACATTTTCTTAAGGGGCCAGAGTGTAAGAATTTTAACCTTTGCAGGCCAGGAGGTAAATTCAGTCTCTACAACTCCACTCCACCGCCATGGCAGAGTTAGATAGCACATAATGGAGCTGCAGATGATACATAGGGAACGAGGGTGGCTCACACAGGAACAGGAGATCTGGCCCACGGGCCACAGTCTGCCAGCCCCTGAGCTGAAGTGGAACATCAGGAAGAGAAGGGAGCTGACTCAGAGCCACTGGAGAGCTGAGATGAGGGAAATTTCAAGAAAAGGAAGAGGGAGCAGAGAGGAGGAGCTGTCCTAAGAGGAAGGGAAGAGAAAGTATAGGGGTGGAAGGCCAGGCCGCAGGGAGCACTTATTACCGTGTAGCGGGAGTCATCAGGATGGACCGCCACAGCCACGTCTCCAGGCAGCGTCTCTGGCCTTGTGGTTCCCACCACAACCTCTGCGTCTGAAGACAAAATTCAAGCACTTTAAGGTGGTCCTCGCCCTCACCTTGTACTCTTGACACAGCTAAAGTCAGGAGAACTGGAAAAGGTGGGAGGCAAGGATGGTCAAGATAGAGAAGGCCCCCAAGAGTAACTAGAGAAAACTGGGACCAATGTCTATAGGACCCTGGGGTTTCTGCTAAGCTAATGACCAGAGGCCTAAGGGGATGTCTGGTGCTACAGAATTCCTCAACAGTCTGCTTGGGAGACAAGAGTAGAATGTTAATAAATACAACTAGAATCTTTGCTTGGTGCCCTGATCATAAATGCTGTACCTTCTTGGAGGCAGCACCAGTCCCTCCTCTAAGAAACCTCTGACTATTCCAGCTCATCCATCTTCCCTTCTCCAAACTCTTGGGAATACCTACTGTTCAAACCACACTTCAGAACTGATCCTTTGTCTCTCTTGGGGGTAGCAGCCTGTTGTGGAATTACACTAAGCTCCCTCAGGGCAGTGACTGCGTGCACTTTTCTTACATGGCCCAGGATACCCAGGGTGAGTATCACCAGGACGCAATACTTCCAAGGTTCCCTATGCCCCTCCAACCAAGTCACATGGAAGACAGGCTGGTGGGTTGCCTCCATCAGCCCAAAGTGGGCTCAAGAAAACAGGGGAAGCAGAGGTTAAGTGGGTGACCCCTCCAAGGACTACCCTCACCAGGCTCTCCATCCACGGGGAAGGCCACGGAAAAGAGGAGGCCGAAAGACACGGGGGTGGGGCAGCCAGGCAACTGAAGCTCCGTGCGGCCAGGGAGGGGCCGACTCTCCACCTGGGGGCGTGGAAAAGGCAGGATCAGAGAGCAGCCTCTCTGCAAGGCTCATAACTGGTTTCCCACCTCCACTCATCCACAGCCCCGACCTCCCTGCCATCCATCAAAAAGCCACTCAGAGGACCTGGGAGCCACTTCCTTCCCCTCACCTAATCCTTGTGCAGTCACAGTTAAAGAACATATTCACTGGACTTCCCAGGGTTAAGGGTTAAGAACCCGCCTGCCAGTGCAGGGGACATGTGTTTGATCCCTGGTGTGGGAAGATTCCACACATTGCAGGGCAACTAAGCCCATGCACCACAACTACGAAGCCCTCACTCTAGAATCTGTGCTCTGCAACAAAAGAAGCCTGTGCACCGCAACTAGAGAGTAGTCCCCACTCAACACAACTAGAGAAAGCCCCCACACAGCAATGAAGACCCAGCACAGCAAAAAATAAACAAGAAAATATTCACTGAGTACTTAAACCACACACAGGTATTATGCCAACCTCCTAGGAGTTCTCACAACACCCCCGTGATGCAGGCATTTCCATCACCCCTGAATTTTACAGACTGAGGAAACTGAGGCTGACAGAGGCTAACAGCCTGTCAGGAGCCACATTGCTGGGAGGTGGCCAGATTCAGATGTGAATCCAGGCAGTCTGACTCCTCTCCCCTAGGCTCAGAGCTCTCGCAAACCCGCCTCTCCTTCTCTGCCTCACCTCAATATCCGAGATGGCGGAGCGCAAGGCACATGACCAGTTGACCAGCTGCCGGCTCCGGTACAACAACCCAGCCTTGTAGAGCCGCACGAAAGCTTCTGTCACGGCCACTGAGGAGCCCTAGAATGACCTGAGTGTCCACATCTAACAGCCTCCTCTCAGCCCACCCCCCCACCAGGGACCCTGGCATCCCCCTGGCCACCCTAACATACACAGCAACCCGCCTCCCCACACAGAACTCTGAACACCTCCCTGACACCTACAGGGACCACAGCATGGAACACTCACGGTATCCATGGTAAAGCACTCTCGGTCCCAGTCCAGGGAGGCCCCCAGCGCTCTGAGCTGCTCACAGATCTCGCCACCTTTCCTATGCCCAGAGAGGTTTGGGTCAGCAAACATGTCCCAAACATCAACTATGTCCCAGGCCCAGTGAAGCCCCAGCAGTGCTGGATGCTGGAGTGAGTTCAACTGATCTAGCCTCGAGAAGCTAAAGGAGACACATAGACCCAGTATGGGGCTTTCCATGATATTGAAAGAAACATAACATTTCTAGTAAAAGGGGAAGGGGCAGCCGATTTGTGGGAAACACAAAGAAGCATTACAGAGAAGACAGCATGTGATAACAGACCTGGAAGAAAAAAGGTAATTTCAAGAGGATGCAAAGTGGGAACAGGTGAGGAGAGATGATGAAATCTAAGCAAAGGAAAATGGGATAAATGGAAGAAAAAACATATATATATGCTGCTAAGTCACTTCAGTCGTGTCCAACTCTGTGAAACCCCATAGACGGCAGCCCACCAGGCTCCGCCATCACTGGGATTCTCCAGGCAAGAATACTGGAGTGGGCAGCCATTTCCTTCTCCATACATGCATATAAATATATGGGAGAGCACATGCATGCTCAGTTACTCAGTCATGTCCAACTCTTTGACACCCCGTGGACTGCAACCTACAGGGCTCCTCTGCCCAAGCAAATTTCCAGGCAAGAATACTGGAGTCGGTTGCCATTTCCTACTCCAGGGGATAGTCCCTAACCAGGGACTGAACCCGTGTCTCCTGTGGCTCCTGCATTGGCAGGCAGATTCTTTACCACTGAGCCACCTGGGGAGCCCATATGTGTGTGTGTGTGTATATACACTTACACATAAATATATGCATTTTAACATATACAATACACAACACATGCACACACACCAAGCTTGGAGACCCCACCAAATGATAAAGGACTTCAGAGCTTACACTCCCACGGGAAGTTAGAGCTGAATGGGAAAAGCCCTAGCTACATATTAGGAGAGAGGAGCTGGGAAGCCAGGATCCAAACCTGCTGTCTCAGCCCCTCCTGGCCTTGCCCTCCATACTCACTCCTCCTTCCACTTCCACACCTCCCTAAGGAAGTCTTCCCTGCTCAGCTCATGTCTCCTCACTCCTCGCTCCTTCCACAGCTGTTTCTCCACCACAGCCTACAGTAAGATGAGGGGGCAGAGAACCAGGTCACTTTGGGGGAAGAAATCTCTCACTCAAGAAAAGGGACGAGTGGCAGAAGACATACTTGGGTCGCAATCCCTGCATGATCTGAGCCAGGGACCCACAGCACCCGATCCCCACGCATCCGGTGCCTGCGAAAGAAAAACCCTCATGGGAATCCATGGCCTTACATGTTCATTTAGCCTCATCCCTTCCCAATTTCTCTTTCTCCTCCAAGAACTCAAGCAGCCCCATTCCCCTCTCACCAGCGCACGAGAGCATCCTGTATGGCCACGGTCAGCGCATGCCCAATGTGCAGGGAGCCTGTGACATTAGGGGGTGGGATACACATGGAAAAGGTCTCCCCTGTGGCCTGCGGCAGCCTGGCCTAGAAGGAAAGAAAAGTCAAAGGGCAAGAGAGGACTGGATGTTCCCTGGGGAATAACACCCTCTGGTGTCTCCAAAGCAGAAAGAACTATAGGAAAAAGTCCCGCAAGTAACAGGGAAGAGAAAAACCTTTGAGACACCAGGGGGAGAAGACAAGCTTTCCCTGCAGGCTCTGCAATGTGGTTGGCTGTGAGCTCCAGACTCGTGCCCACCAATCTTACGGGCCATCCTGTCCTGGGGACCGTTTAGCACTCCTCCCTGCCAGGTACTAACCTGATATTCTGGTTTGAAGAAGCCCTCTCGCACCCACCAAGGATACCAGGCAGCCTCAACGTACTGGGGGCTGTATGCAGGAGGCAGGGGCCGGGAGACATCTACGGAGGCAGAGGAGAGCCCCACTAACTCTTGACTTCTGTTCCCAGATTGCATTTCAGCAGACCAAATGGGCAACCAAAATGTGAGGGAAAAGGCCTTCAAGTTTCCTAGTTACCTTTCTTTTCTCCATGTTCTGTGGGGATTTCATACAACACTCTCTCCTTAGGGGTCCAGGCCTTACTGGATTCTGCAGGTGACTGCAGAGAGGAGGAACCAGAAGGTGGGCTGAAATTTCAGGATACCCCAGGCATCTGAAATCCAGCCAGTCTCTCCTCCAGCTGTCTCCCAAGACGTCTCAGAGAACCAAGGACCAGCTGTCGGGGCTCCTAACCTTGGTCTTGGGGGCTATGCCAGCCTCCAGCGATGCCTGCTTCTCTCGCAGGCGCTTCTGTTTGGCTTCACGGTTCCTCCGGGAGATGGCTGATCCATCGGGCTCTGACTGGGTGGAAAGGGGACGGGACCTGCGGAGGCCCCGTGAGGGCCTCAAGCCCCAAAGCGGTGGTCGAAAAGAGGTCAGAGGCAAATGAGGCATCGGGAGTGCTAGGCAAGGGGCCAGTCTGTTCCAGCTACAGCACGTTGGGAGGGTATGGTGGTGAGGGAGGGTCACACCTCCCCAAGTCACACCCTTTTCCCCCCCGCCCCTCCCGACTCCCTCCAGCACTGGTCGATAAAGTATCTACCCCAACCCTCACAACCCTCCCTCTGTGAGGACTAGAGTAGACAGGGTATTGTAATTATCAGGGTTCTTCCGCGACACGGTAAGTCTCAGGCCCTCAACCTATTCAGCTGCGACGTGGGGGGGAGGGGGGGGGGGTGAAAGTGGACACAGAGGAGGGGAAAGGACTCAGGAATTCTGGCAGATGATGGACATCAGGGCCAGCAAGAAGTCCCACCTGGACCACTACTTGTCCGCCTGCTCAAAGGCCATCTGCACTGCCCCCAGCCCGCGCGCTGATCCGCCTTCCCGTCCGAACCACCGCGTGGGTCCTAACCCTCCAGCACTTCCCACTCCCCGATCGCCGGCCCGCTGAAAGCTCACCCGGTGAGCCCGCCGCTATCCCAGGGCGCCCCGCGCCTGGGAGCGTAAGGGGGCGGCGGCAGGTGCTGGGGAACCAGCGAACCGGGCCCGAACGTGGCTCGTGAGCCGCGCTGCGCTGGGAGGCGGAGCCCCCCCCGGGCGCATGCGCACCCGCGGGCCTCGGCCACACCTCCTCCCTCTCGCGGGCCAATGGCTGTCGACGCGGAGATGAGCGCTCCCGGCGCGGAGAGAGGAGGCTTCCCATGGAGGTGGCGGGGGTCGTGTGGTTCACTTTCACAATTTTATTAAACTAGAAGAGTCCCGACGTGTGGATTAAAAAAAAAAAAAAAAACCTGAGTTCTGAGGCCGCGCCAGCCTCCACGCAGCCCGCCTTCCCAGGTGCGCCCCGCCCAGGTCCAGTCCCGCACTCTCAGGAGTTGTGCTTCTGCCGCTTCCAGAAGCGCTTGACGTCGCTGTGCCCGGCCGGGGTCACCACCATGAGCCGCTTGGCCGAGTTCTCGAACACCAGGACGCCCAGCTCCCGCGCGTGGGCCAGCAGCAACTCAAAGTCCACTTGTGACAGGAACTGGTTATACAGGACGCCTGGGGTCCGCAGGTCAGGAGCAATGGGGAGAAAGAGAGAAGGTGAGAATGGGAGGTGGGAGCCCCTTGATGGTAGCCTCAGGGAACCAGCGGTCTCGGCTTGCCACCCACATTTAAATCCTAACACTAGTATGACCCAGCCATATTCAGGGAGGCAGTATAATACAATAAGAAAACACATTGCTTACCAAAACCAAAGAAATTATCCCTATGAATTATCCCTCAAATCCTAAAAGATGATGCTGTGAAAGCGCTGCACTCAATATGCCAGCAAATCTGGAAAACTCAGCAGTGGCCACAGGACTGGAAAAGGTCAGTTTTCATTCCAATGCCAAAGAATGTTCAAACTACAGCACAATAGCACTCATCTCTCATGCTAGCAAAGTAATGCTCAGTCTTCCAAGCCAAGCTTCAACAATACCTGAACTGTGAACTTCCAGATGTTCAAGCTGGATTTAGAAAAGGCAGAGGAACCAGAGATCAAATTGCCAACATCTGTTGGATCATCGAAAAAGCAAGAGAGTTCCAGAAAAACATCTACTTCTGCTTTACTGACTATGCCAAAGCCTTTGACTGTGTGAATCACAACAAACTGTGGAAAATTCTGAAAGAGACGGGAATACCAGACCACCTGACCTGCCTCTTGAGATATCTGTATGCAGGTCAAGAAGCAACAGTTAGAACTGGACATGGAACAACAGACTGGTTCCAGATCGGGAAAGGAGTATGTCAAGGCTGTATATAGTCACCCTGCTTATTTAACATATCAGAGTACATCATGAGAAATGCTGGGCTGGATGAAGCACAACCTGGAATCAAGATTGCTGGGATAAATAATAACCTCAGATACACAGATGACACCACCCTTATGGCAGAAAGTGAAGAAGAACTAAAGAGCCTCTTGATGAAAGTCAAAGAAGAGAGTGAAAAAGTTGGTTGGAAACTCAACATTCAGAAAATTAAGATCATAGCATCTGGTCCCATCACTTCATGGCAAATAGATGGGGAAACAATGGAAACAGTGCCAGACTTTATTTTGGGGGGCTCTAAAATCACTGCAGATGGTGACTGCAGCCATGAAATTAAAAGACGCTTGCTCCTTGCAAGAAAAGCTATGACCAACCTAGACAGCATATTAAAAAGCAAAGACATTACTTTGCCAACAAAGGTCCATCTAGTTAAGGCTATGGTTTTTCCAGTAGTCATGTATGGATGTGAGAGTTGGACTATAAAGAAGGCTGAGCGCCGAAGAATTGATGCTTTTGAACTGTGGTGTTGGAGAAGACTCTTGGGAGTCCCTTGGACTGCAAGGAGAACAAACCAGTCAATCTTAAAGGAAATCAGTCCTGAATATTCATTGGAAGGACTGATGTTGAAGCTGAAACGCCAATACTTTGGCCACCTGATGGGAAGAACTGACTCATTGGAAAAGACCCTTAATCTGGGAAAAACTGAAGGCAGAGAAGGGGATGACAAAGGATGAGATGGGTGGATGGCATCACCAACTCGATGGACATGAGTTTGAGTAAGCTCCAGGAGTTGGTGATGGACAGGGTAGCCTGGTGTGCTTCAGTTCATGGGGTGACAAAAAGAGTTGGACACGACTGAACGACTAAACTGAACTGAATCCCTTCCAATTTCCCTCTTCCAATTTCCCAAATCACACTCATTTGAGAATTTATTTACTGCCATCAACTAATCCCGAAATAAAACATGCATGGGTTTACTAGCCCATGCAGAAAAAAAAAAAAATGTATGAACAGCTTTTTCAGTGCACCAAGACTGAATTGTCCTTCTTCTGGCCAATGACCCAAAAAAACCCACCAGAAGCCACTCACCTTCGGTGAACCGGAGCCTGTCCCTTTCCAGCTCCCAGAGCCGAATCTGGTCCGTGATGGTGGGAGGCAGCACCGGTGTCTGCAGGGGCAAGGGATGGCTCTTGTAAGATTCAGAAGCACTGCTCTAGGCAGCCCCAGCCCTCCACTCATTCCCCAGATTTGGATTCCATTTCTCTTTTCCATCATTTCATCACCAGGTACCAAGGGCTCTCAGCCTCCTGCAGCTGTTTGTCCCTCCAGCCTCCTGTTTGTACCTGTTTAAGCATCACTGGGTGGGCCCTTGTCCTTAGGAAATGGATGATCTAGGAAAACAGACAAGAATTGGGATCAATGACAGTAAATAAATTCTCAACTGAGTGCAATTCTCATTGCACAGAATTCTGAAATAAGAAAGCAGGAAAGCTACCTGTCTCCTAATGTCACTGAACATCAACTGATTGTTTAAAAATTCATAGGCATATGCCTATCAATTCAACACATCCCAGATTAGCTGTTGTCCTGAGGTGTTGCTCCCATTGGTGATATCTGCTGCTCCTTCTTTGGCATATTTGCCCTTTCCATAGTTTTTTTTTTCTTTAAAGTAACAGCAACTATTATTTTTGAGCACTAACTGCATGGCAGGCTCTGAACTAAATGCTTTTCCTCTATTTCATTGACTTCTTTCAACAACCCTATGACATGAAGGTTGCTCAGTCATGTCCAACTCTTTGTGACCCCATGGACTGTGCAGTCCATGGAATTCTCTAAACCAGAATACTGGAGTGGGTAGCCTTTCCCTTCTCCAGGGGATCTTCCCAACCCAGGGATTGAATCCAGGTCTCCCACATTGCGGGCGGATTCTTTACCAGCTGAACCACAAGGGAAGCCCAGGAATACTGGAGTAGGTAGCCTATCCCTTTTCCAGTGGATCTCCCCGACCCAGGAATTGCACCATGGTCTCCTGCATTGTAGGCAAATTCTTTACCAACTGAGCTATCAGAGAAGCAGTAATAGCTGAAGTGAGAACTATCAGAAGCCCTGAAGCGAGAACTGTCATTATTTCCGTTTTCCAGATGAGGAAACTGAGGCTCAAGAAGAGAAACAACTAGGCCATCTGTGCAGCTAGGAAGTGCTGAGACACAAATCCAGAGTTATAGCTCCTCCTTACTTGTGTCTTTTCTGCAGGAGGGTCTACCTCTCCCCACACTGAGAGCCTTGACTTCTCATGACCTGACACTCACACACAGACAACTCACCACCACCTTCTGTAACAGAACCCATGCTAGATTTCCAGAAGGTGACCACCCCTGACCCCACAAGCCAAGTACAGCCTTTCTTTCCACCCACACCTTCCCCAAGCAGGGATACCTGCTGGGCTGTGATGCCACTGGCAATGGCCTGCTGCACACTCTCCCGGGTCACCTGTGCCACCACCATGTTGGGGAAGCGATAGAGCATCTCAGAGAAAAGGGCAATGAGGGCGATCTGCAGCTCCGACTCTGACCAGAAGATAGGAGGAAAGGATTAGGAGGCTTCCCACATCTAGGCTCCCCCGAGCCTCAGAGAGCTCTGTAAACCACCAAGTCACAAGTGTATGTGACCAGAAACTGGCAGTTCCTCCTGCTGCTTTCCCCTTCTTCCTCCCCTCCCCACCAGCCTGCTCTCCCAGGGGCCCTCTGTCCAGCCTCACCCGTGTAGGCATACAGTCGGTAATTGGTTTCCACAACAATGAAGCCTGGCTGATGTGCGGTGCCCCCAGCCCCAGAAACACCTGATGAGAGATTGATGGCCAGGCGTGTGGGGTAGTAACGCCGAGATTTCCTCTGAAAAGGAGAAGGGAAAGGCCACAGGCCCTCTCTCAGGCATCACTGCCCTACATCTTCCTCCTGAAACATCAGGTTCCTCCCAGTGCCCAGGACCTCAGCTCCCAACTTCTCTCCCTCAAGGGAGAGAAGTATTCAGTCCTGGCAACTGCTTCCTGTGACTGCCTCCCGAGACCCCACTCTCCTTTAAAGGCCAAGGCACCATCCCACCCCACCTCTTCGGTAGAGGCCATGTGTCTGGGTGCTCATACCTTCCTCTGGAAAACAAGCCCAAACTCACGCAGATGTTGCAGGAAGTTCAACAGAGAATCACTCATACCTTCCACAGAGTAATCCTGGGGAAAAGGAGTGGCCAGCTGGGGTCCAAAACACATCCCATTCTCCCTTTCCCAATCCCTTACACTCACACCCTTTTCCCATCTCTGCTTGTTCTTTTTTATTCTTATCCTTCACTGTATTGCCCTATTACCTCATTTCCCCTTCTCATCTCTTTACTCTCTTCCCATCTCGCCCACTCAAGCCCTCTGCTTACCTTGCCTAGAGTGGAGAAGCTGAGCTGGAAGAGGAAGGAGAGAATCTCCACTAGGTCCATGCCCCGACTCTAGGGAGGAATGGGCAGAAACAAAGGGGGAGGGGTGAGAGGGAGGAAATGAGAGAAAATCAGGGAACAGAGTCTGTGGGCAGCCATCCCTCAGTGGGTCTGGGGAAGAGTAGAGCATGCTGGCGGGCACCCCTGACCTGCTCACCTGGGCTGTCTGCAGATACTGCAACATAAAGTACCAGAGCTGGGCTGGGGTGTCCAGCAACAGGAACTGGAAGCCAGCAGAGGTAATGCAGGGCGGCTCTCCAGGTTCAGCACTAGAGACAGAGAGGGCTCATGGCAGAGGTGTGTGGAGAAAGGCCACTGTCCCACCTGTGTGCCCACGTTTGTTTTTTTGGTTTATCTCTTGCCATACTCTGCTCTACTCTCCTTTTGAAAATATTTATTTGGCCATGCCAGGTCTTAGCTGTAGCATGTAGATCTTCCATCTTTGTTGAGGCAAGCAGTATCTTTAGTTGTGACATGCAAACTCTTGGTTGCAACATGTGGGATCTACTTCCCTGACCAGGGATCGAACCCGGGCTCCCTGCATTGGGAGCATGGAGTCTTAGCCACTGGACCACCGGGGAAGTCCCTCAGCCCTCCTTTTTCAGTCAACCCCCTCCTATCCTGACCCAAGGTGGACTCAATTTAGCAGGGACTCAAGAACGTGGCAAAACAGAGCCATTGTACCTCCGGCTTCCTCACCTCTTCATGAGCCCAGCCTGGCTGAGGAGCTGAGCCAAGTCCTGGCTGACGGCTGCGCTGGGGGATCCCACCATGAAGTGAAGGACCACCTAAAGAACAGAAGAGAACAGATTCGGGTGCCTTAAAGGCTGTGGGAAGCAGGAACACAAGCAGAGACACCCACAGGGTCCCCAAGTCCTCACCTCCCATCGCTCCTCGGCGTACTTGTCAAGTGAGGGGACGTCCCGGGCATGCTTGTCTGGTCCCAGCTGACTTGTGTCATCAGACCAGGCCTTGCCCCTATGCCAGGATGGCCAACAGTAAGGAACCCTACCTGTGTCCCCCACCCATGCTTCTGCCGTTATTCCACCCTCATCCCCAGGGACTGTGAGTGGGAGACATTTCCTACACCAGGTAGCTCCATCTGGTCCAACTTACTCATAAAGGAGCTTCCAAAAGTAGAGCTCGCAAGGTTGCAGAGAGGCCCCTCAGGAGCTCCCCAGCCAGCAATTCAATCACCATGTCCCCTACCTAATTTAGGAAAAGACGGAAGTGACATACCCACCCAGAAGGGCAATGCGGAGGTTTTGGCGGAAGATGGGGTTGAGGATGAGGCCCTGGAGACCACCAGGGAGCAGCTGGGTGTGCCAGATACGGAGGCCGCTCAGCAACCCCGTGCTTTCCTCCTGAGCTCTGGAACAGAAGCAGAGAGGTAAGGGAGATGACTTGAGAACAGAAAGGAGACTCACAAAGGCATCAGTTTCTGCCTTTTCTAAACTGGTGGTCCTCGGAACACTGTTTCACAGAGATCAATGTCTTAAGGCAAATGTCTTTACTGTAACACCTACCAGAGCCTTGTTACAGACATCACAACTCTCCGAGAGGCAAAATACAGTAATAAGAATTTCCCAAATGTGTTTAATTACAAGTTGTTGGTGTCCCCATTAATATTTACTAAAAGTATTCCAAGAACAGCAGTTTGGGAAGCCTGGCTGTTGAGAAATTTGTTTCTGGCTAAAAATGCAGGAGAGACTCACTTGCTGAATTCCTTCTTCACCCACAGGGCTACAGCAGCTTGTGGCAAAGGCTGTTCCAGAAAGAGCATCCGCATCACCCAGTTCTTAGCCAAAGATGGGAGCTCCCTGTAAGCGGAGAGAGGGACAATGTTAATATCAGAAACTGTCTTAGAACTGCATCCCTGCCCTCCATGGCCTCTCAAACATCTCACATTCACCCTCCACCCTTTTACCTCTCTTGCTGCCCCCACATCCTCCATCTGATTTGGCCTGATACCCTTTACTCTCCAAGCCCACCAGGGCTAAGCTTCTACCCACAATAACTTATTTCAGTCTGCAGGCCCCATTACATTTCCCCACCATGGGCCCTACCATGAAGGGGGTCCTCACCTGAAGACAGCCAGGCAGGTGGCAGGGTGCCCATACAATCGATCTAATACTCCAGGGCTCAGGCCTCCTAGGAATTCCTGCAAATTCCTGCATTGTAGGTGTACTCGATTCAGTCCACCCCTGGAAGGGGTGCTCTCCATCACCTGAGAGATGCAAGTGTTAGTGTACCCCCACAAGCCATGCCAGTGTCGCCCCTCACCTTTCTAATTCTGATTCTCGATCCACTGGCCCCCACGAAAACTCATCTATGGTTTCCTTTTTCATGTCACTCACCTCCTCTTGTTTCTCCCAATCCTGACCAACCTCCCCTCTTTTCCTGCCTTCTCACCTCACTTCTGGTCTAAACGCCAGTCTTCTCTCAATTTCTATATGACAGAATTGTCAATTGTCCCATATTTGCAAAAACATTTGATATTTCAATGACTTGTCTCATCTTTACCTAAGCAGTGACAAAGATACTTGTTTGAGCCCAACCCTCTTTCCCTTCTGCCTCTCTTGGTCTGATCAGCCTATAAGTTCCAAATTTGTTTGTTCTTCCCATCTACTTCTTGGCCCCACCTCCTGCTGAGCACGGCAGTAACTATTTTTCCCCTCCAAGTCTCCCAAATGCAATTCCACTTCCTTCCTCTTACCTCCCCGAAGACCACCTCACCTCATTCACCCTGATCTACACCGCACGATCTCCCAAGTTGTCCCCTACTTTCCTCCCAGTCCTCCCTCTCACTCAACTCTCTCCCTCTTATCTCCGCCACCCCTTATCTCCTCGCACCCTTACCGTAACTCAGTGTCGATCCCCTCCTCGTGCACTCCGAGTCACAAGCTGTCGCTTAAACGGAGCCAGTGGCTCCCGGGAAGAGGAAAAAGGATGGCGGAAACTGACAGGGAAAAAATGGGAGAGAGACGAAGAATTTCACCGACTGGAGTCCAGAGTGGGGGATTCAGAAGAGAAGGGAAGGAGTGGAGAAGTGGGGAGGATAAGATTCGGCGCTGCACTCGCCCACGGCAGGGCATGCTGGGAACTGGAGTCTTGTCTTTCCTCATCCGGGAGCAAGCTGAGCTACGTCTGACTACAACTCCCAAAAGGCACCGCGAGGAAGCCTAGAGGAGAGAGACTGGCTTGTACTTAAGAGAGCCGGGAGCGCCAGAGGTCTGGCTGCTTCGTTCCGCCTCCCTTTACACCCACTCGGCTAACGGCGAGTCTAACTGACTGAACTGGAGTGGGGACTCTGGGAGTAGAAATACCCCGAGGGCTTCCTGGCGGAGGTGCAGAAACTGCTTGGTGGTGAGGCGCTTACTTGTGGAGACGCAGGAAACTGCATTATTTGAGCTCAGTTGCTTCCCGTAAAATTGGAATAATGCACTTTGCAGAACATTTTCTCGAATTAGGAGTTAATTCAATGCATTGCGCCTTCCTCGGTACCTAAAGTGAAGTCGCTCAGTCGTGTCTGACTCTTTGCAACCCCATGGACTGGGGCCTGCCAGGCTCCACCATCCATGGGATTTTTCCAGTCAAGAATACTGGAGTGGGTTGCTGTTTCCTTCGCCAGGGGATCTTTCCGACCTAAGGATCGAACCTGGGTCTCCCGCACTGCAGGTGAACTCTTTACCGCCTGAGCCACCAGGGAAGTCCAAGTCTTCCACAAATGTTGTCATGGCCTGCATGATTCCACCCACCTACCCAGTTCAGTTCAGTCGCTCAGTCGTATCGACTCTTTGCGACCCCATGGACTGCAGCCAGGCTTCCCTGCCCATTACCAACTCCTGGAGCTTACTCAAACTCATGTCCATTGAGTCGGTAATGCCATCCAGCCATCTTATCCTCTGTCGTCCCCTTCTCCTCTCTCCTTAAATCTTTCCCAGCATCAGGGTCTTTTCCAATGAGTCAGTTCTTTGCATCAGGTGGCCAAAGTATTGGAGTTTCAGCGCTTCCCATTTAATTAGAAGATCCTAAAAATAAATGCAGTTTTTAAAAAGAAAAATTGTTTGGCCTGATTTGGTTTATGAAACTATTACGAGGTGAGGGAACTCCTTCAGTAAAAGCTAGAGCTACACGTTCCCCCAAATTCCTGTAAGGCAAGTTTTATTGGGAAGATCCCTTGGAGAAGGGAACGGCTATCAAGTCCAGTATTGTGGCCTGGAGAATTCCATGGACTATATAGTTCATGAGGTTGCAAAGAGTCAGACACCACTGAGTGACTTTCACTTTCACTTCCAAGTTTTGTTATTCCCACTTTGCAGACTAGAAAATGGAAACTCATTGAGATTAAGAAATCTGTGATTGAAATCAGACAGCTAGAAAGTGCTGGAACTGGGATCTGAAGTACATTTGCGAGTGACAAGGAATCAAAATGGTAAGACTAAGCCTTTGTTACACTTTGTAGCCAGCCCATGCATGTTTTGTTGTTCCGTTTCCTTAGCAATGTTTAAAATCCTCAAAGAGTGACACAAAACTGGCAAAGCTTCTTTATAACAGATGTTAAGTAAGGTTAAAGGACAAATTATAATCTTTATTTTGGGGGGCTCCATGATCACTGCAGATGGTGACTGCAGCCATGAAATTAAAAGACGTTTGCTCCTTGGAAGGAAAGTTATGACCAACCTAGACACCATATTAAAAAGCAGAGACATTAAAAAAAAAAGCAGAGACATCACTTCGCCAACAAAGGTACGTCTAATCAAGGCTATGGTTTTTCCAGTAGTCATGTATGGATGTGAGAGTTGGACTATAAAGAAAGCTAAGCACTGAAGAATTGATGCTATTGAACTCTGGTGTTGGAGAAGACTCTTGAGAGCCCCTTGGACTGCAAGGAGATCTAACCAGTCCATCCTAAAGGAGATCAGTCCTGGGTGTTCATTGGATGGACTGATGTTGAGGCTGAAACTCCAATACTTTGGCCACCTGATGCAAAGAACTGACTCATTTGAAAAGACCCTGATGCTGGAAAAGATTGAGGGCAGGAAGAGAAGGGGACGACAGAGGATGAGATGGTTGGATGGCATCACCGATTCAATGGACATGCATTTGGGTAAACTCTGGGAGTTGGTGATGGACAGGGAGGCCTGGCATGCTGCAGTTCATGGGGTTGCAGAGTCGGACAGACTGAGCGACTGAACTGAATTGAACTGATAATCTGGGAAGAAATGATTGATTAAATAGCCAAAATACAAGGAGCACTTATCGCTCAAAAGCAGTAAGAAAAAGAAACAATATAATAGAAATACTAAGAAATAACAGACAGTAAACGGAATAAACACAAGTGCTTTGTAACCAAATGAAGAAACTCTCAAAAGTGATTCTTTGCAACCTCATGGACTATATGGTCCATGGAATTCTCCAGGCCAGAATACTGGAGTGGGTAGCCTTCCCTTCTCCAGGGGATCTTCCCAACCCAGGGATCAAACCCAGGTCTCCCACATTGCAGGCAGATTCTTTGCCAGCTGAGCCACAAGTGAAGTCCAAGAAACTCTCACCTTCACTCTTAATTGAAAGTGAAAGTGAAGTCAGTCAGTCTTAGCAACGCTATGGACTGTAGCCCCTCAGGGTCTTCCGTCCATGGGATTTTCCAGGCAAGAATACTGGAGTGGGGTGCCATTGCCTTCTCTGGCATGTAGCTAGCAACTACCTATTAGATGTTGCATATTGTAGACCATGATCACAGAGTTCTCTTGGAGAGCCCTGCTTTAAGGGATACAAGGGGTCTGATGTCTGGCTGAGCACAGGCTGAGTTCCTAGAACTGGCCTTCAGGAAGAAAATCAGCCTGGGCTCCTAGGAGCTGAGATTATGGAAAGAGCTCCCTGACTAGGGCTATCCACCCTGTGTATGAAAACATCTTATGATGGGTAATGGAGAGCTCATGTCTTCTCCCCCTCAGGCGTCCTGGAAAGAAGGAAAAGAGCCAGGACCTGACAGGCTGTTCGCCATCAGTTTTTCCATTTCCCAGCTGTGCTGCCCTGGGCATATTGCTAACCTAACAGAGGTTTTTTTTCTCTGCAAAATGGCAATAACTACTTCCTATGTTGAATCAACTAAGATGTAAAACTCCAGAAAAACATATACTTCTGCTTTATTGACTATGCTAATACCTTTGTGTGGATCACAACAAACTGTGGAAAATTCTTAAAGACATGGGAATACCAGACCACCTGAATTGCCTCCTGAGAAACCTGTACGCAGTTTAAGAAGCAACAGTTAGAACTGGCCATGGAACAATGGACTGGTTCCCAACAATGGACTGGGAAAGGAGTATGTCAAGGCTGTATATTGTCACCCTGCTTATTTAACTTTTTTGCAGAGTACCTCATGAGAAATGCTGGGCTGGAGGAAGCACAAGCTGGAATCAAGATTGCTGGGAGAAATACCAATAACCTCAGATAGGCAGATGATACCACCCTTATGGCGGAAAGCAAAGAACTAAAGAGCCTCTTGATAAAGGTGAAAGAGGAGAGTGAAAAAGCTGGCTTAAAACTCAACACACAAAAAATGAAGATCATGGCATCTGGTCCCATTATTTCATGGCAAATAGATGGGAAAACAATGGAAACAGTGACAGACTTTATTTTCTTGGGCTCCAAAATCAGATGGTGACTGTAGCCATGAAGTTAAAAGACGCTAGTTCCTTGGAAGAAAAGCTATGTCCAACCTAGACAGCATATTAAAAAGCAGAGACATTACTTTGCCAACAAAGGTCCATCTAGTCAAGGCTGTGGTTTTTCCAGTAGTCATGTATGGATGTGAGAGTTGGACCATAAGAAGGCTGAGTGTCCAAGAATTGATGCTTTTGAACTGTGGTGTTGGAGAAGACTCTTGAGAATCCCTTGGACTGCAAGGAGATCAATCCAGTCAATCCTAAAGGAAATCAGTCCTGAATATTCATTGGAAGGACTGATGCTGAAGCTGAAACTCTAATACTTTAGCCACCTGATGGGAAGAGCCGACTTATTGAAAAAGACCCTGACTCTGGGAAAGACTGAAGGCAGGAGAAGGGGACGACAGAGGATGAGATGGTTGGGGGGTATCTCTACTCAATGGACATGAGTTTGAGCAAACTCCGGGAGATAGTGAAGGACAGAGAAGCCTGGGATGCTGCAATCCATGGGGTGGTAAAGAGCTGAACACGACTGAGCGACTGAAGAACAGCCTGGCACATAGAGGGGCTCAGTAAGTAGCATTGTCATTATTTTCTAAAAAATAACTAAAAACATGTAAATTCATACCTGTAGTAAGTGCTACAAAGAAGAGCCATGTGCTCTGAGAGCATCAAGAGGGAATTTGACCTGGTTGGGCAAGTCGGGGAAGGTTGTTGAAGGACAAACAGGAGTTAACAAGGCAAAAACAGTAGGGAACTATGTTCCAGGTGGAGGAACAGCAAGCTGCAAATGCCATGTGGCAGGAAGGACTGTGTTCATGGGAGGGATTGAAAGGCGGCCAGTAGTATACAAGGTAGGGGTAGGGGAGCAAACTTGTCCAAGATTTTGTTCTATTTTAAGGTCCATGGAAAGCCATTAAAGGGTTTGGAATGAAGGAGTAGGTTTAGATTTGCATGCCTAAAGATCACACTGGCTATAGGACTATAAAGAAACCAGAGAGGAACAGAAACAGATCCTGGGAGATTACTGCAGTGGTCCTGGCAAGATGAAGGTAGCATGTGCCCCAATGGGGATGGAGACAGAAATGATGAATTTAAGGGGAACTGGGAAGCCAAGACAACAGAGCTTCTTGGTAGACTGGACTTGGGAGGTGAGAGTAGGGGAAAAGAGGTGTAAGGATGATCCCCAGGTTTCTGTCTTGTGCAGCTGTCAGAGAACCACAGATGAGCAGCAGGTTTGAACCTGCTGAGACTTAAATTCAAATGAACCCAAGGTGATTGCATAGGTCTAGAGCTTGAGTTATATGGTCAGAGGTTTGGGAGTTCTTTGTCCTGTCAGTGCTTATCTTATATTGTGGGTCATAGTGATCTGACCTGTGTAGTTTCCAGCAGGTCTCAGATCTGTGACCTGGAACCCCAAGGGCCTATTAATACAACCTAAGATTAAATTATCTTTATTGTCACTCTCATTTATCCAGTTGGCTCTTTTGTGAATGTCATTAACTGAAACCCAGGGTCTTTATTTCACATGAACTGCCATCAAGATGGGTCTGCCTTTTCCAATATTTGCAGTGAATTTTTTTGTTTTCATTCCAACCAAATTTGAACTCTTTGTTAAACATTTTCCTGGTGGCTGTGGCTCATCCTTCCAGGCCTCTGAGATCATTTATGCTCTTGGTTTGGCTCTCAAACAATTCACACCTGTTGGGTTATTTGCACACTTGATCAATCTAATCCAGGGCTTCTCCACCTGTGGCTTCCAGACCCAGGGATCCAGGACGTGGGAGGGTTTCCTAGAATTTTGGCAAGAAAAAAATTACACCTCTATTTTTATTATCCTCTAACTGAAACTTAGCATTTCCTCCAAGTATGACTGAGCAAAAGCCCCAGTATATTAGCAGTACCTGTGACTTGTCACTGATAGATACCATGGCTATTTTCATATCCCACTACAGCTGTAAAAATCTCAGAATATCATTTATGCTCATTACTTTTTTGAAAATGTCAGTAATTATTACATCTGCTGCTCGGTCTTCTTATTAAGTATTTTTTTAAAGCAGCACACATTACTATATCTTTTATTAATATTTTGGCCAACTTTCTATTGCTTTCCTGTTTTATATACATGTAGTCATAATTGTTTATGTGTATATATATTACATGCATGTGAGTACATATATATGTAATGTTTTTTAAACAGGTTTTTTTTTTTTTTTTTTTTTTAAAAACAGGTTTTGAAACATAATTCTGAGGAAGAATCAGTAGACCTCTCCAGACTGCCAAAGGGGTCCATGGGTCAGGCCTCCCTCTAGGCCTCCTGCAGAGTTCCATATTCATGTGGGACCTTGCCTTAGTTCCCACAGGCAAGGGTCTGGCTTATGCAGAAACAGAACACTTTGCTGGGCAAAACACATTAGGAAATGGAGTGGGAAGAAGAAGGAAAAAAGGGGGAAAGGAAGAAAGGAAATGGGTTGTTGGGGAGCGGGAGGCAGATTTCGACGAAACCCCAAGAAGCCCACTCGCAGCTGTGGAAAACTCAACCTTTATTATTACCTGCCTAGTGCAGGGGATTAAAATAGCATTGAGCTAGATCCATATATTAGTGTAAAAATCTGTGTCTCTCCCCCCCAAAAATGTACAAACCCCAAGTGATTATAGAAAAACCAATGTGGCAGCTACGATAGAGATGTCCAACCCCAGGGCCACAGGCCATTGCTCTCTGTTTCCCCCCTAATCCCAATACTTATTCCACAGAAACATACAGGCTTGGAGAAGTTCTAGCTACAACACGGCAGGTGGGAGGTGGGGAGGCGGAAGGGTGGGAGTAGGGATCACCCCCAAGTCCAGTGTCTCAGAGGATGGAGGAGGGAAAGGCCAAAGCTGAGGGCAATTCCAGGAGGAGATACAGGGGAACCCCCTTCTCCCTTTCTTGTCCTCCTCACTCCCCAAATTCTCAGCCAGTGGGGTCCAGTGTGTGACGGGGAGAGAGAGGCTGGGGGCAGCAGTCTTCTCTCCAGGTACCAGTGTTGTCCAGTGGGGCCCAGGTGCGCCAGTGGGCCAGGTCCAGTGTCTGCCCTATATCTTCTCCCAGCCTCCCCCAAGGGATGGCTCAAGGAGGTCAGAGAGGATCCCATCCACAGGGCCAGCTGGGTGGGCGGCAGGGGCTTCTAGGAGAGGAGCAGGAAGGAGGCATGAGAGCGTGTCCGGGGAAGGGAGGGCATCAGCTCCCTGGCAGGCCCAGCCCACCTTCGGCCACACTGCCTCTCAGAGGTGAAGGGAGGTCGGGAGGGGGAATGGAGTGGGGGTGCCGTAAGCTCCTCTTGTTTAGTGCCACTGGCCTCCCCTGAATCCTCCCTGAGGGGGGCGGCTGGGTGTCATGAGTCACACTGTGTTGACTGCATCTTCTGCCAGGAACCGATGCAGCTGGGAAAAGGGTGGTCGCTGCTCAGGCTCCCGGCTCCAGCACCGGAGCATCAGCTCATACAGGCTCAGCGGGCAGGCCGGGGGCCGGGACAGGTACACCTGCATTGTGGCGGCATGGATGAAAGGCAGGCAAATAGTCTTTAGTCCCTAAGAAGACAGGCTCTGGCCCTCCCGGCCCCCCAGGGCCCATCTTCCCTCCCCTCTGCTCTCACCTGCCGGCCCTGGTCCCGGAAGAACTCCCCCGCGTTCTCGATGACTTGCTCATCGGTGAGCTGTCCAAAGGGCTGGGCCCTGCAGAGCATCAGCACCTCCCATAAGGTGACCCCAAAGGCCCACACATCACTGGCGGTCGTGAACTTCCCCTGGTGTGTGGTTAAGGAAGAGGAAAGAAAGCCATCAGACAACAGAGACCCTCCTCCTCTCCCCACTGGGACCCCATGTCCACTCAGCATCACCACCCCCCACACTCACCTGACTCCCTCCCCTCCCCAACACTCCACCCTCCTTAGCTGGCCCTCTTTCCCATTAAGCCCATTCCTCTCCTCTGGCTCTGCCTTCCTTCTGCTCTAGTCCTCACCTCACTTCTCCCTGTTTCTATCCATCTTTCTTTCCATTTTCTGGTCCTGATTCCCAATCTGTCTCTAGCTTCTTTATCTTCCTTTCTCTTTGCTATCCTGACTCCATCTCTCACACTCAATCTTGGCTCCTGGACTATTTCCCATCACACCATAACTCTCTGCGTCCTCCAGTCCCTTGAGACCTTATAGAGCATTAGCCCAAACTTTCACTTCAGTGATGAGGAAGACTACAGTCCAGGGAAGACAGGTGACTGAATGAGATCCCAGAGCTCCAAGTGGCAGTCAGTGCTGCCCCAGCCTCCCTTCCCTGCCCACCTCTCCAAGGGCCTCTCACCATGAGGATGCACTCCCAGGCCATCCACCGGATGGGCAGCACTGCCCGGCCCTGCACGCGGTAATAGTCCCCAGCGTAGAGGTTCCGGCTCATGCCAAAGTCGGCAATTTTGATGGTGAAATTTTCCCCAACCAGGCAGTTCCTCGTGGCCAAGTCCCGATGAACAAAGTTGAGTGTGGCCAGATAGCGCATGCCCGAGGCAATCTGGGCCGCCACGTGCAGCAGCATTGGGTAGCTGGGTACGGGAGCCGACAACAGAGGGTCATGGGGCAGCCCTAGACTCGTGCCCACCTCACAGATTGCTGTGCCCGCCTCACAGATTGCTGGGAGATGAAGGAGAACCCGCTTCCCAGGCCTGGGTTCTCCCACTTCCTGGTGCAGAGATGGAAGGTGGAGGCCCACTCAACCTTTCTTTACGCTCACCCGACCCCAAAGAGGTACCATGTTTGTTATGCTCCCCAGTCTGCACTCGGGGGCAGTGAGGGAGAGAGAGCACAGGGAAGTTCCTGACCTGCACCCCCCTCACTGTCGTCATCTCTGGCCTTCCTGCCCCTCGAGCTCTAGATGAACACGGCCACGTGTGTCTCATCCCAGGCCCCCTCCTGGAACTTCTACCTGCCTGCCCACCCCATTCTTCCCCTTCCCCTCTAAGCTGGGGCGAGGGGAGCAGATGAGACCCCCTGTGTGTGTACCTGATGGTGGGTCCCTGGGCCGCCTCCCCATCCCCATTCCCCTCCGTCGCCTTGTCCTCTAGCTGGTGGGCACTGAGGAACTGGTTGAGGTCGCCATTCTCCATGTAATCAGTTATCATGCAGAGCGGGTCATCCTGCACACACACGCCCAGCAGCCGGATGATGTTTGGGTCCTTCAGCCTCGACATGATCTTCACCTCCTTGAGGAAGTCATTCCTGGAGAAGCAGGGAGAAGGTGGCAGGACACCGAGGGACTGCCCTGCAGTTTTTAAACTAGCACCCCTGCTCACGAGTCCCCAGCCACTCTCCCCACTGTTGGTCACCACCAGGTTTCTCTCACTTCTCTCTCTTCACCTTCCAGACACCATCCCTGGTCCTCACCTGGCGTTCTTGGTGGCATCTGGCCGTAGGATCTTGACCGCTACCAACAAAGGGTGTCCCTTGCGCACATTGAGAGGGAAATCAAGACTGACTAGATCTTGAGGGCTCTCTACCTCACACAGGTGCACCTGGAGGAAGAAGGTTCACCAAGGTGACAGGGTCAACTGGGACAATACAGTCACAGAGGACAGGCTCCTGGCCCAGGGGGAGGCCTGGGTATGCATGGAGCCCCAGAGAGGCAGACACTACAGATGGCTAGAAAGGAATCCTACTTACCTCCCCAAACTGACCCTCGCCAAGCTTCTCCTTGAAGCGGAGCCTCGACCGAGGGAAATCCACTCTGGGGGGCCCATCCCCAGCTGCCCCTGGGGGCAGCGCGGGCACAGCATAGGTGTTGCCCCCCGTGACACCCTGCAGGGTGACAATGTCAGCCTCGGCATAATGGGGGACGCTGTTCTGGGGAGGTGGGGGCAGAAGCGGGGCACCTGGCTTCTCAGGCTCCATATAGTCCCCGCTGCAGGCTGGAGGGGTGAGGGAAAGAAGACAGGAAGAGGCATCAAGAACAGCCCCTGAGAGCCAAGGTTCTCCACATCCCCCGCCGCCCAGAGGCCTCACCCCCTGCCTCCCAGGTGGGCGAGAGATGGGGTCTACCCTCTGCCTCCTGGTTTTCCACCCAGCAGCCTCAAAACAGAAGAGGTGCCAGCATGGGATAAGAGCTGCTACAGAGCTTTCAAGGCAGTGGAAATGGATAAGCAAAGAAGGTCATAAACTCTTGTTCTCTAGGGATCCTAGCATAGTCCAAGACCATGAAAAAGTCTTGGCTGAAGTGGAATTCCTCTACCCACCACTAGAAGTACGGTCCCAGCCATCTGGTGACTCTCCAATTTCCAAACCCTTGTCCCACTCACCGTTGGCCACTGCCATTCACATTGCTGGGATACCCCCTGCTTTCATCCTTTCATCCTCTCTGCCGTGGTTACCCACCCTGACCCAGCACACCAAGCTCAGAGACAAGGAGAGACAGGGGCACATGGAGGGAGAGGAGAACAGTGCCTCACAGCCTGCACAACATGGGGTCTACAGACAGGAGAGGAAGCAGAGCTGTCCCCGCTTAGCCCTGGGGGAAGGGGTGACAAGAAGGCAACACAGGGGAGAGGAGGAACAGACAGGAAGGGCGGGGGCATGAGCAGAGAGAGGACACATGGGGGAGAGGGCCTCCTTGCGGCTCTAGAGAGAGGGGAGAGTGAAGGAGGGGTTACAGAGAGCCTGGAGCCACCCAGCATCCACCTCTCTGGCTCTGGGAGCTCAAGAGATGGGCGCGACAGGAGGAGGGGAACCGAGCTGAGAACCAGGGAGCTTTCAACTCCTCAGCTCAAGGGGGCGGCCTTAAAAAGGAGCAAGCAGCAGCAGAAGAGCGCTATGGGCATAAAAGCTTCCTCCTTGAGAGCTCAGGAGAGCGGAAGAGGCCACAGTTGGGAGAGGAGGGAGAGCAAGGTCTGAGGACTTTCCCTGCCCCAGTAGAGGTACCGGGAGCCTGGCGGAGCCTAGGGGTGGAGGGGCTTACCCTGGGTGTTGGTGGGTTTGGCCCAGGCGGGTGTGGGGGGGCCCGGGCCTCGAGGGGGGCGGGCGTAAGTGGCCAGAAGGAGACGGTAGGCCGGATTGGAGAGCAGCAACGCTGTCGGGAAAAGGAGGGGGGGAAACACGGGGAAGGGGTGAGACTCAAGGCTAGACAGAGGGTGGGCGGGGGAAGACAAGGGGAAGGGATGAGACTCAAGACTAGACAGACAGGGAGACACAAAACAGTGCAAGACTAGGGCTGATAAGAATGAACATACTGAGAGACAGAGACGGTGTAAATAAGGATCTGGAGAGTGCTGGATAACTGGATGGATACGTGATGGATGGATGAATAGATGATGAATGGATGGGTAGGTGGATGGATGAATAGATGATGAATGGATGGGTAGATGGATGGATGAATATATGTGGATAGCTGGAGAGTGAATGCATGGATAGATGATGAAAGGACAAATAGATGGTGAATGGTTAATAAATGGATGATAGATGGACAAATGGATGCATGAGTATATATGGATGGATGGACAAACAAATGGAAAAATGATAGAATGGATATATAAATACAGATAGATAGATAGAATGAACATGGTGAGTCTAGGAGAGGAGAGGAGCCAGAAAGACACAATGAGAGGACACAACAGAGAAGACAGTGGGATATGTGTGGGACACAGTAACAGGATGAGAGCACTGGAACTGTGGGAAATTCCTGAGGGAAATTATATGGTAGGGACATGAGTAACATAGAGGGCTGGGACCAGGGACACAAAAATAAGAAAATGAGTTGAAACTGGGAAAGACAGTTTGGTAAAGGAAAAGAAAGGAATGGTAAAGGAGAGAGGAAAGGATACACTAGGAAGACAGGCAGAGGATGGAGGTGGGACTGGAAAAAGGCAGGTCTTACCGGAGCTGTTGGGGACACTGGGAGCAGAGTGGGGTGGATTCCCACGAGGCCGTGGCTCCTGATAAGGGGGTGGCTCTCGGGGGCCTGGGCGGTTGTTGATGAGGATGGTATCCCCAGGGACAGAGAGATGAACCGTCAGCTCCTCTTCTAATACCCTACGCTCGGCCTTGTCGTGGGGAACAGGAAATGTTAAGTGCAGCTACTGCTCAGCTGTTTAAATGCTCTACCCGTGTTCCCTCCTTCAGTCCTCACTACAGCCCTGTAGTCGTGTCTGCTATTACTCCGTCTCACTGGTAAAGAAACAGGCTCCAGTGCATTTAAGTCCCACAATGGGATTCCAACCCAAATCCTACCAGTTCATAACTGTCAACTTTAACGCGTTATCACCACCACTGGACTCTTGCCCAGAAGACGTGGGCAGTGTGTGGGCGGGGTGCCCCACTTCTTCCAGTCGCCCCTCTAGCTCCACTTGCCACCTTTTCCCCCTGGGCTTCTGCCCCAAGAGGTTGATGTGTGGGCCACATCAACGGGCTGGGTCTGGGTTGGCCAGAGAGGGCCCCCAGCAGGAGTCTGGAGAACAGGCAGGAAGTGAGGTCAGGGTGTTTAGCCTCCCAGCCTCGCCCCGAGGGATGGACCCAGGTGAGCCGCCTCCTGGAACCCACGTCTGTTGGCGGTCTCAGGCACCCTCTCCTCACTCCTCCTAGATTCCTCCTGGGTTCCAGTCACTGCCTCTTCCTCTCACCCACAGGCCCAGGGATGGGGGCAGCGCCGCGGTGAGCAGGCCCGAGGAACTGCACTACTTCTGATTTGCATACCCCCTGCCCACGTCTCTCGATGTGGGCTCCTTACTAACCCTCCCTCTAGTTATTCTCATCCGACTGCGCTCTCTGGTCCCTGCTGAACCCAAACTAACACCGGAGCCCCGCTCTCCGCCCCCACATCCCACCCGTTCCCCCATCGCCCACCTTGCTGAGGAGCCGGCGCCAGTGCAGCCGCCATAACATGAGGGCAATGATGAGCAGCAGCAGCAGGATGATGGCCACCAGGCAGCCGATGAGGATGGCGGTCGGGCTCCCCTCGGCCTTGGCCACAGGCTGCTGGCCCCTGGGCTCCAGCTCTGGCAGGGGGGAGCACAAGGGTCAGGACCACGGGAGATCCCCCCCCACCCATGCTGTGGGGGCCCCAGGGAGGACTGGTGGCACAGGACCCACACGCCTTTGAGGGGCCCGAGCTCACCCAAGCTGCTGAAGTTGGTGGGAGGGGGGCCAGGTGGCCACCAGGGGGCTGGTGGGAAGGTGCCCCCCAAAGCCAGGGAGGAGTCATTCACAACATCTGGGGAGAAGGGAGAAAAAAGAGGGAGTCAGATAAGGGGGCAACCAAAGGGAGGCACGCATGCACGAAAGCCCAGGAATCATCTGTTATTTGGTTAGAAGCAGGAGCAGGGCTTCCCTGGTGGCTCAGCAGTAAAGAATCCACCTGCAATGCAGGAGACCAGGGTTTGATCCCTGGGGCAGGAAGATCCACTGGCGAAGGGAATGGCAACCTGATCCAGTATTCTTGCCTGGGAAATCCCATGGACAGAGGAGCCTGGTGGGCTACAGTCCATGAGGTCTCAAAAGAGTCAGACACGACTGAACAACTAAACAACAGGCAGCAGGGTCGATACTCAGTGTATGCAGCAACCCACTGGGATGGGTGGTAGAATAGGATCCTGGAGGGTTGTGGCTGTGGTAGGTGTTAACCTTTTAGTTACTGGATTGTGGGGAGAAGTTGGACTCAGGGGGAGCCCAGTGTAGGGCTCAGGAGGCTCAGAGAAGAGGCTGCTTCTCAACCAGCACAGAATATTTCAATATTTTAACAACCACACTGTCATACTGCTCACCATCAGTCAAGAGTGAGGAGCTCATAAAGGAAAGACCGAGATAGGCAGGGAGAAATGGGGAAGAGGGGTTCAAATTAGTTAGGACCCCCTGCTGGGTTCAACCCCTGGGTTAGGAAGATCCCCTAGAGAAGGAAATGGCAGCCCACTCCAGTGTTCTTGCCTGGAGAATCCTATGGACAGAGGAGCCTGGTGGGCTACAGTCCAAGAGGTTGCAAGGAGTCAGACCCGACTGTGTGACTAAGCACAGTCCTTCTTGGAAAGGCTCGTCAGTGCCAAGAGTTGCTATTTGGGGTCACTATGGGTTAGCAATCCCAGGGGCCTGGAACTGGGCAGAGACCAGGGGCTTACCGGAGATGAAGGAGATTTCGCTGAAGAGTAGCCAGGGCCCCGCAAAGAGGAAGCGGCATTGCAGGAAGCGGCCCATGCGGCCGCCCAGGGGCACTGACACAGTCCGGGCTCTGGGGTCCCCCAGGCTGCCCCCCAGAGCATGGCGCACGGGCTCCCCTTCCCAGGCCATGGCCGGGCCCCTCTTGAAGCGACACTCCACCCCACCGGGCAGGCGGGCTCCCAGCGTGTGCATGTTGTTACAGTGGACCTGGGGGGAAGGGAGGAGGGACACAAGGTCAAGGCCAGGAGAGCCCAAATGAGCACCCCGGGCACCCAGCCTGGTCTCAGAGCCCTTCCTGGGAGCTGGCCGCACCCACCTGCATGGCCTGGAAGGTCCTCAGGCCAGGAGAGCCCAAGCAGGCACCCCAGGGAACCGAGTCTGGTCTCAGAGCCCTTCCTGGGAGCTGGCCACACCCACCTTCATGGCCTGGAAGGCCCTCAGGCCAGGAGAGCCCAAGCAGGCACCCCAGGGAACCCAGCCTGATCTCAGAGCCTGCCCTGGGAGCTGGCCACACCCACCTGCATGGCCTGGAAGGCCCTCAGCCGGTCAAACTCAAACTCCATCTCCACGTAGCCACTGGGGAAGCTGTGGTTGCTCCAGCCCACATAGTCATAGCCCGGCCAAACCCGTAGCTCCTGGCTCTTCCTAAAGTCATCCAGGCCCACCACACCATCTGCCAGTTGGCCCAGCCCTCCGTACTGCAGCCTGGCAAGCAGGGAGCCGAGGAAGAAGAGGTTGGAAGAGAACAAAGTGTCACCTGTCTGGGTGCTCTACATCCCTGCCTCCCAGTGGTCTGGCCAGCCTGGCCCAGCAACCCCCCCACTCCTGTCCCAACCTCACACAGCTCTCTCTTCTCCACCCCCAAGGAGGGGAATGGGATGGAGCACCTTGCAGTCACATGCTACACAAAGGCACCGCCTCTAAGGGACACTGCTCAACCCACAACATGTATTTACTGTGACAATTTACAATGGAGCTAAGTGTCTTCGCAGAGGCAGGCCTTTTCCTAATTCACACCAAGTATCACATGAGCTAGTGGGCACCCTGCTACCCCTCAATCCTGGTCCTGTCCCTGGAGGCCCCACCCAAGCCATCCCTCTCTGTAGTTCCGCTCTCTCCCTGCCCAGACAGCTAACCAACCCCCTCCCCCACCCACCCCGTCCACCCTCCCACCCCAGGCTCCGTGTCCTGCGGGGCCCGCTTCTTTCACCCGCCAACAGTATGCGTGGTATATCCATCGTAGGTAGAGTCATTGAGGTGCACGGCCTCAGATAAGTACATCGTCTGCCCCACAGGGGCCGTGTAAGACAGGAGTCCATCTGGGGTGGGGGTAGGAGGAGCGTTAGGGGCACAGAGCTTCCAGCCTCCCTTTCCCACCCCTGTGTTGGGCCTGGGTGGGTTTCAGGCCCCTCTCTCAAGTGCTGCCATAGGCCACTGGCATGGCGGAGGCAATGCTTGCCTGTCCCCTCCTCACCCATAGGGACAGCTTCCCAACAGGAGAGAGGATCCTGGACGCCCCTCTCCCCCCTCCCCGCTCCCCCCTCCCCAGGACAGGAATGAATCCTCGGGGGTCTGAACACTCACCCTTCCAGAGGCAGCCATAGAGCTCCACCCGCAGACACACGCTCATGACCCGGTCCGCCCGGGGATAGAAGCGAACCAGTCGGGCCACCATGGGGGGCCCAAGGTCCTTCAGCACCACTCCCCCAGGATCTTCATTACCTAAGATCACCTGTGGGCCAGGACACAGGATGCATGGGAGAAGAAGGTTCCAGATCAGATCTAACTTCCCAGCCACCAGCAGCTTCCTGGCCCAGCCCACAGTGGCCACAGAGAGACCCACAAAGGGTGGCACCGAGCACCCGGGGCCGTGGAGAACAGCCGGGCCTTCAGCAAGACAAGGGGCTGCAGCAGAGCCCTCTGACACCCTCCCAGCCTGCAGGTCTGTCCTGACCTCCAGCTCTCCCATCCCTTCCTTGCCTAGCTCTGCTCATCCTGTTGTGCCCGGATTCTACCCAGTCCCTCGCACCCCTGCTCTGGCTTCCCTCTTCCTTCACCCCAATCCCTGCTGTTCACTCAGCAGCCACTGGCTCAGCACCCACTTTGCACCAGCCAGGCACAGCCTCCAGGGGGTGAGCATCCATCCCTCCCCTGTAGGACTGAGAGTCCAGGAGGAGAGACAGTTGTACAAGCAAGAGGCAGCAGGAGGTGGGGAGTCCAAAAAGGCTCTGAGGAGCTGATATCTTGGGGGAGAACTAAATGGAGGGAGGAGAGCCTGGGCACAGCCGGGGAGGGAGAGCTTTCCAGGCAGAGAGACCGGCAAGTGGAGGTGTCCTGAGACTGTGGGGTGAGCCCTAGGGTGTTTCAGGAACAGCAAGAAAACCAGCAGGGCCTGCATGAACAGGGAGAGGACTAAGGGGTGCGGTCAAGAGCCAGGCATGAGGCATCTTCTCATGGACCCTGGATATAGCCTCCAGGAGAAGATGACTTCAGGAGAGAAAGAAGCAAGGAGAGCCGTTTGGAGACTACTGCATTTGTCTAAGCAGGAGATGGTGGGGCCTGGCCTGGGGCAGTAGAGATGGAGGTGCTAAGAAGTGAGCAGATTTCAGGAAATATGGAGGCAGAACAGACTTGCCTTGCTGATGCTTTAAAGTAGGAGGTGGGAAGAAAAGCGGAATCTGGGATAGCATCTTAGCTTACAGTGGTACCATTTCCTGAGTTGGAGAATGCTGGGGGCGGAGCAGGTTTGGGGTGGGAATGGGGATCAAGTTCAGCCTGAGAAGTTTATGGTTAAGTGTGAGAAGCCTATTACACATCTAGGTGGGAAGTGGTCAGGTTTGCAACACTTGATGGAGCTCAGGGGAGATGCCCGGGCTAGAGAGGGCACATACTGCAGACTCATCAGTGTACAGCGCACAGCTGGGGCAGAGGGGACCCAGCCTTCCAGGGCTATCCCCGCCAGCCTCACCTCCTGGCCCCAGCGGTCCCTCCAGTCCATCCAGCGGTGGCCGTCCCGGGAGTAACGCAGTCGGTAGCTGGGAGAGAACTCCTTGCCCAGGCCCCCTGCGTGCCGTCCCTGGGTGCCCACCAGCGCCACCAGGTGCAGCCGCCGCAGGTCCACCTGGAGGTACTCCTCCTCCTTGGGGAACACCGGCCCTGCAGGGCACCAGGCGCCATCTCCATCGCTGCTTTCAAGCCTGAGAGGGGGCAGGAGATCACAAGGGATACCTGGCCCTAGGTCTGCCTCTGTCTCCAGTATTTAATCCCCACCCCGACACTTGAAACTGGGGGGGAGGGTGGTTGCCATCGGCATTGGCCCTCTCAGAAGCCTCTTAACTTGGTCAGAGGGCTGGAAGCGCAAGCAGCAGCCCCAGGGGTTTCCCTCCGGGACAGCCCCAGGTGTGCCAGCTACCTGCTATGGCGAGCAGCAGTGGAGTCTGACCAGGAGCTGGAGGCAGAGATGTCACCATCTGGGATGGTCCGGTCCTGCATGCCCAGGGCATAGCGGCACTTGGCTGGGTGAACACAGGCATATGGAGGGTCAAGGCCACTGACTCAGTCTCCTAAGCCCCATCCATCAGGGACCCAACAGCCAGTCTCCTCACCAGGGTCAAAATGTCCCTTCATGTCAGCATCTCCAGTTGCCACCAAGAGCAGCAGCAGTAGAAATGAAAGGGCCCCTGGTCCCATTGCTCCAGATCCCTTGGGCCTATGGGGGTGGGGGCAGCATCTCTGCAAGGGACATAATGGGGTGGGAGGGAGGTTAGTGTAAGGGCAATCAGGGAGACTGGCTCACGGCCAGCAGCATGAGAGACACAGAATGGACTGCTCTGGGGATAACAGCAGTAAAATGACCACAACAGTCGCTGTTTAACAGCATCAGCGGTATTTTTAGAATGCTCCCCATGTGCCAGACACAGAGCTAAACCCTGGTTTCCCTCCCCACTTAGGAGACCAGAATTCTCAAACAAGTGGGGGACCCCAGCACCTTCCAATCTCAGTGCCCTCCACAGCCCTGCTGGTCCCTGACCCAGCAGCTTCAGCAACACCTGGGCGCTTGGGCGAAACGCAGAATCTCAGACCCACACAATCAGAATCTGCATTTTAACACAATCCCCAGGTGACCTGTGCCTGTTACAGCTCAAGAACCCTAGCTCTTCCTCACTGGGCCCCAGGCAGCTTGCCCCACCTCACCCGTGAAAACCATTTCAACTACAACTCCTTATGAACCCAGGTACCTACCCTCCCCAGCCTCAGTCCCAGGCCCAGAGCCAGACCAAACTATCTTGACCTGTCTTCTTCCCAGCAGAGGTCAGTTCTCCAGGCCATGGGATTCTTTGGGACCCCTAGCGCCACCCCCCCCCCCGACCTTTACCCTCTCTGCCATCAGGTCCCAAGCCTCCTATCCCCTCTGCCTGCTCTGCCTTCCCTTCCTAAGATCTTGACATCCTATTCCCCCAGTTCCCAGTTTCCGAAGAGGGCTGCCTCAGTAGAAGAGCCCAGGGCAGAGGGAAAGGCTGAGTTGCCTTGGAGATGAGGGCGGTTCTAAAGACAGGGAAGCCAGGTCACCCCAGGAGGTAGGAGGAGTGGGGGGACACTCCCCCATCCCTTTGTCCTCCTCCAGCTGCTCCCACAATGCTCTAGGGCAGGAATGTAAGAGGCAGCTGAGACCCCACAGCTCCGCTGCAGCAGCAGCTGAGGGGCTACTGAGTTGTGGGGGGACCCGGCTATCAGAGGAGAGCAGGAACCAGAAGCATCACACCTGGTCCCTTGGGGGTCGGGGAGCCGACACCCGGAGCAGACTGCCGGAGCCCCAGGCAGGCAGCCTGGCGTTCCTGGGTGCTGCTCTCCCCCCCACCACCACCTCCCCAGGGAACAGCGGGGCCCTTGTTCCCCTGAGTAACCTTCATGCCTACCCCAGATGAGTCATCGGAGCCAGACGGAGCAAGCAAGAGGAGCCTGGGGCAGAGATACAAAGACAGGCAGAGGAAAGAAGGCAGGGGGAGACAGGGCGAGAAACACAAAGCAAGAGGTAAACAGAGCAGGCTTCGAAGCGCGCAGGGCACAGAGCCAAGCAGAGAAATGCACACAGAGACGTCTGGGGCAATCTGTTCTCTGACACCCTGTCACCCCACTTCTCTCCACTGGGTCAGAAGCACCAAGGACAGGCCCAGAAGACCTTTCCCATCCCCATCACAACCAATTACACTCTGCTGCAAGCCCATCACCCTCTTCTCCCAACCCCCAACCCCCACTCCAGACAACACCCACAGAGCTCTGTACACACACACACACACACACACACACACACACACAATACACACGTGGTCACTCAAACTTACAGAGCTAGATGTAAACACTGGGGTTAGATGTAGGGTGCACGCACACACATACACAAAACTGTCTCACAGACTTTCAGAGACAGTCTCATAAATCCATTGCACACATAGACACCCCCCAACCCCAGGGCAAACAGAGACACTTGTGCACACATCAGCTCCATCCACACCTCTGCATTCTTTCAAGCCCACTTAGTGAATAGCCATCCTCCGACACCTGTGAACCTGACATGATAGACACGTTCCTATGATCAGAGGACAGTGTGACAGACACACATACTCAGGTCCTCGGGCACAGGATCCCAAGAGAACTGGAGCCCACCCCCTAATACTCAAGGTGACCAGGTCAGAAGGAAGTCAAGAGTGGGGAACAGAAGGAAACTTGGGTGGCTGGAGTGACAATAAGAAAAAAGCCATTTCTTTGCTTTCCCATAGGCTCAGCTTTCACCTGTCTCCACTGTACCACTCAATTCTGGGCATACCTATGTGCCATCAGCAACAATGAGTCTGGCAGGGGGTGGAGGTGCTGGAAATTACTGTCCACCCAGCAGGGGACCTGTAGGGTGAAGGCTGGTGAGGAGGGAGTAGGGGAGGGACACTGAGGATGGTGCTCACTGGGCAATGACAGTGTCTCCTGGCAGAACCAACTGACCATCCAGCGTGAATGAGCGCCTGTCGCTCAGGTTAAGGTGTCAGGCCCTCTCTCTGCTGGGCTGAGGCCAGGCTGCCCAACTGGGAGCTGGCTGGGTGAACAAGCTTAACAGTGAGTAGATGCCCGCAGAGACTGGGCCAGTGGGAGGACAGGCCCCTTCTCCAGGAAGCTGGGAGATGACTGGGGGGGGGGGGGGGGGGGACACACATATGAACACCTGTTTTCCTGGGGTGCAGTTCCTTCCAGACTGAGTTAGGGGGTCCTCCCTCAAGGCTGGAACACACTTTCTCGGAGGTCGGGGGCCCCCCCGCCCTGATTTTCAGGGAGTAAGCCAGAGGGCTGGGGAGGCGGGCAGGGACTGACTTAGCAACGCTGGACAACTAAGTCCAGCCCGGGAACGTCCTGCCTCCCGGCCAGGCCCTCATCCTTGGGCCACCGCGCGCCCCCGGAGCCCCGGGCCGCCGCCCTCGCCCCTCCACCCCGCCGGGGTCCTCCCGCCGCTCTCCCTACCTCTCATCGCTCTTCGCCGCAGACCCGGGCGTCCGACCCCGAAGCGGGGCCTCCTCGGCGGCGGCGGCGGCAGCGGCGGCGGCGGGGCGCGGGGAGGGGGAGGCAGAGGGAGCCAAGAGCCGGGAGCGCGAGGCGCCGGCGGGGCTCGGGTGTCGGGAGGCGGCTCCCGCGAGCAGCTGTTGGGGGCCTGTTCCGGGGAGAGGAGCCAGGGCTGGGGCGGCTCGAGCCCAGGCGCCGCCTCCCCCTCCCCGCTCCCCCGCTCCGCCGGCTCTCCGCGCGCCCGGGCCGCGGCCCTCCCTTCCCCCGCCCGGGCCGGACCGTCCCCGCCCGCCGCTCCCACGCCCGGCGCCGCCCTCCGGGCCCCGCGCTCCCCTCCGCCCCGCCACGCCCACCCGCATTCCCCCGCGCGCCGCGGCCTCCCCCAGGTAACCGGCTCGGCGCGCCCACCCCCCTCCACCCTCCCACCGCACACCCCCCGGAGCCCCACAAAGGAGGATCGCCGCAGCGAGGGCCAGCTGTGGACCGATTCGGGGCCTCCCACACTCCCTGCCCCCACGACGGGGTGCCCCCCCTTCCCACCCCACCCCCCTTTTCTGGGCTCAGTTCCTAGGGAGGGAGGTGAAGGGGAGCAGCCCCAGGGCACAGGGAAGGAGCGCGTTCCCACAGGCCCGGCGCTGAGCCGGAGTTTGAATGGGGGAAGGGAGTGGGGCTCACCTGTCCAACCTGGCCTCCTAGACCTACTCTTTTCACATCACCAGCCTCGGCTTCTCTCTGACCGCTCTGAGTCTCCGGCCCTCTACACCCCAGCCCAGCTTGGGAGCCAGCGCCCACTCTCTCAGCCCCTTCCTCGATTTCCACCCTCCAGTTCCTCCCCATAAGCCCGCAAGGCTCTTCCCAGTTTCTCTCTCAAGGACCCTAGCGTCCAGACTCGGAGGCCCTGGTTCCCCTAGCTACCTGCTCAAAGCCTCGGCGTCCTCCTCAGGGCAGGGCCCCCTCAGGCCCAGGCAGCTCTGACCCTGGTGGGGTCGGAGGGTCTGATCGCTGGCAAGGACAGGCCTGAACAGGTGAGCGGCGGGGGTGAGGAGGAGGACAGAGAGGCAAAGAGAAAATCACACAGTCAAAAAGGAGCAGTACAGACAAGTTGGGTGCCAAGAGACTGCGTAAACAGATCCAGTGTGAGAGAAAGAGCAGAGAGCTGCTGGGTGAGGTGGGCAGGACAGAAGAGCTGTGCGGGGAGGTGTTCCACCCCGCTCAGGGGCTACCGGGGGGCCCCACCACCTCTCTCCACACCCCACACCTGCCAATCACCTGCAGGGTAGGGTAGGGCCTCACGCCGCTGCAGATCTCAGTCCCATTGCACCTCACAGCAGGTAGATAGAAACTCACCCTACGTGCAGACCCAGACAACAGTCCCAAGAAAGAAACACGACGTCCCGAATAGGAACACAAGGGCACTACCAGGAAGAGACGGGCCCTCGGGAGAGGCGAAGGCACATATGGGCACGTACTGCAACCCCGGGTCAACCCACAAACCTTCGGGAACCCCAACTGCTAAGGCACTCACGAACAGACAGCCCCGTGGCCACCCGGAGAATTGCCTCTCCGTCCCCTCCCACCAAAGCCCCTGGGCCACCCGGCGCACCTTCCCCCTCCGGAGTCGGCCGCAGGGGAATCTGGGCCTGGAGAGGCCGGGCCGGGGGTGGGGCCCGCCGGGGGTGGGGCCAAGGTTTCCCGAGTAACCTCACCTGGGTGGACTCTCGGCCCCTCCTTCCCGGGGCCGTGGCTCCCGGGAAGCCCCGGGCGGGCAGCCGGGCTGAGCTGCCGCCAGATCCCTCAGGGAAGGAGCCACAGCCCCTCACACCCCAGTGGGACATTCCACACCCCAGGCGCACGCTGACCCTGGCCAGGTGGCATGGCGGTGCCAGCCCGAGGAGTCCACTGCAGAGAGTCAAAGAAACCATAGACTCCTGAAACCCTTGCTCCCTCTTGTCCCCCAGGAGACATTCCTAGTCGGTGATGCCCACCTCATCCCAGCCCAGAGCTAGAGGAGTGGGAGGGATGCGGGACTGGGGCCCAGTGGAGTCAAGTGACAGCAGAGAGGGGGCTGGAGCCGGCTGGAATGCGAGGCTCTGAGCTGAGACTGTCAGGGGCCAGAGAGGGAAGTCCCAGGCATCCAGGCCCCCAGAGTAGTACCCAAGACCCAGTGTATCCACAGACCTAGTGTATCCACACACCCGTCGGTGGTCCCCAGAGCCCGCCCACATCTCCCAAATCACTTCCAACTCCAGTAGGCCCCCATGGCCTCCTGAGCCCCCAGAGGACCCTCTACCCCTCCTCCCTCCATGTCCTCCCATTCCCAGCTTCCCTCCCCTCCAAGCCAATGGCCTCCTGCTGCCCAGTAAAAAGGAGGAACAGCTGGGGAAAATGTGAGGAGAGGCACGTAGGAGAGAGCAGCTCCGGTCTGGCCCGCAGACCGCCGGGCCACTACAGGGAAGCCCAGCAGGACCAGTGAGAGAGAAGTTGGGCCCTCCACACAAGTCGCTGTCCCCTTCCTGGGAGAGGCAGCTGCCTCTGGGACAAGCAGGCTGGGTCAGCAGCTGGGGAGAGTGAGAATCCTCTGGGGGGTGGGGGGCAGGGTGAGGGGGTGGAGAAGGCCCCGGGTGTGAGACAGGCCTTGATGCCAGCAAGTCCACTTGGGAAACTGAGGTCCGAGAGGAGGAGGAAGAGATGATGTAGCACAGGGACAAAGATGAGACAGCTCAGCTGTGGGCAGCCTGGGGGATGGAGAGAGATGAGGCCGCGCGAGAGAACTCAGCAGGGGATAAACTAGACTGCGGTAGAGGGGAACTGGGGATCAGAGAGAGGAAAGGGAGAATGAAGACAGGGCGCACAGCAGAAGATGGGAAGACCGGAGTTTGGGGAGAAGGGCTGGGCAAGCGAGAGAACTGGAGTGGAGGCAGGAAAGGGTGGGAGGGATGCTCAGAGAGGAGGACAGAGAAGAGAGGGGCCTCAAAAGGGGAGAAGATACATCAAGGGGAAAAGAGGCAGTTGGAACCCAGAGATGGGAGAAGACGAAGGTGGAAGCATAGGGATTGAAAGGAAGGGACCTGGGAGAAGATGAGTAGGGGCTGAAATGGGAAGGGAAAACTAAGGGACAGGCTAGGGGCACAGGGGCCCCAATTCCAAAGTTGAAGCGAATCTGCCTCTGGGTGTCAGGGCAGGAGGGTCCCAGAACTCCCCTTAGAAACAGCCTAGCCCTAGCCCATCTGCCACACCTCGGCCCCAACTCTCTTCCCCATCTTTTCCCTCCTCCCCACCCCGTGGGCTCCACCGTACTCCCCTCCTCCCACCACACCCCCAGCCTGGACCCCCTGGTCCCTCCCTGAGAGGGGAGGGCCCAGCGCCAGTCCCAACTCCTGCCCTCCCAGTTGGGCTCTGGCTTCCTCCCTCTCACCTCCAGCTCAGGGTTCTCCTGGGTCGCAGTCCCCCCCTGTCTCAGGGCTTTGGGGTTCCGGCTCTGGGGCTGCCAAGGCCGCCTGGCTTTGTCCGCCCATCCGGAGCCCCAGGAGCAGCTGCCCGGGCCAGCTGCGGCTGGCTTCGTTGTGACCATGGCAACCCAGCCCGCTCCCCCTCGCCGAGCCTCCCGGCCCCCGCAGAGAGGGAGGGAGCAGCAAGGCCGGGGAGAAAGGGAGGGGAGGCCGAGGACTGTGGACCGCAGGGACCACAGACAAAGACCCCAGACAAAGGGAGGCGAAGGGAGGCCGCGAGGCAGCGAGGGAGAAAGCAGTGGCGGCAGCCTGAGGCTGAGAGCTTAGGCAACAGGCATTAGGTCCTGCTGAGGGGGAGAATCCAGGCTAGAGGGACAGACAGACAGGAGGTGGGAGAAGAGATTAACAGTGGTCCCTCCAAGGCGGCCGCCTCCTGGGTCCCTAGCAATTCATTTCCTTCCCTCAGGAATTCTCTCTTCCCTTCTGGGGAGAACAGAATACCAGCATCCTAGTTGGCTACCCCCAAAGTATTATACTGTGAGTGCCCCTCACCGGTTACACCAAAGCATAAGAAGCATTCAGGCCCTATAGTCGCACTCAGGCCCTATAGTCACACTCAGTTTTCAAGAACAATCTGACTTTCAGACCGGTCATCTCTGAAGTACAAACATCAACATCAGACAACATGTACTCCGATTCTTGACTTGTAAAATATGCTCCCCAAAGCCGAAGGGGCCTGATTATGCCTGGAGGGAGTTGAGCCAGGAGGGAGCAGTGACGAGGTCTCACGTGAGATGAAGCAAAGTACCAAAAGGCAAGGAGAGAGAGCCAGGCTTTGCTGCCAAGAAGCAAGGATCGAAACTGCCATCCACCATCTAGCTCCTCTGGCTGAGTCCTGCAGCCTCCCCGTCTCCTCATCAGAAGGAGGGCAGTCAGTACCCGCTCCCAGGGTCTGCTGGGATGATAATGTGGGATGGCATACAGGCCCCAATGATGGAGACAACTATCGAAACCCCACTAACAGGATCTCCATCTGTGGCTTTTCTCATGGGTCACTTGGGTCCCTGAGTTCCACCTCCCAATTCATCCCACAGTTATGAAAGGTTTGTGTGGGGCAGGGTTCTAACAGAGCTGCAAAGGATACATTGAGGAATACAACCCGCTCCGCATCCTCTGGGCATTTACAGTCTAGAGGGGGAGCCAGGCAAGTATATGCATGTGTAAAATATGTATTTATATATGTATAAGTATGTGTGCTTATATATGTACAGAATCACAGAAGACACCCTCACCTGTGCTATAGTCAGAGCTGGAAGGGGCTGTGGGAACCCAGGAGAGGGCCAGGCCAGGTCCTCCTGAGTTCTGGAGGAGGCAAGATCAAGGACAACGTCATGGATGAGCTGGAGCTTGAAGTGGTTTTTAAATCAGACAAAGATCTGCAGAACCCAGTCCAAGCCATCCCCAGCCAAAGAGACTGAGGGAACAATAGCAGAGAGACCTCAAAGTGGGTTATGTGAAAATGCAGCTGTGACTGGAAGACAGAATCTGCCCATGTAAATCCAGAGAGGCAGAATGAGGTGGGTAATCTCAGTAGCAGTTTGGTTTACTCTGAAGGTGAGGAGGCAGGGCATTGGGCTTTTGAGCTGTAACACGGCATGGCATGATTAGATGTGAGGTATGTGGTTTCTGGCAGCAACATGTCGGATACACAGGGCAGAATAACAGGCTGCGGAGGAGGAGGAAGGAGTTAACACCTTTCTTCTGTCCACCTCCATTTGGGATCCACGCCCCCACCAGGCCCCCAGCCAGAATGCCATGCGCAAACGGTGAGATCCTACAGAAAAACGCATGCTAGCCCCCAGCCAGGAATGCCATGCGCAAATGGTGAGATCCTACATTAAAGCACATGCTAGGCACTCTCCCAGCGTCTTCACCGATCACTTGGTTGTCTCCTTGGGGTCTCAGAGGTGCATGGGGCAGAGCGCTTCATAAAAAGGCAACCAGGCCCGGAGAGGTTGTCACTTGCCTTAGATCTGTGGCGAGTGGCTGCTTCTCACCCAGGATTTCTAGATTCCTCCGCCTCTCTCTTCCAAGAGTCGGTGGGGCGGGGGCCAGGAGGGAGGTGCAGAATGGCTCCCGGAGTGGCCCAGCTAGGCAAAGGCCGGAGCCGCTGGAGTTCTGCCCGGCCTTGGAAACCCCACCTTCCTTCAGTCTTCCGTGGACCCCACGGTCCCGGCAATGAACAGGAAGACCACGGGAGGGCGCTCGCCGCACAGGTGACCAACACTAGAATACTTGGGAAGGCCTGGAGGGAAGGAGTTTCAAGCCCGGGCGCCGAACCGGGTCGGGCAGAGCTCTGGAGAGACAGCCAAGCAGGAGAAAAGACAAAGGCTGAGCGGAAGCTCAGGGTTGCTGCGGGGCTCATTAGGGCGAAATATCTTGACAGTCACATAGCAGAAATATTGTTATAGACAGAATCTTAGAATCTTCACTTACTCTTTGCTGTCATCCTTTGCCAAAGCCTGTGGCGTTCTCAGCAACCCCTGGCCACTTCCTGATTAGAGCTGATTCCTGAGCCTTGCCAGGTAGGTGCCAGGCTCTGCCCTCGGCACCTGCCAGAATCATCTCTCTTGGCCCTCACCGCAGCTCTGTGATGTGGCATTTTGAGATACTTCCACTTTTACAGGGGCTGAAACAGGATCAGAGAAGTCAGGAACTTGCCCACAGACACATACATTGCAACTGGAAGATCTGGAGTTCAAACCCAAGTCCTTTTGATTGCAAAGTCAAAGTTCGATTGGTGTGTCTCAGCTATCATTATTGGTTCTACTCTAGGGATCTGTCATAAACCCTCACCCCTTCCTTTATCACCCTTGAAGACCCTGGGACATTGTCCTTAACTCCTCTATAACTTTCTTCATCTGCCAAGAATGTTTCTATTCTTGGGGCCCAAATTATTCTCCTTTGTGCACAAACAGCATGCAGAGATTGAACAATGGCTAGATTTGCTCAAGGTCATGCTGGAAGTCAAGGTCAGCCGTAGGATAGTGTTTCTCAAACTGAGGTCCCATGAATTGTCTGTGAAGATTATTAAATCCCATGTGTTTGTCTCACTGGTAATTTTTGGGAAAGTGTTTTAAGCATGTTCTGGATACTATGTAACTAATCTAGGGCCCTGCGTGCTACTACCTGCATTCCTGATGTGTGTTTACCTGCTGATGGTCAAGTTAGCACTTCTTTAATTGTCTGGGTTGTGTTTGTACCAAATGAAGTCCAGGGGGCATGTACTGACAAAAATGTCTTAGTTATTTGAATAGACACAAGTCGGGGGGGAATTGAGCCATGCTGGGCACACAGTGGAATATCGTGTCAGCTGCAAAAGAACCAGTTAGGCAGTACCTGTACGTTTTCATGTTGCCAACAGCAACTTCATTTCAGAAAAACACTGTTCATCACATCAAATTGCTATGCTCTGCTTAGTCACTTAGTTGCGTCTGACTCTTTTTGTGATCCCATAGACTGTAGTCCACCAGGCTCCTCTGTCCATGGAGTTCTCCAGGCAAGATACTGGAGTGGGTAGCTGTTCCCATCTCCAGGGCATCTTCCCAATCCAGGGATTGAACCCAGGTCTCCGACATTGCCGGCGGATTCTTTACCATCTGAGTCAGCAGAGAAGCCCAAGAATACTGGAGTGGGTAGCCTATCCCTTCTCCAGGAGATCTTCCCGACCCAGGAATTGAACCAGGGTCTCTTGCGTTACAGGTGGATTCTTTACCATCTGAGCTACCAGGGAAGTGCCCATCACATCAAATTACTTTTATTTTAATTTATCTTTCTACTTGTGTTTGTATTTATTGCAGCTTTGTTTTGGGTTTATGACTATTTAAGTCCTGAAGCATGAAGAGTTCATAGTTAGCTGCATTTGCACATAATTGTAAAAAAAAAAAAACAACAAACATAAGTTCATGAGAATTATATTTCTTCCCAAAAGGTCCCTCAGAGCAGGGCTAAACTTGACCTGGCCCTTCAGGAGTCTCCAAAGGAAAGCTATAGCTTTGGAATCTCTGTTAAAGTCCAAACTCTCCCCTCCCCTGAAGATCCAGAGCAAGGAAGTTAGAGCCTGGGACCTCTGAACTTCTGAGAATTGAGGGGAGAACATGAAGGTGTGAGAGAGACCACCACAGACCTCCACTTTCTTTAAGTAGAAGGAAAGGTAGATCTTGAAAGATGATGCTGGGTAAACAAAAAACCAAAAGAAACAAGGGTTCTGAGTTAAAAAGTTCCCCAGAGAAAAGAGCTCTCAGTTAATTAATGTAGTGGCTTTATAGTATCATCAAGGACCAGCTTTTTTCCAGCTGTCTGCTTTCCCATCCACAGTGTGTCAGGACTCAGCATCGTAGACTTTGGCTGCCCACCTCAAATGTATATACTGCATCCTCAGCAGTGTCCAGAGGGCTTCCCTGGTGGTCCAATGGTTAAGAATCCACATGCCAATGCAGGGGACACGGGTTTGACCCCTGGTCTGGGAAGATCCCACATGCTGAGGAACAACCAAGTCCTCGAGTCGCAACTACTGAGCCCGCTTCCTTAGAGCCTGTGCTCCACAAGAGATGCCACTGCAGTGAGAAACCCATGCACTTCAATGAAGCGTAGCTCCTGCTTGCTGCAGCTAGAGAAAGCTTGCTTGCAGCAACAAAGACCTAGCACAGCCAAAAAAATTTAACAATTAAAATTAAAAAAAAAAATAGCGTCAAGAGGCATAAAATCTTTTCTGGAAGTGCCCCTGCCAACTCCCCACTGATCACCCACCATGTCACACTGGATCCAGAACCCTGCACCTAAATCCATTGTGGCAAGAGGAATCACGTGGCTGGCTTACAGCCATCATAGTAATGTAGCTCTTTTGGCTGTGAAGAGACCACCTTCTCTGAATATATGAAAGGACAGCACTGAACCAGTAAATAAATAAAATTTCTAAAAGACTTGCCAGCAAGAAATTAGGGTGGCCATTTTGTGAGTGCCAAAATTGTCCTCTGCAAAATGTGTTCATGAAATTGGACAGGCTTTCTTGAAAGGACTTGCCCACCACACCTAGAGATGTGGATCTTATCCAGTAGGTTCTGGAAAGCATTTTTAAGAGTTGAGTCTGGACATGCTCAGATTTGCATAATGATAAGTTGCTTCAGTCATGTTTGACTCTTTGTGACCCTAAGAGTTGTAGACCACCAAGTTCCTCTGTCCATGGGATTCTCCAGGCAAGAATACTGGAGTGGTTTGCCATGCCCTCCTCCAGGGGATCTTTCTGACCCAGGGATTGAACTCGTGTCTCTTATGTCTCCTGAACTGGCACACAGGTTCTTTACCACTAGCGCCTGCTGGGAAGCCCCCATTGCATAATGTTATAAAGAATAAAGGGGCTTCCCAGGTGGTACAATTGGTAAAGAACTTGCCTGCCGATGTAAGAGATGAAGTTTCGATCCCTGGGTCAGGAGAAGGAAATCGCAGCCCACTCCAGTATTCTTGCCTGGAAAATCCTATGGACAGAAAAGCTGGGCAGTCTACAATCCATAGAGTCAAAAAGAATCAGATACAACTGAAGCAACTTAGCATGCATGCATAAAGAATAAGATAAAGGCAAAGTGTAATTAGAGGCAGAGTTGCCTCTAAGGCTATTTTTTTATGTGCTTCTAATTCTAAATTATACACATACCAGGAAACAGGAACTGGCAGATGGATGGACAGCTCATCATGCCCTCTGGATCACAAGGGCAGCAAAAACTGCCCCTGTTGGAGACCTTCCACCGTGAACTTCACAGCTCTTCAGCCATGGGAGGGGCTAAACTGAGTACAAACAGCTAACTCTTAGTGCCTGACTAGGACCCTGTGTGTGTGGAGTCAATCAGAGGTTGGGGTGGGAGGGAGCCTGTAATGTTTTAATCAAAGGAGGCTCCCACAAGTGTTAATTGTGCCACTATGCTCCTGAAACAGACCAGTGTCCCATTGAGGGTGCTAAATGTGATACCCTGAGACTCCTAACTGTCTAATTTTAAGCATCATGCCATAAACTACATTCCCATCTATGACATATTCATGGGTAGGGGGAAGCAGTGTTCAAGGGGCATCTCATGCCCCTATCACCTAGATTCCAGAGAACCCACTGGCAAGGGCTGCATAATGACCTGTGCCCTGAATGGAGGGCAAATAGTGGTATAGACAAAGCGGCTTATGTCATCCTCTGGGCTGGCTGACTCCCTCCGTTCATCAGATAAATAGTCTGCCTCCACCACACAACCACATGACCATCAGCTGAGGCTTGACGTTCACATAGCTCTGGAAAATAGCATTCAAACTTCACCTGTCCACTTGCCACTGCCCACAACTGGTGGCCAGATGCAGTGTATTAGTCACCTTCTGGAGGTTTCCTCCAGCCTCAGCAAGCCTCCCACCTGGAATGATGTTTGTGCTTCCTGAAAACCCCAGTCTGAGGTGTAGGGATTGGAGATGGAGGAAGAAACTTTTCTGCAGAGATCTGTCCTCCCCATCATGGAATCAGTCTTTTAATTTGTTGAACTGACATTATAATATCAGTTGCAGAACATTCTACTTGCCAACACAGTGAAAATGTTCAAAATGTGAAAAAATCTCACACTTGATAAAAGAATCACAGGATCCCATTAAGCAGTACCTTCTTTTAATGTTTCCATAGTGTGTTTTCACATCCATAAACATTTCAGAGGGAGGGACTGAACGTTTCTGTATTCCAAGCAACAGAACAATTAGAAAGTAAGCAAACGAAAATGAAAATCTGTAATTCTAATTGTTAAAAAAAAACAAAAATGGAAAAAAAAAAAAAACAATTTATGTAGCTAGTTTTCCTGGACAGGAAGCTAAATTCCTGGGCTGGTATTCGACCCTGGATGACCTTCAAATGGAGCAGGAACCTCAGCTGCGTGTCTCTGGGATGCACAGCGGGAGGGGGCTGAGCAGTGGGGAAGGCCCAGGAGAGGGTGAGAGACAGGCTAGGGGCTGGGTCTTGCTGTGTGCTTGTTGAGTCCTTTCCTCACCTGGGCAGGTGGGGCAAGAACACATTTCCTTTAGGTGTCATTTGGGAGCTGAGGAGACTCTTCACCTTCACAGAAAACCCCGAGGAAGGATGGTTCTGAAGGTTTTCAAGACCAGATCCAAAGAGTACCAAGTCTATGGGGTTTGCACCCGCTGCCCAGGCCTTGGGGCTATCTCTGTTCTAAGTGACAGATGATATATTTTGATATGGTTTTCTCACCATCAAGATACAGACAAATCCCTTTCTTTTTTTCCAAATCCTTTCTTCGTCTTAAAATTCCTAAAATGGGCCTCCTAATCCTATTTAGTCCTGGATTTTTCTTCCCTGTTTGTATATAGAAAGCTCTAGCAGTAAGAATTGGAAATGGGTTGATTATACCTGCATCTGACATTACTTCCTTTTGCTATGAACTCCTCACTATTGAGCCATTAAATCTCAAGTGGGTGAAGAGATGGATGAGGAATTAGTGCTAATCTTAACATTATTGGACTAAAACATGAATCCCACCTGTGAAGAGAAGTCCTGAGAGTCCTGCAGGCGTCTGAGGATGAGTACAATTGATCCCTGCGTGTTAGGCTGTCCTTTCTAGTTGCATCTGGGTATGACCTGGTGCTTGTGAAGTTTGGAGTCTGAGGTAAGGGGTGCCTGAAAGTCTGCTGTGGGTCTTTGAGGCTTGAGGAGCTGGGAGGAGGCGGGGGCAGAGAGTGGTTATGACAAGAGGGAACTGAAAAAGTAAAAACATGCAGTGCTTGTTTTGTGCTTCTGTACACTTTTGACCCTGGGGAATCTTCAAGGACTTTTTCTAATGTTTATCTTAGATGGATGGAGTCACTCATTCAATAAATACCCCAAACACTGTGTAGGGGTTGGGAGTAAACAGTAAATGAGATGAAGCTCCAGCCTTCAAGGGGCTTTCAAAGTTTGTTTTTTAACCCCCCAAGGACAAGAGTGAAATCCCAGGAGAGGTTTCATTGAGGCCCCAGGGACCACCCAATGTCCAGATGTGTGAATGGAGACACAGCTCCAGCCAAAGCAGAATTCCTTTAAAACTGCTGATTGTGAGTAGTAAGTCAAAATAGGAAACCTGCAGGATAACATCCTAACTCATTTCTTTCTTCTTTCTTTCATTTCATTTTTGCCTTGATGCACAGCTTGCAGGACCTCAATTCCCCAACCAGGGATTGAACCCAGTCACAGCAGTAAAAGTGCAGAATCCTAACCACCAGGAAACTCCCACTGGATTATTTCTTATACAAAAGAAATCATTGAGTGTTTGCTGAAGAAAGGAGACAGTAACACAATGGGAACCACGTGGCAAAAATGTAAACTGCTCCCTAGTGATAGCTAATATCTTGATGATCTGATAAAATGGTGTATAAGGCAGAGCAAACACACCCTTGCAATAAAGCCGGAAATTTCATCCACAGTGAAAGATGCTAGAGGCGTGCCAGGGTGGGTTGGAGAAAATCAAGACTGGTGTCTGGAAAAATAGTTGAGAGGCTATTGAAACTGTCTCAGTGAGCAGTGTTGAACGCTTGAGTAAAGACAGCCGCCAAAGGCAGGTGGGGACAGATGGGAGACAGACTTCCAGGCAGGAAGGACCTATGTAGGGGAGACTGAGGAAGAGGACTACAGAAAACAGCTTAAGGCCCATGTTATTTCCTCACATATCATGTTGTCTTTTCATGGAATGAGGACCTGACTTCAGTCCAACTTTTCCATTTTATAACAAAAGGAGGACATTAAAACCCAGGAAATGGAAACTGTCATCTATGGCTGAACTGCAGATTGAGGGAGGGGTCCTAGTGGTAGCCAGGTCTCCTTTTCTGATCCCAGCCCTTCTGCAGGTGCCCTTTAGAGCCAGCCAGGCCCTCTTTCCACACCCCTCCAGCAAATCGGAATCCCAGGGCTGGGACCACGGACTATCCCAGGGCAGTGCACAAGCTTCTACTGCTGTGACCTTGATACTACATTCTGCTTGGCCCACACTCTGTTTCATAACTGCAATACATGATTGCAATACATTACATGTTCCTACTGATAATTAGAAAGGCGCTGAGTGTTTGGATGAAGAACTGTATGAAAACGAAATCCTTCTTTGTAGGCCCATTAGTGGTAATAAACGAATTAATTTGCAAACATCTCACTGAAACTGCAGGAGAGGGAGGACTTTGGAGGCCGCCCTCCAATAAGAGAGGGTTAATGGACAATCGTTGTTTGGTCAGCAGTTACTCTGGTAAAATTTGTAATCTTTTATGAGCTTATTTTAGTAAAAAGAATGATTTTTAAACATAAAAAAAAATCTTAAAAAATTTTAACTGTGGTAAAATACACATAACATGAAATTTACCACCTTTACCATTTTTAAATGTACAGTTCAGTAGTGTTAGGTTTGTTCACATTGCTGTAGACGGTCACCACACCCTTCTCCAGAACTCTTTTCATCTTTCATGACAGGTTCTATACTCATGAAACAACCCCTCATTCCCCACTTCCCCTAGTACCCACCATCCTACTTTCTGTCTCTACAAATTTGACTACTTCTTATAAGTGGAATCTTAAGTATTCGTCTTTTAGAGACAGCTTATTTCACTGCAAAGAATCAGACACGACTGAGCAACTTCACTATTTCACTGAACATAATATCCTCAAGGTTCATCCATGTTGTAGCATGTGTGTTAGAATTATTTCCTTTCCTTTTAAGGTTGAATAATATTCTACTTTCTGTACAGACCACATTCTGATTATTCATTCATTCGCTGATGGACTCAGGTTGCTTTCATCTTTTGGCTATTGTGAATAATACTGCTATGAATATGGGTGTGTAAATATCTCTCTGAGGCTCTGATTTCAGTTATTTTGGGTATGTCCCCAGAAGTGGAATTGCGGGATCATATGGTAATTCTGTATTAATTTCTTAAGGAAGCGCTACTCTGTTTTCCACAGCGGCTCCACGATTTTACATTCCCACCAACAGTGCACGAAGGTTCTGATTGCTTCATATGCTCATTAACACTTGTTATTTGTTTTAATAGTAGCCATCCCAATGGTGAAGTGGCATAAAAACCTTTTCAGAACATAGGTTTACTAAAGATTTTGATCTCTCCTCTCCCAACTTTGCATAAAATCCTAAATTCTTTAATCACAATGTTTTCATTCAAGGAGACTTTTAGGAACAGAACCCCCATGGTTAGAGAAGGAATACTACATTGTCATCTTAAAGTCCTTATCAACTAGAAAGGTAAAATTTGAATTCTATTTTAATTTTCTTTCATTATTAGTGAAGTTGAACTTTTCACTAAATTGTTAGTTATGGTTTCTCTGTTGCGCATTGTTTGTGTCTGAATTTCTTACATGGTCCAAAATAAAATGGAAATAGCTATTGGATGCTGTGCCATAGCTACTGTTCTAAGAGCTTCACAGGCAGTAACTGAGTAGTTACTGGGTCAGTTAATCTGACCCACCATGAGGCTGGTGCAATTATTACTTTATGGAGGAAACAGAAGCGTGGAGAAGTCAATGAACTTGCCTAAGGTTCTACCCAGAAAGTCTGGAATCAGAGACTGTGTCCTTACTTATAATATGGCCAGTATTTTCTATTTTTTTTTTATAATATGGCCAGTATTTTCTTAGGTTATTTGTTTGCTTTTAATTTTTTTCCATCAACTATAAGAATGAAAACAAAATTGTGGTTAAATTTATCACTATACTCCTTTTTTAAAAAAAACTGGGCCATTTAATTCTTTTAGCCAGCTTAGAACATCCTCTCGTTTTCAGATAATAGAAAATATTTAGATTTTTGGTATATTAGATGTTTCACATGTGTATGTATTTTCCCAAATAATCATTTCTCCCCAAATAGTTATTGAATTATATTTTATCTTCCACTCTTTTGTGATGGTAGTTTTCTGCTAGTCTTTATTTCCTAATTGCTGTGTTTTTTTTTTTTTCTCTAATGAACTTTATATGTTCAATCATTTCTTTGAGGATCCTGAGGTCTCTTTCTGGTTGTTCTATTCTTTTCATCTGGCATGAATCTGTCTCTGGAGTGTTGATGCTGCTGCTGCCTTCCTCAGTGTTAGTTTTCATGTATTCTGGAATTTTAGTTTATAAGTTCATTTCCAGGTTTTCTCTCTCCCTTCTCTGGTTCCCTCGACCAGCAGAAAATAGGCCTCCAAGACTGCCCTCAGTTTCTCCCATACCTCCTTCTTCAACCTGACCCCTCTCTCTGTACAAATTCCCCTTCATTTACCTTCTCTCAAGGTCTTACACCTCCCCGTGCCTGGTCTGTGCTGGCCTGACCCCTCTTACCCCAGGACTAGAAAATCTCTGGCCTCCTTTTATATTTTTGAAGTTATCACAGTGGCCTGGCCAGTCTCTTAAGCAGTTTTACTGCAGGGAGTGGAGAGTTTCAGACACTTACAGCACAGTAATGGTTAACCTCCAGCGCTGGGCCCCAGGGGTGAGGAGGAGTGCCGCTGCCTTAGGTGAGGCGCTGTCAGCGTCCATTTGCCTGAGGGTTGACAGGCTTCATGCACAGAACTCACCCAAGCAGAAGCAACAGCCAAGTACAATGAACTTGACCCAATAATAACAAAGTCTTGAACGTTACATTTTAAGTGCTTTCTTTTGGGGGTGGGGGTGTTTAGTTTTCAGTTTTGCGTCAGGCTGAAAGCTCCTTGGTTTCAGAGACCACATTTATCTTGTTCACCATATGACTAGCTCGTAAGAGGAATTCAGGAAATTTCTGGTGACTAAGAGAGTCAGTGGATATTTGTCAGCATCCCTGGTCCAGTCCTGCCTGCATCCCAGGCAGAAAGAAGGCTGAATGGCAACCTGGAAGCTGTAGTCCTAGAAGCTCTGCAAGATCCCGGAGCCTACAGGCATTGCAGAGACATTGCACTAATGAAGTGGGTCACAAAAGAGAGGAAAAGCATCTCCTCTCTAGGCATAGACACCCCCACCTCCTGCAGATTTGGCATCTTAAGGGCTCCAGTTCAGTGAGTGATGCTCAGCGGGAGATGGAGACAGTTACCATATACTGGATGACTAGATTTGTGAGACATATGAGACCTCACTCAGACTCCTAGAAATACTTAGAGAAGGGGACTTTGCAAGAGTTGAAAAGAGAAGCTAAACTTGTCTTATTATCTTAAGATGACGCTATCTGCATATCCCAGGTGGCTCAGTGGTAAAGAATCCATCTGCTAATGTAGGAGATATAGGTTTGGTCCCTGGGTCAGGAAGATCCTCTGGATGAGGAAATGGTAGCCCACTCCAGTATTCTTGCCTGAACAATCCCAGGGACAGAGGAGCCTGGTGGGCTACAGTTCATGGGGTCACAAAGAGTCGAACACGAACGACTAAGTGACTGAACACACACCCCATCCATAGGCTGGTGAGACCCAGGGACACTCAGGCTACATGTTTTAACTCAACCTTGAAATACTGCTTGTGCCACAGACTAGTGACTACCACTGGGGTGAGAGAGTCCCTTGTTCTGCCGGGGATAGTAGCAGTGACAGAGGCCCAGGCGGAGTCCTGCTGCAGGTGGCCTTGGGTAAGGTGGGCTGGAAGTTCAAACAGAAGGAGAATAGAATGCAGTTTCACTAGAGCTTCTGGACATGTTCATTTCTCCATGATGCCCTGGAAGATAAGAGGTAAGTGGGTGGGGTTGATGTTTGGAAAGCAAACAAACAAGACAAATGAGCTCTTATTCAAGACAAATCAGCTTCAAAACAAACAAAAAAATTTGAATCTCTTCCTTAATAAGAAGGGAATCTTGAGGAAGGGGCCAGACCCCCTTTAGAGTGCGGAGCCGGGATTGTCTCCATAAATCTGGGACCATAGGTAGGAGAAGAAAGAGGGCAGCCCTTCAGTCTCTTGAGGAAATCTGAGACAGGCCTTTCCTTCCCTTCAAGCCCAGGGAAAGGGGCTTCATAGTATCCTTCAGAGAGTTTAGTGTGTGTTCCCTGCAGTGTGGAGGACAGGGTGAACTGGTGGCTGACTCAATCTGAAAATCATAAAAAACAGACTGGCTAGCTGCCCTGATGGTGGAACAAGAGAGGTTGCTGGGCTGAGAGGCTGCCAGCCTTCCCAGATTCCAGCACTGAATTTATGACGTTTCCTGTGGACCAGATGTGAAACCTGATGCAGTATGATGTTAGATCCTATCCAAAAGCGTTACCCGGAGGGATTTGGTGAGCCTGATAGAGTCCTGCCCAACTCCTAGAGACTGGAGAAAGAAATATAGTTTACTAGCCTGAGCAGGGCACTTGCCCACATCAAACAATCAGGGAGTGAGAAATCCTAGCAAAGGGAAGGCATTGTCTCCTAAAGAATCCACAGCAGTGCCTAATGAAAGGAAGGATCAGCTCTGCCTAAAAACTTAGGCCATCTCACGGGAGTTCTAGTCAAATAAGTCCTCTCCTGGTCACTTTCAGCCTCTCCCTCTCACCACTCAACCCTGTTAGGGTCCAAGGTAAGCTAGCAAGATGATGCAGGAAAGACAGAAGCATGCATACAGGATGAACTGAATAGTTAGTATAAAAGTGCAGCTGCTGGGGGCAAAAGCTTCTGTTAAAAAGAAACAAAAGTTGAAGTATTTTTCATGGAATATTTCTGACATAAGGACTCCTGGGCTGCATATGTTAATTCCACCAGTTTGGGGACGGTGGATCCTTCTATCTGGCTGTTCTACCATTTGCTAGAATGCTGTTCTCACCCGAAAGGTTGAAATGACCCATCACCACATCTGCTTGGTCCTTGTCCCAGCCAGTGGGAAGAGGGAACGGGGAAGGGGAGCACCACCCCCACCACAGTCCAAAGCAATACCAAAAAGTTCCTCATGCACTTTATGCGCTTATGTGCTTATGCGCTTATGTGCTCAGTCGTGTCTGACTCTGCGACCCCATGCACTGTAGCCCGCCAGGCTCCTCTGTCCATGGGGATACCCCAGGCAAGAATACTGGAGTGGGTTGTCATGCCCTCCTCCAGGGATTCTTCCCATCACTCACTCTACTCAGACCCTTTTGCCCAGAAGTTAGTCACGTTTGGTCACACCTAGCTTCAAGGGATGCTGGGAAATGGAGTCTTTATTCAGGGTGGCTACAAGTCCACCAAAAATTTGGGAGTCTTAGTAGTAAGGAAGAAGAAGTGAATGCACATTGAGGGACAATAGCAGTTTCTGCCACAAAGCAAGAAACAGGAAACGAGATATCACCACACACTTCAGTTCCTGGTGACAGCAGCTGGTCTGTTTGTGGCACAAAGAGAGGAAGAAGCCTTGAATTTAAACAAAGTTTGAAGTTTTTACTATTACATGAAACCAGACCATTTAATTACTGAATTTTGGAGGAAATTAAACCAAGTGACCTTTGATTACATGTGTGGAATCTGTTTCTTTTTTAAGCTTTTTTTTTTTTTTTTTTTTGGCTGTGCTGGGTGTTTGTTGCTGTCCACAGGCTTTCTCTAGTTGCAGCGAGTAGGGGCTACTCTCTCGTTAAAAGGCGCAGGCTTCTCACTGTGGTGGCTTCTCTTGTTGCAAAGCACAGGCTCTAGGCACTCAGGCTTCAGTAGTCATGGCGCATGGGCTTAGTTACTCCACAGCCTGTGGGATCTTCCTGGACCAGGGATCGAACCGGTGTCCCCTGCATTGACAGGCAGATTCTTAACCACTAGACCACCAGGGAAGCCTGGAACCTGTTTCAAATGTCCATCAAGGAGCAGAAGTAGAATAAGTCCCACCAAATGGGTTTAAAGGGACAAAGAAAAATGAAAATAAAATTGCTTTGTCATCCTCCCTTCTATTAGTTACAGTAGATTAGGCTGTGGTAGTAAAAAAAAAAAAAAGCACCTAAAGTTTTAAAGTTAATATAATACAAGTTTTTTCTTATATAACAGTCTTGAGAAGGTTTGTATTCCAAGAGCAGCTGCCCTCCTCGTGGTCTCTTAGGCACTTGGACTGATAGCGGCTCTGCCAATTTCAACCTACGGCTTCCAAGGTCACCTTGGGTGTCAAGCTCCCAGTCAGCCGCAAGGGGGAAGAGAAAGGAGGAGGAATGTGGGAGATTTTTTAACAGAGCAGGCCTGGAGGTTGGCATCTACACTTCTGCTCACATTCCATTGGAGATAATTTGGTCTCCATTGGAGATAATTTGGTAGTGTACCAAACCTGTTTGGAAGGGTGTCTGGGAAATGTAGTCTGTGTACCCCAAGAAGAGAGGAGTTTTTTGTGTAGCTGATGGTCTCCTCCTTTATGCCCCATGATTTTTCTTACCTAGTGTATAGTTGTAACAATGTAAATGGTTATCACGAGTCACCAAAAATCCAAAGCCTTTGGACCAAAGATGATTTCTGGTTGTACTATGCCAGGTCTAGAGAATAAAGCATTTAATATGCTGGCTAGAACTTTCCTCTAAGACAGTGGAGGAATAGTAGAGTCATAGGAGAAAGAGAAGGGGACTGGTACAAAGCTTATGGGTGCTGCACCAACAGCATCCATGGGCTCAGGGGCAGGATGCTTGGGGTGGCACATACACAAGGTTTAGAATTGTGGACAGCTCCAGAAGCATGCCAGTAAATTTCACAAAAAAATGTTAGAATGGAAAGGAGAATATCATGTGTAAGTGTTAGAGACCTCTTGACAGAGAGAGGGGGAAAAGGGACCCTTGGAAAGTTCCCTCGTGTCCTGGTGGTTAGGATTCCGGGCTTTTACTGCCATTTGCCCAAGCTCAATCCCTGGCAAGAGAACTGAGATTCTACAAGCTGCATAGCCAAAAAGAAAAAAAGAAAGGGACCCACCCATGAAAAGATGGCAGTTCTGGCTCACCCCCTCAAATCAGGAACAGTGGGCAAGACCAACTCCTATAATCAGTGACGCCAAAGAAGAGAGAACGCAAAGAGGAACATTTGCAAGGATGGCCAGGAACTTGAGCCAGGGGTGTAGTGCTCAGTAAAGCTGGGGACCCAATGCCTCAGAGTGACATCCAGGCAGTGACTTTAAAGTCCGCCACCGCTAGTGGAGCACCAGGCCCACTAGGGGAGCACTGGACCCACGTCTAATTACTGCTGTGGCCAGGCTTGCCTTTTCCTGGCAAAGTATAACAGTGCCACGAACAACTCCCAGTGACTGAGAAAATCCTGCTTCTCATTGTGATGGCTTCTCTTGTTGCAGAGCACGGGCTCTAGAGCATGCAGGCTTCAGTAGCTGTGGCAGGAGGGCTCGGTAGTTGTGGTGCATTGTTAAGTTTTTGCTGGAATATATAACCTTGAACATCACTCCCTCCATCCAGTTCTTATCGAAAACTCAGTTAAAGGAAACCAAACTCATGTAGAGTTCCTCAAAGAGTACACAGTCCCTCCAGTTCTGTGGACTGTGCAATTACTGACATTCATTGCGCTATGAATTTGGATTGCATTGTTACAAACCTTTACAGAATCTCTTATAATGAATTTTGGTTTGGCATTATGCTGTCAGCTTCTAGGGATGCAATAAAAGTTGAGCATAATGTTGAAGAATTTATCGATGAAATGATATGATGTTTGGGATTTGTTTTAAAAGATCCCTGGGTGGGGTTGGGGCGGGGGGAAGTAGTATGGGTAGATTAAGTGAGTATGACCAAATTTTGACAGTTGTTGAAGCTTTGGGAAGGATACAAGACTCACTGTGCTCTTACTATTTTTTTGTAGGTTTGAAAATTATCATCAAAAGCAGAGTTGGTTGTTTTTTTTTTTAACACGTTTCATCTCAGAACTTAATGAAGCTCAGGTTCTTTATGTCTCAGCACAGAAGGAATCCAGTGAGAGGCAAAATGATAGGTAAGTAGATTTAGTAATATTTTATAAAGGAGTTACAGGAAAATGGGGCACAAGAGGGTGGTCATGTCCCAGGTCTCCGGCAAGTTCCTGGGATGGGCCACCAAGCGAGGGTCCTTGGCTTTGAGCGGAAGACTTCAAGATCAGAGCCATAGAAAAGTGAAAGCAGAGATGCACAGTCCATAGAGGGTGGTCTGTCTCAGAAGGTACACGTGGCCTCTAAATACGGGGTGGTTAGTTTTTATGGGCTGGATAATTTCATTGGCTAATAAGTGGAAGGATTATTTCAGTTATTTTAAGGGAAGAGGCAGGAAGTCTTAAGCCCACTTTTCAGCTTTTAATGATCAGCCTCGGAATTGTCATGGCAACTGTGGGTGTCATTGTGTTACTGAAAGTAGGCTTCAGCCAGGCTGCTCCCCTCTCTAAAGACAACACTAGAAGGGCAAGGTTGGTGGGAAGTTTGCTTTATTTCAGATGCCAGCGATGGGGGGAGGGGGGAGGGGGAGGGGGAAGGTGGCAGGCAGATGCCTGTCCTTGAGGCGAAACTAAAGGTCCTTGACTTTCTTAATGACTAAACTGTTATTGCTTTGTCCTGTTTGACTACTTTGCTTTGCTTTCTTACTTCTCTGATTAAACTTATTCTTTGGCTAAAGTTTGACAAAAGGCAGACTGAGGACATGGGGTGGGGGCTGGGGTAGGGAAGAACCATATATTACGATGAGCATGTAATGAAGCTCAAGGTCTACTGGAAGTTGAATCTTGCCTCCATCTTGGTCCTAGTAGGTTCTAACTTACTAATTTTGTCATAGCCTCAGTGGCTATGTCATTCTTTTATATGTTGTGCCCTGCCCCCTTTCCTCCTGTCTCAACTACAGTATACTTTTGATGAGAAACTAAGGGCAATTTTAAGGCTTAGATAAAATAATATTTATCTTAATCCAGTGCCTAGCACGGAGTAATCACTTAACAAGCAACAGTTGTTTATTGTATGATGATTTTATCAGAATTGATTTGTATTAGTACCCTGACCTACTTGAAATTTGGAAATTTCTTTTGATATTGGATGAGGAACAAAGGGGAAAAATAGCTTCTTTCTGAGAGGTTAGTCATAGGACGTTTTCTGGGAGCTGACTGGATATATAGAATTTCTGGAAGAAATTTTAAGGTTTCCAGAGTCTCGATCCAGAAGATGAAATTTTAGTATGAGATATTTTAACCAAAAATGCAAAGATAGCTTAATATTTTAAAATATATACAAATTTATCATATCTGTAAGCCAAAGGAGATAAACCACAGGATCATCTAGATTATTGATAGCTAACAAAACTTAACAATTAATACTATAAGTATACAAAAAAAGAATTCTTAGAACCTAGGAATAAAAAGACATTTTTTTTTTCATGCCAAAGAATCAACAACCCAGATAATATATACTGAAACATTCCTATGATTAGGTAAATTTCCCACTATAGCCACTATCATTAGCTATTATTTACATTCCCTAGACAAACATATCCAAAACAATAAGATAATATAAAATTAAAAAGCTTGAATGTATATTGGATATACAGAAAAGGATGAAAAAATCAAAGTATTCTTACTTGCAGCCTTGATTATATT